>NC_057778.1:9243688-9599588 GCF_014825855.1 Bombus pyrosoma | reverse complement strand
AGACAAACATACAATGGTTTTACATTGATGAACTTAAACATCGAAGATTAACATTTCATGCATACACTTATTCTAATTTATTCTCTTCGCTGTATATATTTCCTAGTACCTTCAACAAAATAACAAATTTCCTTAATACGAACCTACTTATATATTCATGCTTTTCGACAATCTTCTGCATCTTTATTTCTATATTTTTCTTATCGTAGGAATGAATCTTCCCTAAATCTTGCCTCAAAATGGAAAGTTGTCCGCAGACGTGGAAAATCAGTAGGACGACGAGGGCATCTACAGTTGTGTACGTATTCGCTGCATAAATGGCAGCCACGTATTGAGCGATCATCGTCAATTCGAAATTTGGACTGATGCTGGTGTTGTACGGGTAATAGCCACGAAGGAATAGCGTGATGTCGTTATTTTTCATGCTAGACAATCGTGCAGGCACAAAAGCGATAATTACGATGTTGACCATCAATGTGCTTCCTATTGTAATCTTTCTAGTGATCCTCGCGGTGTTCACCATTGTTTCTCGTTCGATATTATTCGTCACTGCGTCCCAGTCATTGGCCATATATCCTAGCAGAGACTTTAACGCTTGGAACAGGAGGAAATTTCAGATAGAATACGTCTTAGTAGATCTTTTTGTGTAACAATTAGAATAAGATTAAAGAATATTTTAGAACGTAAAGTGAACTGATAAGGGAATATGATAAAATAGAACAGTACTATGAGATGTATAAGCTGCATGTTTGGTAGTATTTTTAGTTAAACAAAAAATGATAAATCCATATTTATTAATTTTCTGAAATGCTTACGTATGCCGTTTATCCAAACAGTTAGAGTCTTCATAATCGAAACCATGAAGGTAATGTTATTCGATAGATTCTCGATCACCAGATCAGAATCACCCGCGATTATTGAAAGGTTAATAGTTTGTGGTCCACATGCGAAGCATACCATCGTAATAAATGGTAAAAGAACTAGGTAACTCGATGATCGGTTCCATTTCCTCTCTTCCGGCCAGATACCCATAAACTTCAGCAGGTTGTAATTCCAAGCGTATACATTGTTTAAATCTATATCTCTATCTATCATAAATAGGTTCTTAAAAAATATTTCAGTATCGTAAGATTAAATATGCCTATAATTTTTCTTTTTCTCTCTATGATATATTACTTAAAAAATATAATTTCTAAAAATACTTATTTTTAAGATGGTAAAACGAAAAATTCTGCATGCACTGCAATTTTTTGCGAATATCTTTTTATTAATATTTAAAATTACCTTGTTTGGTATCCATAGGGGCCTTTTTTCTCGTAACTGAACCACCTGTTCTCACGTTCAAAAACTATTAGGACGTTTTTCACAGCGCATGTCGCCTTGCTCAGTGAGAGTGCTTATTATGATATTAATTATTCGTGAATATGTAGTTCAGTGTCGCTCTCAACGTTATGTCTAATTTTGGCTATTACGATTATTCGTCTGTAGTTACTCATAACTACTTCCAACATTCGTGGAAATGAAAGAAAAACAGGGAATGTTCGCGTTTTTGCAACGTTGTTAGTCCATGCTATCTTCCTTTCACGGATGTGCATCAAAATTTTCAAATAAAAAATTTAATTTCGTGGAGGAAATAATTCATCAATAACTCCAACTGTTACTGGAAATTAATGTTGCCGGAGAAATTTGTTCAAGTGGCGAATATAATATCCAGAAATTGTTTAAAATAAAAAATCTTACGATCTTCTATATTATGAAATAAAAGAACGAGTGTTTATTATATTAGCCATATCAATGCCATCATCTTGTTGTTATTTCAAAACAAACGATACAATTTTGTGTTTCATATTTTTTGGGAATGTCAAGATGACAAATTAGGAGCAATGAAGAAATCACCAACAGAAGAATCTTTGGTTTCACTTGTACAAAATGTGAGTTATACACACGCTTCAATTTTTTAATCACTTTATCAAATTCTTCAATTGTTTATGGAATTATTTCGTAATAGAGCTTTGTTCTTTCCGATAAAAGAACTCTTAAGAGAATATATGAATACTAAAATATCTATTCGAAAAGTAGCGTAATTTTGTAAAATTCTGTATAAAATCTTACGTTCATTGAACAGTAACATATATTAAAAATTCTATAGAATGATTATATCTTTTATAATGAAATGTAACTAACCGTGATAGTTCGTCTGATGTAGCTTTTATAAATATCTAAGATGATTCTGTAACTGGAATATACTTTCCCAGATGAAATTGGAGAGTTACTATATAATTTAATTCTTATGACATTTTTCTATTGCATAGTACCCCATGAGATGTGCGAAACATTAAGTAACACTTAGGAAATTATCGTTAAATGTGTACCTATGTCGAAGTCCGTTAGAGGTACACGCACGCGAGCTGCACGATCAAATGACTGTCACGAATTTCTCGTTCTTTACACCAAAGAAGACGTGCGCATGTCCGTCTTGGCAGGTGAAAAACCACCTCATCACCTTTTTTCATATGAAAATGTTGCAACTTGAAAGCGTGCAAGCTTCGAAGTTTCTCGTCTACGAGGATAGACAAATTTTTTTAATCGTCTTCGCCTGCAAGCAGACTGTCTTCAAGTTAAGTGCTTACTGACCAACTTCTGTCTTCTTCGTTGAATAATTGATTGCCTTTATTGAGAAACTTTTACCATGGGACATACTACGTTCTTGTTCGCATTTATTTGCTTCTGAAATTGGACACGAAACGTTGGATCACATTTGTAGATAGCCACTTGTTTGCAGTACGTGGATAAAGATAACTTGAGAATTTTTTTAATTAACTTTTATTTGCTTTGATCAACTTTCATTTTAGTTATTACTGTGGTTCTTTTATTTTTCGTGCCTCGATCTTGTTTTCGTTTTAAATGGGGAAAATAAGTTTCAGTCTTTGAAGAAAATCATGGGCATAGAATTAAGACGAAAACTCACGTATATCAATATTATTTAAGAGCAAATTAGATCAGGGGAATAAAAGATATATGAGGATTTCTATATAAATTATTTCATATAATAGTATTAATCTGTATACAGAATTGGCTAAAGTTTCTTGGTTAAAGTAATGTACCATTCAGATAATTATTTGCATTCGGTAAAACGGGAGAATAAATTATTTTACCAGAAGTATTGCAAGAAAGTATAATTTATTCCTATTTTACAAATTAAGGCTGTTTCCGTTAGGCAGGTGAAACAATAAAATGGGAGAAAATAAATATGTCGCTTAAGAATATTTTACATATTGATTAGTAATTTGTCTGTCGATTTTTCTCAAGAAATCAATCGATCTATTTAGATTTCTCAAGCCAAATCCATTCCTTTGAAAAGGATCCAATGATTGCTCAAATTTGACCCAAACTAATTAAAACGCAATTCAAACGATTTATCTAAATCATCGCGTTGAAACAGTGCAATCAAGTAGCATCGAATAATTTAGGTCAAGTTTGAGCTATGTCGTTTCGAGTTTCATAGAAATTAATTAACTCTAGTTTCTTAAATTACCAGCCTAAGTTTATATTAAATAAGGTGGCAGATATGTACAGTTTTGGCTGAACGATCAGTTCTCAATGTTCCCTACAATTTTCATAGAGATTATTCGTGATTACATTTTCGCTCTGTTCTATTAAAAACTTTGTTGAGCCTCAGAAATTTAAAATAAACGTTCGATCACATACATACATGAATGCAAGTCCCATTAAATTGACTAAAAGTCGAACGAACTTTGTCATAAGTCAAGCTTCCTTTATGCTTTTGAAGACATCAAGATTCTACTAATTTTCATCAAATTGAGGAAACAAAATTCGACCGAACTTCGATCGAATTTCTTTCAGTTTCTATTAAGAAACGCGTCCAAAGAAATCCCAATAATTTAGATCTTGATCTACAAATTTGATCTCAGCCATCAAATTTTGTAAAAACTACAGCCAAACCTTTATCACCTCGAATGGAATCCCAATAATCGAAACGTTCGCACTCCAATTGAATAAAAATTCCCACTTTTCGTGCTCTGATTGAAAGTAACTCTCGAAAACGTCTCTAAAACCAAATCAACGTGCGAGTCGAATCGCCGGATCCCGAATCACTCGAATCGAACTATACGGCGAATGCTTTCACCGGTCGCGAAGTTAACGATTTCTCAGTTCCGCTTTTCTCCGAGGCTAAGGACGGGGGGCAAGTACACGGTCCGTCGACGAATCTACAAGAGGAATCTAACCGGAGAGTTCTCTTTCTTTCTCTTTTTTCTTTTCTTTTGTTTAGAAGAAAACGTTTCCTGGCCTGGCCTGGGGACACAGAAAGCTCGAACAATCGTGTCTTCGTACCGCGTCCATGACCTGCTGGAAATGACTGGACACTTGGACAGCTGCTCCCGGCTGAATTCTGTGAACATCACACAAATTCAAGCGAATAATGACTGGTGATTGACGGCAATTCGTTGGAAAAAGCCCGAGGCAACCGTGATCTTGCCAGACTGTCGATAGGCACGGTGTAATTGATAGCTAACGGAACGACGTATAATTAGATCGTTAATAAATCGTAGGATCAAATGAAAAAGACGATGACAAGCAAATGGTAGAATCGAAAGTTGACCCTATCAAATTATGACGATAAATCGAAGTCGTTTTGGTGAAATTGACGAGTTAGAAAGTCTAATCGAATAGATGTGATTAGTAAAGGGGGAAATTAATCCCTTGCGAGGCTATGTAGCGTCAAAGTTGTGTATACCTGCGTATTTAAATTCATGTAGAGTGGCAAAAATTATTCACAATGAAGCGTTTTTTTAATCAGATTCTACATTTTATTTTGATAATTTATATTCCTATCAAATTTTTATAGTCGTACGAAAGTCACATGAAATAATTAAATGATACCATAGATCGATGAATACCGTTTGTAACATTGACCTTTATCTTTTTCTAAAACGAATATGTAGATATTCAGGTAAAACAAATGTAGATTTTCTAAGCTTCTGAAAAAGAAAAAGAACCTTAAAAAGTCTGCCTCTATCTAAAGAATACTCCAGATCGATTCTTCAAATCCTTGAAATAGTATCTGCGATTTCCTTTCCATTTGAAACCAGTTCAAACAAAGCCATTATCCCGGGACGAGTCGTGAAAATCAAAGAACCTCGCCGGCTGGACGGAACCATAGCGAGAAACAGATAACTTTCTTCCCAGCTTTCGCCGGCGACGTCCTACTGACTGATTCGACTTTTACCTCTTAGCACAATTTCACTCTGTGCATACACGCGTGCGCGAGCGCGTGCACACGTCGTGTACCTTCGTGACGAACCAGACTATGTAGGCGCGAGTCACGGGAAAAGCCCCGCGCAAGAAAACGATAGAAAATTAAACGATGACAAATTGATCTTGAATCTAAAGGTTTCATTCCTCGCTCCTGGTTATCGATCGTAAAAGATTTCTACCCCGAGATAGCTGCATGTTCGTTCCGAGCACAGTTTCACTGGAAATCACGACCGTGCAATCGATTTTCACTGGGCACTCATGAATATTTAAAAAATTAACTTATTTGTTTCCAATGATTCGATGATACAGCGTTCAATGTATTTCTTGTAAATTAAACATGCGAGTAACGTCGATTCGCTCTTGAAACGCGTACAGTAGAACTCGATTTATCCGAACGAAATTTTATTTAATATTCGATCAATTGAACTTTTGCTGGTCTGAAAAATCATTGACCTGAACGTGATCTCCTAGTAGGAGGTAGAAGTAATTCTATTATATGAACTGCAATCTGTAAATTGTTTGTCGCCAGACAAGTTCAGATAAATGCACTGTATTTCTACTATTCATTCCACTGTGTATTTTCTCTAGTGCATTTCCATTTTGTAAAACTGATTACCATTTTCTTGAAAAATCTATACATCTTCTCTAGACGAATCGGCGAAGCTTTTAAAATGCGTTCCTTTCTCTAGAAGGAGTACGTATCCGTAAAAAGACTCGTTTCTTCTAAAAGAAGCGGCGAAGAGGAAGAAAAGAGGTCTATCGGCATTTCTCAGATCTACGAAACCGAAAGGCCGTACACCAAACATAGCCAGCTACAAAATAATATGCTAATTGGCGAGAACCGTCATTATATCACACGAACGAACAACTTCCCGTGTGTTTTGTAACTTTACGTTCACCTTTTTGCTAAAAAGAAAATAATTCTTGGAAACAACCATAATAGTTCAATCTGAAAGCTGTGTACCATAACAATGGTAGGAAAATACCACGATAGTTTGGTTCTGAAACTACATATCATAGTAAAAGTTTATAGGTAACTGACCGTAATATTCTCTACTAACTATAATATAACATAATTCAATACCAAATTACATAATTCTATAGGTCGTAATAATTTTTCGAAATGACCATAATAAGTTCGATATGAAAGTTGACGTGATACTCACAAGCCTAAAAGACCAGCCATTTTTTTCTCCATCAAAATAACCGCATCTGCGCCCCTTTCGATCATGGCGTCGCAGAATATCCTTTTGGCACAGGGTGTGTTGGTCCAGTCACCATCGATATGAGCTACCTCAGCAACCTCTGCGTTCTCCAGATTCTGAAGTGCGTCTTCCAGTTCCTGATCGCTTTCGATACTTCTCCTTCGTCTTTCGCCTCTTCCGTCAACAGAATCTTTTTCGTCGCTCACAGAAGCTTCTACGACCTTCTCCAAGCTGGCCAAATCGTTCTTATCAGACACATCGTTAGCCAGATTTTTCTGGAGGAAGTCGAAAGGCGTGGAGCCATCGTCGATTATCAAAATGGCAGCAGAATCGTCGCTGTTCTTTTTCGAATTACTTCGGTCGTTCGCATTGCTACTTGGAATAAGAAACTCCGTGACGTCGATGCTACCTTCGCGAGAAGGAAGATCGATCTCTACGATCTCGCTGATCGAGTCCGGTCCTTTTCGTTGCAAACGTTTATTTCTGATTAAGTTCTTTAAATTCCCTTCCGCTTGAAAAATGTCCAAATAATCGAGACTTCGTTTCCTTCTCGAGTATCCTGTCGCCTGCTTATTCTCCTCCACTTCCGGCTTAGTCTCTTGGTTCTCTGCTTTCTCATTTCCCTCCACGATCAACAAAACTCCGTTCCGATTATTCAAATTTCCAGCATCGCGATCAACTTTCAATTCTTCGTTCGGTGTTACGTTCTCGAGGAAGTACACGGTTCCGCTATATTTGTCTATCTGCTCCGAATCTCCGCCATTATTCTCTCGATCCGCTTCCCTCAACAAAGACTGACTAGCGTCCAAAGCTCGTTGATATTCCACCTCGCTGCCTAGAGCTTCGTTAGATCTCTTTAGAACATCAACGTCTAGGTATCTTCCAACAGCGACAGCACCGATTCCGAGAGCAGCGCCTGATGCCACGAGTCCCAGAGCCGGAATCAGGATACTGCTACCGGAAGTAACAGTGCCGATCTTGTCTTCAGCCTCTTTGCCGTTCGAAAGACCTAAATTCTGTGAAATTTTATGCGTAGCTTCCACCAGAGGATCGATCACTGGTCGAGTAAATTGTGAAACCTTCTCCACGCCATTGGAGAATTGGTTTTTCAGGTTCTCCGAGATTTTTACCCAAAATGGCGCGTCGTTCGGCCTCTTCAGACCATAGAAATGCTGATTAGGGTAATAATTCTTCGTCGTGTAAGTGTCCACGATGTTCTTGTCATTTAAGACGTACTTCTTCTTCTGCCTTTGTTCGGTAAAGGAGTATTGGTTTTCCGGGAAATTGTCCGGCTTTCTTTTCTCGTTTTTTAGGATCTTTGCAGGCTGCACGCCCAATTCTGGATGGGCGTATTGAAGGACCGGTGCCCTGGCGCCTGGCTTCAAGGCGACTGGCGCGATCTTTTGACTTTCCGGGGTGTAGAGCTGCGAAATTGGATAGATCGACACGCCGTCAGGGTGTAGCATCCTTTTGTGAGAGTTGCTTCGGTAATTGTCTGTTCTTGCTTCGTAGACCTCTGCTTTCAACGCTTCGTTCTTGTAGTTCTTTGGATCCCACTCGAAGAACACGTTTTTCCCTTCCTCTTCGTAGTCTTTGCCGTATCTATCGGACAAATTGACGAAAAATATATCGATATTTATCGTGTATTTCCTCGAAGCTTATATAACCAAGTAGCTAACTTGTAACCCGTGACTTGTAAACTTTCGCTAATAATATTAGTTCAATTGCTACTACGTACTACCGCTGTTGCTATTACCAATAATAATAACAATAATAACAAAATAATAAACTAGTTCAGTTACTAATAATTTTCTTGGTTGAACTACCAATAATATTAGTTCAACGTGTGCAACAGAAGCCAGCTCTATTTTTCGATTATAAAAAGTTCTTTCATCTTTATACCCTCGACATACCTCCTGTTAACGTTCTTGAAGAATCTCTCGAACCTCTGCCTCTCCACAGCATTCTCCGCCGGATAAAAACTCGAAGAGGTTTCCAGATTGTCCGTAGATCCTGCATCGTGTATCAATTTATTGTTAATCACTCGTGCATTGCGCCACGTTTGAATCTTATCGATAGGTTCGTCGGGAACCCTCTTGCCATGTATCACAGGGGTACCATCCCTATCCAGCGTCATAGGTGACCTCTTTGGATTTGATTTCACGTTTATCTCCGACCTGACAATTACTTCTGGCGGCACGTTCTTGCCATCTCTGTTCTTGGACGCGTTTGCTCCGATATTCGTTCTCGATGATCGAATCTGATGAGGCAAAAACGTGTAGCGAGTCTTTTCCTCGCTCTGGTCGGCCAACTGCAGTTTCCTCTCCGATCTGTCCTGAAAATGTCGCGGCAGAAGTAGTCCACCTGCAGGGAACGCTGGATCGAATCTGGCGTAATTGGTCCTTTCTTCGGTAGTCGTCTTCAAATCACTCTGAAGAGGTTTCCAGCTCAGATATTCCTCCGTCGTCGATTCCTGAAGCTGAACAGCCCTTCCATCGGTACCCAGAGGCGTCCAGCTTCCGTAATCGATGTTCTGTTCTCTGACTGGTCGAATCTTTTCACCGATGTTCGTCTCTTCGTTCGCGGATACGTTTTCAAGTTTGGAGAAGCCTCTTTGGCTGTCAGAGTCTGACAGTTTCGTTCTGAGTTGTTCTATTTGAGCCTCTTCCAATCTTCTGATGTCCTCTTTGGTCTTTGGTTCGGTTTTTATCGATTCAGATACGTCCGACGATGTGGCGTTCTCGTTGGTTAGTTGAAGATTAGGATTTTCAGGATCTTGAAGAGTTTTAGCAGGCTCGTTCGCTGTTTGTTGCTCGGGGTAGGATTTGTCTCGACGTTTCACGATCAAAGTTGCCACGTTCCCTTCGCTGGTTCGTACTTTCAGCTCCTCTGTTTCGCCTGGAAGGCTTCGTGATACTTTCAGCATCGTTCTAGCGTAGCTGGGTTTCGGTAGATCAGCCGTGCTGATGTGGATGATGACTAATATCATCAACGCCAGAGTGAACGCCACCTAAAACGAGGGAAATACTTTTTGCAGAATTATGCAGTGGTCGATATATTTGGAAAAAAGTTTGAGAAATGCTACTGGTGCGAGTGAAGTGTCTAGTCTGAGGTCTCTGAAAGATTATCAGCAGCGAATTTAGTAGATTAATTTGGACGATAATTAAAATTAACCAATAACGATACGTAAGATAATTAATTTTTGGCAGTAAATACGGAGGGTTAACTACGGATACAGTTTATGTAACGATTCATTCGTTACATGGCCGTGTATCTGGATGGAAACGGGCCTACCGGAAGTCCATTATGTCCTCCTCGATCCCAAGCTACATGCTTTTACGTGTTACGTCTACGTACAGCTTTGTATGGGATATGTTACGTGCTCGATTATGCTCACGAAGCCTATTTAGACTCTTTGTGTCGAGATTTTATAGGCGAGTTTCATGATTTCGCTATTTAAGTGGGTGTGAATACGTCTGTAATAAATGAAAGATGGTGAAACAATTAGGTTGACGCCTGATTGCGATTAACGAGCGTATGATTAGTTTGAGAAAAGTGGCAAGTGAGAAGTTTGTTTGAATTTATCGTCGACTTTACTATGAGAAATTCGTTTTATAACAGATCGCCGCTACAATGGGAAATAGGTGAGTTTACATCGAATAGGTAATTTACATTGCATGTAAATTAAGTTTCAATTAGGTTTGGGTCAGAGTAAATTCTGATCGGACTGATCTTTTTCTTACCAAACGTATTACCGTCATAAAATAATATTTCGATGAAATTGCACCAGCTGAAGAAATACTTATGCACAGCGATGTATGTAAAGCTGAAAACGCAAGATTGGAGATAGGTTCTGCTTGGTGACAGTGACTCGAAGATTTTTAGGGTCACTTTCACTTTTCATATTGCGCCGTCGGAATTTTTTATCAGTGAAACCCGATCGAAAAATTTGAGTACCAAAATTGTAATGTCGAAACTGTGTCTATGTTAACGAGCCAAGCTCGAAGATCAAAAGAAATTATTTCGAATGAATTATAAACTCTGTGTAGCATTGCAAACTAGTTTCGTTCGACAAGTATCCGTATCTAAAAAAGTTCCAACCATGATAGATATAGTCGTTGACATTTCGTCATTCAAGCGGTTTGTCGGTAAAAGAAAAAAAGGACGGCAAACAGAAATAAAATTTCCATGTCTACTCTCGATGGAGAAGAAAATTTTCTATAAAACGAGAAACGAGGAATTCGCGATCCTTTCGTAAAATTCTTAACTCGCGAAACTAACTTTCGAAGGATAGTTCAGAATCTGCAAAAAAGACGTGTTTAATTGCATCGAACAAAAGAGGAATAACATGCGATCCGTATTACGCTTTATGAGTCATCGAACTTTCTCCTTTACGCCTCCTCTTTATTCCCAGTAAGCCTAAGTCGTCTGAACTATTTTAGGAAGTGGAATGAGCCTTGCTGCCAAGATACTTCGAAGCATAGAAAAATTGCCACGAGAAAGTATAAATCAGATTTAAATGCTAAACTCTGCTATTATATCTTTGCGATAATTTTTATGAATTTGATTGATTGCAGGATATAAATATTATTTGAGAAATTACTCATTAATTATTAATAGCTACAGACATCGATTTCTATCGACCCTGTAGCAATTTGCAAATTTACCATCGTGTTCTTTTTGAATGGAACATCTGCGATCGTGATCGTGCATTTATAAAGTTACACGTTCGATTTAACTGATAAATTCTGTTATAAATTTTTCCACCTGTACTTTTACGCATTATATTTTGGAAATGAGTATAGTCGCGGTTCTATACTTTTCAAAGTACAGTAGCATTATCGTTCACTGTGTCGGAATTTGGAGACGTTGCCATCGCGCGTTTGTGAGATGCCACGAAATTACAATTTCGTGAGTCGATCCAGCTGCGATCGAATTTTTACAAAATGTCCTGATTAATGCAATCGTATTTCCCTGTGCCGATATTAATTTCCAAAAAAAAAAAGAGAAAATTCAATACGCTTCTCTTGAAATGTGGCTATTTTAGAATGAAAGTTTGATGCAAATGAAGACACACCAGTCTCGCACCTAAATGTTCTTCCGCTAACGTCTACCACACGACCTTGCAATGAATTATGCTGAGGAAGTTGCGTTGAAAGACGAATGCGCCTCACAGAACGAGAATCGCGTCGCAGGAGGCAATCGCGGTGAGAGAAATTTAATGGCTCGTTGAAATCTCCCGGATTCTTCGGCGAAGATTAGAAAATAGCGATGCAGTAACCGAGTGTCTAGATACTTTCTATTATAAATCCCATGATTATTCATCGAGGAAACACCATGCCGTTCAGGCGATACAACGGTCTGTTGCAACGATCGATGATCGATTTGATGTGGCTGCGACATGGAGAAAAATCTAGAGGAGTAAAATTTCGCGAATGGTTGGAAAAGCTCCGTTTAAATCGTAACGAGAGGAAATATAAATCGATTAAACATCGCGGAGTACTTATGTTTGTAAGATTAAATTGTCGAATTGACGATAATGACAATGAGATAACGGACTACTTATTCGATGATTGAAATTTCCTTCACGAACTGAATGGTATCGACAAATTGCAGCAATTTTCTGGACATTGCGCGTTTATATTTTATCAGGTTGGAACAAACATTATCCATTGAAAACGCTGATGCGTGAAAACGACCGACATTGAGATTATTGCGCTTTAAAACGAAATGATATTTGTTGTCGGATAGAGCGTTAGATTTAATAGAAATGTGAAACAGCACGAGCAAGAATAGGTGGAAAAAGATTGAAGCATGAGGTAGCACGAGTGAGTATAAAAATATATAAGTATATGAAATAAAAAGTAAATAACGAAGAGAAAATCACGATGAACAGCTCAATCGCTCAATTCACAGTTACTATCTGAAACTTAAACATCGCGTATATTTTCCATGAAAACTGAGACACAGAAAAAAACCGTATAATCTTTTCATCAGACAATTCTACGATAGAGAATCCATAGAAAATTTCCACGTAGATTAATAATTAGTTGAATATCGCAAGAAAAGGAACACGACAAGTAACGTTCTTACTGATTTTCTATTTCAACGTTACTTCGTGATTCAGAAGGAATATTTCGACATGAAGCAGCTAAAAGTGGCAAGAATCGGTTAAATTCAAAGACGTATATAGCCGACGAACTTTGATAAAAGCGAAATATATAAATATCAAGACAAGCAATATTTTAATATCTTCGATATTTCAATATTCTAACGATATTTTCAAAGTTACGAAGAGGATGGAAAAAACGCACGTTCAGTATCAAAATCAACTAAAAATTCAAATCTAGTAACATAATATCAATCGACGACATATCGAATCTTAAAATTGTTTCGTACACGAATGAAAAATATGAATTGTGTTATTTCCCTTGTAGTCTTCGATTATCTCGGAATTCGTCCAAACTCTTCCACCTTTTTTTTGCCGTTTAATTTTTCCAAATAATAACGGAAAAGTAACTTAATGAAATAATTTTTCCGAAAAATAACGGAACGAAACTGAGAAGAACGAAATGTAAGTGCGGTTCTGGAACATGCCGATCAAGACGAAGGCACCGAAGAGACGACGAAAAAATGGATGGAAATAAAATTAACAATTGGACCGAGAAGGCTGGTCTCGCATCAACAAGTGAAACAGAACGACGTGCTTTCCCCGGGCACGTCTCGCACACGGTCGGCCTGCACGCGTCGCGTCCACGCGTTGAAGACGAGACGATCCACTTTTTCCATTCTGGTGACTTTCGTTCGACGATTCACGGCCGAACGGCTGATGCCGAGAAACTGCTAACCGATCGAACCCCTCGTGACCTTAACGCGTTCACGACCTCGCGGAGACTCTTTACCTTTTGCAGCAGCCGTCTTTGTGTTGAAATATGCAAAGGAAAGTGGAATGGGTCTTCTGTTGGTCGTGGATTGCGATGGTATTTGCAATGGTGTTCGCAAATGGTAAGAAGCGATCTTAAGTTCTTTCTTATTCTTCCACTTGGATACGGATAGTCGTGTCTCGGTAGAATTGAACTTAGTTCGATGCAAATTGTGGTTTCGACGATGTAGAAACGAGTGATCTGCGTTATTTCTCTGTTGCGGTGAATTTAATTTCAATCGTAACGATGGAAATGGCGTGTAAAGATGTTCGTAAAAGTCGTTATAAATTGAGTGTAGCGTATTAATTTTGTGCTGACGAGGCAAACGATTCATCGATGATTAATATCGATTTAAATATTTCTTATCGTAATAGCCTTCTTTCGCTAGAATCGAATGAATGTATTCTTTTGTATAATACTCGTTGATTCGTAATACTTGAAAGTCTGCAATTTTAAAGTCTCCATTCATCTTTTTACGACGTTGCGATTATGTTCATGAACATTTATGATTCTCGGGATTATCTCTCTTCGTTGAATAGGGTTACAATATACCCATTCTCTTCGTTTTCGAGGTTTCTAAGATAAGCGTTTTTAAACGCAAAATAAAATCTTGAAAGTAGGACGTAATATAGATAAATTAATTAGGACGAGTTCTGAACCACTTTTTTTTTCGAAATAATACATACAAGCAGAAGGAGTGATATAAAAAATCCTATACTTTTAAAAGTAATTAATATTCCGATCTTTGCGAACTATGCGGATCTAACTATCCAAAATCGAATATGGTAATTGATCGTAAGGCTGAGAAACTCACGAAGGATAAATAATCATAGATCGCTAACAGCCTGTTGGTGAACCTACGTACATCGTTGAAGCGTGAAATCGAAGGTTCGTGCATTATCGAGCTTATGGGAACATGAAAATTGCAATGTCCAACTAATGAACGATACGCAATTAATGTGTCGGCGAAGGAAGCGCACGATCCACGCGGACTGCGATGCCCCCGATCCGTGTCACATTGCGTTTCCGCTCCAGAAAGCTCGCGGATCGACGTTCATTCTCTGCCAATTAACGATTATTCTTTTCTTTTTTATTTCTATTTAATTCGTTGGTCCTCCTCCAGTGTTTGCTCGGTGATTCTTCAATTGAAATCGCTTCCGAGCGTTCATCGGTAGAAATGTGAAATGGCGAGGTAGGAGAACCGGAAGAAGGATGTAAAAAATTGACAATAATTTAAAAAACGAGAGGAATTATTTTTGCGATACGATGGAGTTGCGCAGGCTCCAAAAATGCCTGTTGGAAATGTTGTTACGCAGGAAATCATTGTTAAAGAGACGAAGATTTATTTGACGAAGGTGGAGGAAAAACGTAAGAGGAACGTTTACCTATTTACGTATTCCATAGGCTCGTTAAGATGTGGAGAATAAAGAATCGCTTTTACTCTTGAGATAAAAGCGGCCGATACATTGGAAGCTTGTCTTGCAATTGCAAGAATGTGAGCAGTGAAAAGAACGACGTGCTGGAGAAATATCTTGCAGCTCGAAGAAAAGAAGATATCGAAAGTAAGAAACGTTCGAGAAGCTTGAGTAGCAAGTTGTAAGACTATTTCAAGGGACTACAAAGTAAACAGAGAACTCAGAAAGTAAAGTTGGAAGAATATTTCATGCAAAACCCTTACGTAGATTTAACGCAGGAATACTAAAAAGCTGTTAACAACTAAAACGCATCAAATGTTAGACATTTCACAATACTTAACAAAGTCGATAGACGGCAAATTTTATCCATACACAAGATCATGAAGAACTATAAGACCTCTGTCACAGAACAAAATCAACGTTACATATAAAATATTTAAAGCGCGTCAAATTAAAAAAAAAAAAATAACAAAATTCCGTACAAAGTTTGCGAAGATATCTGCACGCCAAAACTTAGAAACGTGCAAACTCAAAAAGAATAAATACCTTAAATCTGTCCATTTTTGCGTGTCTTCGGTCGTGCTGATCCAGCTGATCCAACGGTCAAAGATCCAGTGGGAAGATCGTGTCCAGAGAGAGCGCACGAAGGAATAGGCAAAAAATAAAAAAAGAAACGAGGTAAAAAGGAGCAAGAATATAACGTGGATACGTCGTCAGATCCGCATGATAGACGCGTAAAGAACGAAATTGACGAACGATCGATTCGCGTGGAACGTGAGGATCAAAGACAGTTGTTTCTTTTTTTTTTTTTTTTTTTTTTTAAAGAAGCAGAAAGAGAAGGCCTGCTCCTACGCACCTGTTGACTCCCGGAATATCTTCGCGAGACTGACGAAGGCGCTCAGTCAGCGGCTCCTCGTGTCTCCGACGAAGGACCGGCACTTCTCTCCGACCTACTTCCCGCGTTCGCCTTCGCCTTCTTCCGTCGCGACGTTCAGCGTCTCTCCCCCGGTTGATCGGAACATTTTCCGAATCGTCGGGTACAGGTCAATGGAAACCGATTGCCAACGGATATGGCACTGGATTCTAAGAATTTCGAACCTCTGCCTTTCGATACTTTAACAGTACTAGCTTGTTGCAACTTTGTATATCGTAAAATTGTATGGCGGAAGTGAATCTGATTGGGCACAGATCGATAGAAATCCATCGATCGACGATGAACATGGAAGTCGATTTTGGGGATTTTGAAATTCTAGCTTTCGGTATTTTTTTTTTTTTTTACTAGTTATTTATAAGAAAACAAAATTAGCAATTTTTAAATTGGAGTGACGAAAGTAATCGGAACATCGAAATTTTACGTTTTCGTAAAATTCGGTTCGTAAATTCGGATTTCCAGAGTGAAAATCTGTATTTGAAAAAAGGAAAGAATCTCCTGGAGAGAGATCGTCCGGTTGAAAGTTCTTTTTTAAATCCTGCCATCGGAAGTCGTACGTTTTTCAAATCATTGAAACCAGGAGAAATCGATTGTCGTCTAATTCAGGAATTCAAACTAGAACTTTACCGCCTTAGCTTGACGACTGTCAATCACCTTTCATTCACGAACGAAAATAGAAATTTTGCGAAAGTTCTTACTCGACGATTCATCCATCTAGTCCAGGTAAATGATTTTTTTTCATTCAACTTCGCATTACTAATCAGTACTTCATCGAACTCTAATGATAACCGACAACCATCCTGATTATTCCGTAATTCTTCAAATTAATTTCAAATCAACTAAATTTTCGCCAACATCCACGATCTAATTGCAAAGAGTGTAAAAATAAAAATAGCATTTATATGAAAATGATCTATCAGCATAAGTCATTGAAATCCTCCTCAGTGATGCTCATTACGTTCTCACATGTATATATACTTTACTATAACGATGTTAATTACATGAACACGTTGTTCACGTAATTAGACTAATAGCCGTTTGGTAGATCTCACCTTCTCCACATTATTTTTCATTACATTTTTACTTGCTTTTAATTTCACATATATCCGATTGCTGCGACGTACGACAAAGATTATCATCGTTATTAAGGTCAGTAGCATGAATTACAATGGCGATAGGAAAATTCTCGACTCCAATCGGTTCTTCCACGTTCCTCCGCCACTTTCTCCTCACGAGCGTTCCGTAAAATGCACGAACAGCTGTGCAAGGTTTCGCAGACCAGGGTTTGGTGAGCAGAGAAGAGGAGAGGAGAGGGAAGGTGAGTTCGCGAAACTTTGAGACAGTGGCCGGTCCGGTTTTCAAGTTCACGAACGGCGCGACGGGGCCAAACCGGAAGAGACGTCGTTGAAGCGGCGGCGCGCCGGGTTCACAGACCTGCCAGTGAAAGTCCATCGATTCGATGAAGACGACGACGAAGAGGAACATCGCGTCGGTGCATGGCCGCGTAACCTCCTGTCCATTACTGAATTTTTAAATAACACACACTTTGCAACTCGACTTTTGTGAAAATCCGCCTTGCGGATGACGAAAGATTAGATGTATTTTTAATAATCTTGATTGTTTTCGATTAATAGATTTCAGCATGCTATTAGGTTGTCCGGAAAGTGTCTTTCTTTTACAGACACGTCTTTTACAACGATGCATCTTTATACAAACATGAAACCTAATCTGTCGAACGTTGTGATCTTTATTTCGATAGAACAAAATGGATCATACGTAATTCAATAAAATAATGTTGTGCATTCATTATTTTCTTATAAAACGAAAGAAATTTTTCGGACCACCTAATACAAAAGATTGAATTTTTTAGTTCCTTAACTTTTAATTCCACGCGTTGCTTCCTTTCTTTTTCTCAATGACCAATTTTTAACTTAAATATATTTCCGATGATATTTTGGCATAGAAACGTTTCGCTACAAATCCTTTGTAAATTTTTAAATATTTTATTTTTGCATGTTTTTTTTGAACGAAAAAGGTTTCGTCTTGGAAAGTATAGCAACAATTCTTTTTCCCATGCTGCAATAAAGCAAGCACAATAAACTTCTAAAAATCGTTGTTCGATCTAGAAATCTATGCGTCACTTTCACACTATAGAATATATTTTTCTACTTGTTTGTTATTTTGTAATTGCCAAAGGCAGATGTGAAACGGAGATAAGAGAAAAATTCAATGAACGATTTGTAAGCAGCCTGATCGAACATGAACTCTAATGCTAATGGGTAACACTCGCGTCATATGAAACGCGTTAGCGATATCTGATTACATCGATCCATTGATTGAGTACCATTAGTCTCATTTGCATGTCGGTAGATTGGTATGTGGATAAACGACTACGATACACCAATAGTAGTAGTACGATGGCCAAATTCTATCAACACGGATATGCTTATATTCGAGATTCCTAACTAAAACCTACATATTTATCTCGGGATATCGTAAAACTCATTTTGAAATTCAATTATCGTAAAATTCTATTACTCAATGAATCCTTTACTATGGACAATTCGTGAACTATACAAGCGAATCCGGTTGGAATTTGCAACTAGAAATTTATATAAGCGTTATGTTTTATTAATGAACGATACCATAGTGATGTAATGTAGTATTCTAAAATATAGTTATCGTAATAATAGTAATGGTAAATATAGTTATCGAAATGTAAATGAACGTTCTTATACGTCCTCGCGTTTCCATTTTTTATAGTATAGTAAGAGTTTTATAGAGAATTCCAGATTTTTGTAGCCAAATTCGGGAACGTGGAACGTTTAAAATTTTGCCAAAAGGTTATAATAAAAATATAGAACGAGAGAATGGCAAGGGACTTTGATTACTATGCCAATAGAACTCGAATCACGAAATACGATCAATATGATTGACCTATTCGAGAACATAAATAGCACGAAGATCGTTTCGACAATCCTATACACTTCACATACTCTTTTTTCTATTCGAATAATCTCCTCCTATAGTAACGAAGTATACTTCGACTTAAACTTCACCCTCGGGCTAAATTTCATTTTGAGCTATCGAAAATTTGTGTCCCATTTCTACATCCTCTGACGTCTATATTCTACGTCGTAGAAACACTCTACACTCTATAAAACGAATTATTTTTTTATTACATAGCTAAATAATCGCCAAACCACGGATTTTTATGGAAAATTTAAAGATATAAGAATTCATAGAATATTCAAAGCACGGTACTCGTCCATGAACGATGAAACGAATCACTGTCTCGGTTCTGTTCTTTTAATTATTTGCATAAAAATACGAATTTGCATAAATACTCGTACTCTAGCAATCGCCTACCAGTCTATATCATAGTCATTCAGTTATGTAGAATCGATCCTGAGAAACTTGGCCAGCTAACAGGTGGCTGGTGTCATTAACTGCTCTCCCTTTCGTATTTTATCGCCGTCTCTGGCTCTTGGTCATGCAAATGATCACACGGCATAGTCTCGGCAAACCGAGAATAGAACTCCAAGTGCTGCGTTTTACTTTCCTCGCCGCCCTTGAACAGCGAAAGCCGACGAATTTCCTGTATGCCGTGACTCCGGCATTGCCACGGTACGATCATTTCCATAAATGCTGCGCACATTCCGGAAGGTCGAGAAAGGTCACAGCCATATCTTGACGAGCTAGGAAAACGATCGGCTACTTTCTTTTTCTCACAAAGGCCGCTTAAACGATTTACAAGCTGCCGACGACGATTCGTTTACTTTAGAAAATTTATCGAGACACCGACATACTTTTTCGTGTGCTCTTTTTCAGAAATTATACACAGTGTACCTTTCGTACCTTATTTACCGTGTACCTTACTCGTTAGTATCTTGTGGTTACAGGTATCGAGCCGATAAGCAGATTCACGTCCTTCGATAGAATTTCGCGCCCTCGTGCCACTAAGAATTATAGACGCGTACGATCGCGATCGTTTCCATTGTGTTGAATACGATCCACGATGGCCTCGTCGGTTTTCCAATATCGCTCGGTGTCTGTTGCGCACTCGTTTTCCTTGACACACCTCGACGAAGATGAGCCTACGCGTCGTCATAGTTAACGTCCCACGTCCGAAAGATCGCTGTTTGCAAGCGTTGAAGGATATGCGTCACAGTTCAGAGGATGATCGTTCAGAAGCGTTGCCACCTATCGGCAAAGGGTCGGCGATGGCTGTTAAGGAAGATGCCCCGTTAGCGGAGAAAGCTGGATGAAAGTGAAAGTGTCGGACGCGGGATCGAGCATGGAGCATTTTGAGAATTTTCTGGGTCGTTGACGCGCATGTACATTGATAGTTAAAAATTGATAGGCAAATTTCTTCTTTCGCAATGCGTGTCTTTTGCGATCATTAGATTTTTTGCGGATTATTTTACAGGAAGTTTGAAAGCGCAAAAGTGTACAGATTGCGCGTAACACGAATTTTCTACCTAAGTGCCATTCTTTTCTATTATATTCTGGGAAATATAAAAAATCCGTGGTCTAGCGATTGGTAACTTATAAACGCAAATAATGGCCCAAATAAATTTAGGTTTTTCGCTGCTGTCCTTATTCTTTGGGGTACTCGTCTTTCAAGTTTCTTGAGACTTTTTACAAATTTCTTTGTGAGCGAAGTAAATGTTTGTTAATGTCCCTGTAGGAGGCGTTAATCTTTCTCGTTTTCCATATTCATCGACAACTGAACGTTTAATTTTCACGCATCAATTTAACACGTACGACAGCCGGTTTCCACTTACCATTTTGATATTGTAAAAATGGGACAGCTAATAAACACGCGGCACGGAACACCTTAACGAGCATAATGATTCTTTCATCTTTTTCAAATTGATCCGACCTTCGCAATAAGATGGAGCAAAAGCCCGCAATCTCGAAAATTACACCACTTAATATAGCACCCGTAATTTCGTGTAAAGAATCTGCAGTGAAAATGAAACTTAAGTAAATAACACGCCAGAGTTTCTTATACGATGATAATCATTATCGTAATTACGTATAATAATTATTAGCGAATCTGTTTCCAGTCTCTTCTATTTCATAGCATTCGAATATAGTAATCTGTCGATATTAAGATTCCTTTCAATTCTTAAGAAATGGACATTATTACCTTCTCGTGATTATTTAAAAAAAAAAAAAAGGACAATGGGCGTTTTTACATAAATACGTTTTCGGCCATACGCGAACAGAAATTATACGTTACGTACAATAATACACATAAAAAAATGATTTCTTTGAAAAATTTTTCGCACAAATTTATCATAAGCCTCGAGACACGGTATAACTTTTACTTCCACCATTTTCTCATATTTTAGATCGTTTACGACATTTATAAGCGTCTACGTAGAAGAATTGGTTCGAATAAAAGAGTTGATTTCTCTCTTATAGTAAGAAACGAACAAATTGTGGCTAAATTCTCAGACTGGTCTGACGGAGACTTGTGCAAAGTTTCATCAAAATCCCTTATTAACGATTTTCTTAACGTACAACTTACTTTCCGATATAAGCCATTAGCTGAATCTTCCAAATTATGCGTCTTCTCAAGATTCCAGATGTACGAAACAGTCCGTAAAATGCTTCATTTTCTTCAAGTATTTAACTTACTATTAGGTCGTCCGAAAAGTTTCTTTCGTTTTATAAGGAAATAGTTGATGCGCAACATTTTTCGTTTTATATTATTTTTTCCAATTACGTACGATCCATTTTGTTCTATCGAACCAAAGATCACAACGTTCGACGGATTAGGTTCTATATTTGTATAAAGATGCGTCGTTGTAAAAGACGTGTCTGTAAAAGAAAGACACTTTCCGGACAACCTAATATATAAAACTATCGTTACCAAGCTATTACCTTAAGTATTGATCCATTTTCTCAACGTTCGATCTACTTCGATAATACAATTCGCCGATCTTAGCGAGTAAGCATCGATCTTTCAAATGATCCATTTGCTTGACATTCGATATTCAAGAATCAATTATCTCCGATTCTTCCAATTAGAATTTCGAAAATTTCGCCAAACAATCAAATTCTTTGCCAATAAAACGAAGAGAAAGAGGAAACGGTCAGATCCCTTTGCGGACGCTGTAATCGCAAGTTTCTAGAAATCATTTTTCCGTGTCTTCTTGACCATTCCATCGTACGAAAGTCAGTGATCTCGTTAACACAGTTCTCGAAACGATAAGAAATCGCCATAAGTATCGAGGGAATATCCGCATCCGGCGCGATCACCGGAAACTCCATGTCTGCTCGTCGGTTTTTTACCAGCTCGACGACTCGTCGAGGATAACCTCGTCAGAAGTAGAACCGTTGATAAAAAGTGGCTCACTTTCGTTGCCATTCAAACGCGATCTTACGATCACACGAGCCACCGCAAGGCGATGGACGACGTTCCGCGAAAGTGTGTTTATTAGGAAAGAGGCTAGGGTAATTAGAGATAAGTGCGCGTAATTGGCTGGACTTTCTTTCCACGGTTGTCCGTCCCTCGAATAAAACGTTTTACTTCTGAATCGACACGCGCTGGAATTCTGCTCTTTGTTTTATCTTTGCTCCTTGCTTTGTTGCGTATGTGGCGCGTGTGTGCCATTAATTGGACACGATGACGATCGTGGGAAATGGAAGATCGGTTTCACTCACGTACTGGTATTCTGTACGTCGACTTTTGTATGGATGGTTAAGCGTCGTGGAAATATTATACGCGCGGTTCAATTTACTTCGGTGCGATCGAATATATAACAATAATTCGTCGTTTCATGAAATTTACGACGGTACAACTTACAAAGTAAAGTTATACCAATTTTCGTGTAAACGAGATCGTCGCTGCCACATTGATTAATTTAGCGTCGAAGTTGGATGTTGTAACAGAGTTCGAACGAGATATGATAATTCGTTTATTCGATTAACAGAAATTCATGTTGACTATCGAATGGATAATTAAGTGAAAGGGCGTTGATTAAATGAAACGAAGATATGTTTTATCGTATCCAGTGTAGCAGGGTGTCATTAATCAATCGCTCAGGTAACAGTACGGTGATCCACGCTGGTCTTTCTTGCATTACTCAAGTGAAAATGGAGAAGCGAATCGGTCGATCCGAAATTCGAGTCTCATCCGGTATTTTTCACCCCTGGGACGCGCCTCAACCGATCGATGACTTTTTCCGTCGTTCGATCTTCCAGTTCACTTCTAGCGAAAGCGCGATGTTTCTCAAAATTCGCTTCTTCGTCAAACGCCGAATAATTTGAAATTACGAAGATTAAGAAAAAGAATTGGAAATGATAAAAAAATGAGACGAACAGGATGATTTTCGTGAATTGGTTGAGGTATTGGTACTCGAGACGCGTGTGAAAGCTCGTTGCACTTGCCGATAACCCGTATCTCGTCGCAGGGACATAAATTCCGGACTCGAACTGGCATAGAATATTGTCGACCCACTTATACACTGTGACTACTTTCACTTGCGCCGAAGAGAAGCGCACTCGCACCAACAATTCCCGAATAATCCTTTCATCCGGTCGTGGTGCCCTTGTTCGGTGAAGCTTTGGTCACTTTCATCGACGCTCGAGCAAAGGAACGTGTTATAACTGGTGATACAAACTAATTGGAGTGTATATTAATTCGTTGTACGAATATTTCAATTTAAAATGCTGCTGTAAAATGTGAGACAGATTGGTTCGATTTCCGAGTGATTATTGATACATATTGATCGAGGATTGTTAAATTTTTTTTTAATACAATTAAATATATTATCGTTGAATGATAATATTAGGTTGTCCGAAAAGTTTCTTTCGTTTTATAAGGAGATAATAGACGCACAATATTTTCCGTTTTATATTATTTTGTTGAATTACGTACGATCCATTTTGTTCTATCGAAATAAAGATCACAACGTTCGACAGATTAGGTTTCATGTTTGCATAAAGATGCATCGTCGTAAAACACGTGTCTGTAAAAGAAAGACACTTTCCGGACAACCTAATATATACATTTTGCAATTGAAACGCGTGAATAGAAAATTAAGAAATTGGTTTGGACACGCTGGCAAATTGACGGAGTTGAATTGAAAAGAATCGAAATATTTATAAAATTGACAAAAATATTGTGTGCAAAGAGTATTTTATTCTCGAAATAATCCAATGGAAATTTAGTAAGAAACAAGTATCGAATTATTGAAAATATAAATATGATATTCTTAGAAGCAAAATGGGCAGAATAATAATTTGCTGTTCCCAATTTTTTTCTTATTATAAAAATTCAGATTACACCAATAATCTCGAGGTTATGGTTGTTTTCGAATGATAGAAATATTAATCGACATATAAAGAGCTGAAATGGGCAGTAATTACTTAGCAGCTACTTTCTGCTAGGTTTCTACGAGTCCGTTTCTGTGTCTTATTTTTAATACGATCGCTTGGAGAAAGTTAAACATTAGCAGGTTTCAATTTTTCACCGTGAAAATTGCTCACATCCGCGATTATAATGGAGGGAATCACTGTTACCCTCGTTCGGCTCTATATTTTTCATCGCAAATTAAAGAAGAGATTAACAAAGGACGTTGGTACAATCCTTTTTCTTCACCGCCTCGAAAACATCGTGAAGTCCGCTTTCTTTCGCCATTGTTGTCGATGTTCTAACAATAAAAAAGATCCATTACATCGAAGCACAACGATACAGTTAAGAATTTATAAATAATTTTCAAATTTCTAAAAATGGAATAAAAGAGAAATTTTCTCTTTTTCATATTTTAGAAATCGTTGGAAAAAGTTGGAACAGTTCTTTACAAATAAATTATCTCTTCTTCTTTTATTTATCTTTCTTTTTTTTTTTCTTTATTCGGTACGCAGAGAAACAAAAATTGTCTCCGAACGGATAACTCACGCGCGTTTTAAACATCGCCTTCGCTGTTCCACTTTTCTAATTGCATAGACACCATTAACTGGCTGACAAGCTATTAAAAATCCACTGATGAATCGGCTCAGAGTAAACGAACCACGTTTTGTAGAGCTAATAAAGCGATTTTTAACCTACTAAACGTTATGCTTACTATCACTTGTCGTTGCTTCTTAGTTTACAGGTTTCCAAGAATTCTACAAAAATCTCGCAATCACGATTATAAACGAAATCGTTCGATATTTCGGTAAATTCTATTTTTAATTCTCCCAACGTGAAATTTGCCTGATATTCTGTTCGCAACTTTTCAAATAATTGAAGAATTATACAGTGAACGATTTACAAGAACTCGTAGACGAATCTCACGACTAAAATCACGTTTCACGTTTTTCTATGTGTCTTGAAAACTTTCCTCTTAAATTTACTCTAAACTTTCCTCTTAAATAATTACTCAATCTCCAATGAATATACATAAATAACGACATAAGTTTCACGATCACAAGTATAAATAAAATTACTCGACCTTTGCCCAAAATCCTGTTCTTCCATTTATTAATAATTTTATAATTTTTAATTTTTAATAATCGAACAATTACCTTGTCGCCAGGTTCCATAAAATGTTCTGCAACACGGTGGATCCAGCGTCACCACCAGCCAAGATCATATCACAAATGGATCTTTCCTCGCAGTCGTTGAAGGGATCCGTGAATCTGGCATGTTTATGTTCCACTGGAAGGTCAGCGACCCTCCACTTGGACAAAACGATGTTAGGCTGGCTAAAGGGTTTCGTTCGTGATTAGAATTCCAGTAGACACGCTTCTGGAGCGGAAAAAACGAAAGTGCACTCACGTAGTGTTGTCGACCTTTACGACATTTGGAGTCAGAGCAGCTATGAGCAGACCGAGAGGCAGAATAGCGCCGATCAGATGGAAGATCTTTTTCCAGGAGGACACTCTGTGAAGAGAATCTCGTGAGCGAATAATATCTTTGAAGTATTGGGTTGGCAATTAAGCGATTGCCACCTAATGACAAAATCCGCAATCACCTAATTGCCAACGCCATAATGAAGCAGCTATTTCGATGTATTCAGGAATTTTGGTATTGTTGCAGGGACTGAAAGGAGAACGATAATTTAGGCGTCGCAAAACTGACAGATAAACAAAGGTACAAGTGTACTTTTTCTCATGAAAAAAATATCCGCTGGAAACGATACAGTTCTCGAGGTATTGTCGCTTTTAATTTTACTTTGAAAATTCTCAACGCTCGTTCATCTTAACGTGACGATTAGTATTTAGAAAATTTTCATCGCGACGAACATTGATTCGATCTTTACAAATGATATGAATGAAGTTGTGTGATGTCTAAATTATCTTTGGCTATTGCAGTAGAAAATCGCGATTTAAAGGGGAACACCGATCTAGAGGAGAAGTAGCAGCTTGGAAGAGATTTTCAAAAGCGAAGGAAAAGTGGAAAGTCGATGGAACGCTCACCTTTTCTTAACAGGATAAGTCGGACGTTCGTTATTAATAAAATCAACCTGATGATATCCATGGTGTGGCTGATAAATAGGATAAGGATACTTCCTAGTTGTGAGAAACGACGACTCCTGAATATAGACCACCCCGTTACTCGGCTTCCTGAATAACTCGAAATTTTGCAGATTTGAGTGTTGCCGATTCTGATGATCGTAAAATCCAGTATAATGTGACATCTTTAAAGGATCGGCGTTCAGTTCCGGTTTTGAGAAGCTTCCCTCGTGTTTCTCACTTTCACCCTGAAATTTTGACGGTTTTCCCCAAACGGTGGACGTCTGCTGTTCGAAAACAGGCTTCTCTAAATTCTGGAAGGTTTGTTGGTCCGTCGAATCGTACTGCACCCCCATATTTTCCGTAACCGAATGAGAGAACTGTTGATGGAAAGCTTGATCCTTCGAAGAGTCGTCGTATTCGACTCTGACAGCATCCAATCCATCGTCTTGAAATTTCACGTAACCATTCTGCGTCGTCCCATCTTTCTTACTCTCTTCGGTTGGTGAAACGACAGTTTCGAATAAATTCTGATAAGAATTCCCTCGATTACCAGCCTGAAGAGTTTGCAGAGTCTGCGCCGTAGGCTGGAAGACTATTTGGAAATCTTTTAAATGTTGATGATACGAGTCAGGGTCCACTCCATTGTCGAAGTTGAAATGATGAACAGCGTTGAAGGGAACATTGCTGATTCTGGATTCCTTAATTTCACCTATGTAGAAAAATTGTTAAGCGTAGCATCGAATGGTTCATTGAATATTAGAATTACGAATATACCGACAGATAATTTTCCGTTTGTTACCATAAGAACAAAGTGGAAATATAAAGATCGGAGGATTAAAGATGGGTTGAAGATCTCACACACACGACATATATCCCAATTCAGACGCGCAACATTCTCCGAATCTATACTCACTTGCTATCGATAAACATCCGTTCGATTCACTATCGTTTCGCACGAATCTTTCGCTCAAACTCTCTGTTCCGCATTCACTCAAAATTACGATACCACACCTAGATGTACACTGGGTCTGAATTCTCTGGAAATGTTTTTCCTGGCATTGATGGACAGTGTCAGCTTCTGGTAGGTCTGCACAGTTGTGGCGGACTCTGTGGTCGTCGCGGATTCCAACGAAAATTGGTCTTCGGTGGAGGACTCCTCGACGAATTCTTCCACTGGCTTCACCGCCTCGTTTGGAGTCAGGTTGTTTGATTTTGCGTGATCTTTCGCGCGAACTGAGCTTGCGAATAGCAACAAGATGAGGAATAAGAGTTTCGTCGTAATAATCTGTCGATCCATTCTGCGTTGGCGTATTTCGTAGAACGAAAGATGGTGGATGTGTTTAAGATGTTCTACAGCGGTGTGTCTGTTGCACTAAACAGGATCTTCGGCGATTCGGCGTCTTTAACACGCGAGAAACTAGAGTCGACGTGTTCTCTAAAAAGCGTGAAGGTGAAATTCGTCTCTTAATCATCAGCCTTACTCCAATTGCCGTTGACAAAGTGCTCGTTTAGTTCCAGCTGAGGCGTGGGCGAAGGGGACGCCGCAGAAAGATTTCGACAACGTATTCTTGCAACACTCTGGTGTCCAAAATTAATTGCGCAGAAGGTTTCATTTATAGTACGAATTCTGGTAGCCTGTTGTCCTAAGACACAGGCCATCCGGTATGTTTCCATTCGCTCAAGTTCACCAATTCGTTTCAGAACGAACAGAAAAACGTTTCACTCTATCATTGCACCGTTTGCCGAACGATTTATCAAACGTACTGTATTATTCCTGAGTCACCCTATACGTAAGATATACAAAGCTACATCTTTGTTAAATTATCACGTCGTTAACATCGAAATACGCCATTTATTATTAACGACGAGGTAAATTGTTTTAAGCGTACGAATTTTTCCTATCGTTTCTACCAACTTTTGACTATTTGTATTTCTATCGAATCATTACCATCGCTTATGATACGAATATTACAAATATCTTGTAATTTCTACATACAGGGTGGTGCGCGAATCAGTAGCCACGATATTTCAAACGCCAGATAATTTAGCAAGAGAGATGTTTCGAACGAGAGTTAATCGATAAAAGGAAAACCTAAACTTGTATCGACATTTGTAGCCGCTTGAAAACACGCTAACTTTTGGTTCAAAACATTTCACGTCGAAATCGAGAAAGGAAATGGAAAATCGTAGAGACCGACTCGCCGGCCACCCAGTATATTTTCAAACTTTATCTCAATTCGTTTCATCTACTAAATATCATAATAATTACTCTACTTTGAATACTTTATTTATACTGTCGTATGTCACGTTGCGTTTCTACACCTTCGAATTTCTCGAATGGATTCATCAAAATCCGCAGTCTATTCGCAAAGGATAACCATAAGCGTTCGAGTATTCTCGCGAGCCTGTGTAAGTAAGTTCATCGGCGGTAGTTTCTAGGCGATCAGATAATTACGATTGTCAGCATCTTGTCTTCTCTCTGCTTAATACTTGTTTTCATTATCGGTACGTTAACATCTTGGCGAGGTCGGAACGAAAGTGGCCGGAAAAATAAGGAAGAAAGAACAACCGCGAAAGGGGATAGCCTAGATGTCGGGACGATATTCACGCATCGACAACCAGTTTCCATGGAAAGTACACTTGAGAATAACGAAAGGTTTTTAACGTCGAGAACGCGTGTTAACGCGAGAAGTCACGAAACTCATAGAATAGACCCACGTAACCGACCACGTTATATCGGATTTCTCGGATGGATTCTGGGACACTTTTCACGCTGGCCGCATATAAAACCTGCAATGAAAGAAATAATCGTTTAACGCGTTTCCCAGCTACACTTTTCCCTCGTTTCACCGTTGCTCGCTCGTTAAGTCGTGGGAATTGCAACGATTAACTATGCATCTCGATATTTTCACGATCAATTAGGCAATCTTTCAGATGGTACAACTTTGCCTATATGTCTACCTTGTGTTCGTAGTTTCGTAGGATTATCGGCTTATTGGATTGTACACGTGTGAAATTTTCTAACGATTCTATACGTGGCTATAGCTTACGATTACGACGGTTCTATCTATAAAAGACGCTATAAAAGTCGTTCGTAAGTGGATTTAACATTTTCAAGTCGTCTTATCTGTCAGACGCTAAAACTCTCGAGTTTCGAGTATTATTCATTTTATTATACTCGTAGCATATTATACTGGCAGTGAAACGTGGCTATAAGAGAGCTGGTGATTTTAGTAGGTTAGAAGATTCATCCAGAGATGGATGTGAAATTTTAAAATCTCTCATTCTGTCCCTACCGCGAAAGAATGAAATTTTCAGAAATTTCAATCTCCTGTGATTTTCCTAACCGAAATATCCATAAATGTAAGTTCCCTTAATTAATAAGTAAAGTAAATAAAATAAGTAAATATTCGATCGAATCAATTTGAACGATTCGACCATGAAATAATAAAAGTAAGTTCGCGAATGAGACGAAGAGGTTCAAGGATAAGTGTCGTAACCAGGGACAGGAAGTCGATCGGTAAAACAAATGGATCGTTAAGGAAGAAATCGACCAGCTGGTTGGATTTCTACGGGTGAGGCGTAAAATAGGAAGGAAAAATGTTTTATTACACGGCTTCACGGAATCTGAGCAAAGAGCGGAAAGGGGTGAAAAGACTTTCTAAGGCGAGTTTTATCAGCGAGCGGCGAGAGTCTGGCCTTGTTTCAAACAGAGGTCAAGTCGTGCCCAGGAACTGGTTAAAGCAGATGTTAGATACAAGATAAACCTGTACAATACCAATCCCATGCACGACTTCTTTGTGTCCGAATAGTCATCGTGACTGTCGCCTTTTAATTAACATTCGTCTGAAACTTTCGTTCCGTTTTCTTTCAAAGATCAATTATCACTTCGTAGCTTATGTATACGTGTAATTTAATATCTTAAATTACGAGCATAAATCTATTACGATACGCGATAAGAAATATTTATAAATGATCAGGATTATTGTGACAAAGCAGAAGATTTAAGAATTTCTCATTTCGATCGTCGATATCTAATTGCCACATCTTATATTCGATTTGTATATTTAAGAGTTTTTCTTCATTAAAAATTATTCTAATTTATTCTATTTACATTTACAAAATTACTTGACATACTTTATACCACAGTTACGAGCACATTTATTTACCGACTTCACCAACATTGATTCGCGTTCGCCAATTTCTAATTACTCTGATCAAAAGACATCTTAATTAATGGGTTAAAGCATTCTTTATTAAGGAATCTCATTTTTCCGTAAATTAAGCTCAAATAATAATCGCAACTTGTGTTTAACTATCCTCCGTTTAACGGTAGAGAAACTAGTGGAATAATTTTGATCTATTAACAATTCGTAAAAGATTATTATTTGCGCTAACAGATATAAACATTCGCGAGTCTTTGGTTTTAGAGGGAAACGAGACCTTTTTGTATTCTATTTAAAATAGTATCAGATAAATTGTTTTTAAAGGATAAAAAGAGCTTGAGAAAAATGCTAGAAAAAGGAAACTATGAGTTTGTAGTGTCAATTGATAATTTCCCAAGAATCTCGATCAACAAATGTTTCATTTACAAATGTTGGTCACTTTTTCATTTTTACGATATTCAGAAATTTTCTTCGTTTTCGCTATTTTTCTTCGTGACGTAGTTCCTTCGATGTTTCTCGCAATTCTAGAAAAATCCGTCGGTTTATTAAAAAAACATAGGACACACGACACACACGAGTCACGAGTTTCTGCACACGATATTCCCCTTCCGTTTGGGTCGGCCGACAACGAAAGTAGACGATCCCTGCACTTGACAGTCGTCTGTTCTCTCCTTTTTCCAATGCGCGTCCTGCTGCTCGTTTTCGCGGTTATCTACGCCGGAGAACGACCCAATTCCGGTTTCGAGTAGGCCAAGCGACCGCACTGTCAGACCGGAATCGGAAGGGAAAAATCCTGGCTCGTTGCGCGTCCATCGGAAGTCCAGTGGAATCGAACGATCCTCGTCTTCGGGATAATACAAAGTTTCTTCGAGTTTCTGACAAATGTCTCGGAGCGTTTCGAAAATTGCCAACAGCTTAAACTTGAAGTTTCAGTATCTTTCATCGAATGAATTTCCTAATATCAAATTCAAACTTTTAATCTTCTAGCATTTTTCCTTCTCCCATTGTATTTTGTATCTTGTATTTTCCATTGTGTCTTCCATTGTATTTCCATTGCACTTTGTATCTTCCGAAAATGCACGTCGAGTCGATGATCCGAGGTTTCACGTCCGCCCAACGAAGAAAAATCAATTTACCGTTTATCGATCCTATGGAATTTGTTGAAATTCGTAGCGTCGCTATAGAAAAATATTTCTAATAAAAATATCTGTAATAAAAAGAGGAAGAAAAGATGGTTCGCAAAATATAAGTGTTTGATGGACCGAGAACGAAGCAGGTAAGAAATTCTCGAAGAGAATCCTGCAGAATCATTGACCTGACCTAAGAAATTCCTGTTGGAAGAAAGAAATTAACGGGAGGTTTGTGGGTCGAGTATGCAAAAATGTGAAAATCCGGGCACGTGGTACGGAAACTGCTCGTAAAACGGAAAACGTTAGAGACGTTTCACTGGCGGAGCAAGGTGGAAGAATTTCATGGTGTGACAAGAGATAAAAAAAGGGGAAAAACTCACGGGGTTTCTGTGCCGAGAAAGCGCAAAAACAGCGAAACGATCGACTCCCTCTGACTATAAAACAGCAAGGAATTGGTGATTTATCGAGCATGAACATCGTCATGCTCGCTCCTCTACTCCTTTTTCCCTGTGTCCTTAATCGATGAACGAATTCCATATGGCAAGACGACGAAATTCGTCTGTGAAACAATAGCAGGGAACTTTTATCGACGTTACCCATCTTTTCCCTCTACTAACGTACCATTGAAAACGCCACTATCAAAGTGGAAGAGCCGCTGAATACATTGAAACTATTTTCATTGCTAGTCGATTCACCTTTTAATATCGGAGTTTAATTCTCTGGTTAAAAGGATTCGTCTTGCGCTACTGTATTTATTAGAAATCCGTGTGAAAGGATTCTCATTATTAGAATCTAATTTTACTATCGGAAAGGACATAATTCTCATTCTCATCTTCATCGTTCTCATCTTTCGATGATCTACGGATTTCTTAACGTTAGGAGCTATTGGTTTGGCAACTAAATGATTGCGGATTTTGTCATTAGATGGTATTGACAAAATCCGCAATCACTTAGTTGCCAACCCAATAGTTTTAGAGTAGAAGGATTATTTTTGCTATCATTTTTTGTTAGAAATTTCTTCGAAAATTGATATTATGAGTTTAATTTTCTTTTAAATTTGAAGGATCGTTGAAGGAGAGTGGCCATTATAGTTGGAACTTTGTTGATCAAGGTCTTCTTCAACTTTTATGGTCTGAAGGAAGCTCGATAACGAGTGTCAGTGTAAAGGAACCGGTTTTTAAAGATCGTCGGTCAACAAAACGCATCTACTGGCAAGATATCTATGAATCGACAAGAATTGTTCATTGAGAAAAATGGAGAACGCCGCCAGCGTGAACGGCTGACATTCCGAATCATAACCAGAAAAACCACCGTGCAAAGTAGCCGTTGATTGTCCACGCTGGAAACAATTAGTGCGTGACGAACCCTGGCTTGCTCGCGATTCTTTCGCACCTTGAAGTCAACAAGAGCCGAGGAAACGGACTGCATGGTTCTGCTCCTTAAAATCCGCTGAAACTTACGAGAAACCTAACACTCGACGTTTCACGATATCCGTTAAAAAGTATGGAAAATTGAAAATTGACGAGAACTGGAAAGCATCGGCGACTTAAAAATTCATTCTCTTCTTTTCCAAAAAGAAAAACGTATTAACCCACTGTCATGCACAGGCGTCTGCCAAGTAGTTTCGGATGTTGTGGCCGTTTCTTATCGATTGGAAGCTTTCGCTCGATATCGCGTGTCTATGCGATAACTAAACAGCGAATATTTATTTCTACGAAGACAATTTAAAAAATGAAGCGTAGATAGAAGTTGTTTCGTCTACGAAATACTCCAACGACTACTATATACGTCGGGTGGTACTGATAACCGCGTTGTCATGATCCTGGTTTTATCAGTGGAAATAGGACAAATGCCGTTGGAGGATAGTAATTCCGATGGAGGAAAAGTAGTATACGAGGAACGGTCATCTTGAAAAAGTTATTACGCCGATGATAGGCAACTTGAAAACGTCACCAAAGGTAATTTATCGAAGAGATGTAAAGCAACGAAACATAGAAAAAAGAAAAGCTACAAGTCGAAACTGCACGAGATGAAGATCTGTGTCAGTTAGCTCGCCAAATCCTCGCGTAGATGCCCAGCTGACAATTATCAGCGGCTAGAAGAACAGAGATACGAGATGAAGAGAAGAATGGTGGACGCGACCGACACGTCCGTTCTCCAGGTGACCAAGCGTACGGAGCATGGACGAGCTTGTTGCAGCACGTGGTTGCACGAGCGAGACGCAAAATGGACCAGGTGTTCAGGAAGTGGGGACCTGGATTAAAAGCAAACGAGGGCAACGTCTCCGCGACAGAACCATCTCGGACCTTGAACAGTGGAGGTCGACGCGCGGTTCAGCTACCTTTCGGTTCACGTTGCTTACTTCGTGGTTTCCTAACGGGTTCCTGGCTGCCCTTGGTTCCAACCGATCCTACGATCGTTCGTTGGTTCGCTGCAGCCGAAAGTCGCTGCCAGGATTGCAGAACTTGGACGAAGACCTTCGAAAACGGTTAGTGTCGCGACGTGATTTACTTTTGGTTGTCTATCTTTGACCTTTCTTTTTTTTTTTTTGTTCGTTATTTTTGATAGCTTTCGAACAGATTGGTATTTTTCAGGGATGGTCCTTTTCGCGATACATTTTTTTTAAGAGAGAATGGTCTTTGTTTGTTCTTTTTTTTTATTTAATGGTTCTATTTGTTTGTAATGCAATGACGAATGTTTCATGGACCACTCTCATTTATCTGTAATGGCAGGATCGATGATTTTTGGTCTCATCTTCTTGCGACAAATGTTCTATGATAGTCAGCAGCATGGCTCTTCTTATTTATCATAAGTTAGCTCTTACGTATTTCGTGTGTTTAGAATTGTTTTAACTATTTATCAACCGTCACTCTCAAACTTTATTTTCGTCCAGAAAAAGTTATCTTCAAACCACTCTAGAAAGAACTTGCAATTAACAAAGAATTTATTTACAGATTTAATAATCCTAACGTATTCCCTCGCTATTTACCAAATTTCTTACTTGATATTCGATTTTTGGAAAGGTACCTATTTATTTCCACAGGATACGACCAACATTCCTATTAATTAAATACAAAATCCTAAGAAATTTCTGAAAATATCTCTTCCGATAGAAATAAATAAAAAGTGATGTTGTTCCTGAACACCTCGTATACAAAAATTCCCAATGCCCTATTTCCACAAAATACGCTCTCTCCACTCCTCAAAGGATCCCAATAAATCCCCTAATACGCCTCTTCTAATAACTCCAAACTGAAAATCGCTCCTTTTTTCCTCAAAATATTTTCCACCATAAAAGATAAATAACCAACCTAATCCGTAATAGAGAAAAACCATTTATGTCCTCGTCTACTATTGTCCACTCGTGACGAGCAGATCGATATCTGCAGAAAACGTTTCTAAACCAAAAGCGTGTACATTCTTCTCATCTTATCCTTGCAGATGGCAGCGAGAGGAGCGATCTGCCTGCTGCTGCTACTGACATTGACCCTGAGGGGCACGCAATGCAACGCGAGATACGTCGCGAAAGTGAAGACAAACGCATCCGAGCTTTTCAAGACGAGGGGGGAAAGTCTGAGGGTACTGGACGGACCGATCGCGGCCACGCGAAGTCCATTACATCAGGAGGCAAAGTCTGTCTTTCAGAACAGCAACCAAAGGATGATCAAGGATTTCCCCAGGAGCGAGGACGAGTCGATTAACGGATTCGAGACGTCCACCTTCAATCCGGACGTGTTGAACAAGTTCCTGGAGGAGTACGCGAGTAAGATCAAGAGCAGCACGGACAAGTATCAAAGATATCCGTTCAGGATCGTGAAACCTGCCGAAGCTCTGTCCCTTGAGGTGGATGATCAAACTACTACACAGTCGACTAATACGAGTTACGATCAAAATATTAAGGACGAGGAGGATACTATAAATTCTACGTCCACCGAAGACGGGGTAAGATAATTGTTTAAGGGTTGATGAAGTTAATGGCGAAGGGTGTAATATTGTGTCATAACAAAAAAAAAAAAATCTGGAAATGTCGTAGATGTTACATTCGTATTTTGGTATTGCAATTTTCTATAATCTGAATTTTTCTGGGTTATGAGAGAGGAAGATTATAATCGGTTACAGGCTTTTTAACCCATTGTTCTGTAATTGACGGTTTCAGTTGAGCGCGACGTTGAACGACACCTTGAAGAGGAACAAGTATTACGGGGCGAATTCCCACGAAGATAGAAATGGTTGGGTTACCTTGGAGGCAATACCATGGTCGAAAAGCAAAATTTCTAAATGGCAAGCGACTCCGAGTACGCAGCGGCCCTGGCCGGAAGTGAAACCATGGGACAAACCGAGCATTGGGAAACCTTGGGCCTCGGATTACTCCGTCAGGCCAATCTACGAGAACAATAAGCCATGGTAAATTTGCCTGCGATTTTGCACTGAAGTCCTTCATTTTCTATTCTCTACATCGTGATTCTAATTGAAGTAAATACCAGACCATCCGTTGAAAGACTATATCAGCTTGGTCAGAAATGATAGACATATATTCTCTACTTAACAAGTGATTTAACAAGCCAACTTTCAGAAAACTTCCAGAAAAGATATTTCATATTGTACAGAATCGAATAACATTTTCATTTTCTCAAAGCAATTTATACCATCACGTTCGAATTGCAGGTATGAAAAGCCAAAACCAACTTGGCCAGAGAACACCAACGAGAAACCATGGCAGAAGCCTACAACTCGTCCTGCTTACTATACCGAAAAGCCTGAAGAAACTCAGGCTCAAAAGTGGCCTCCTGAGAGGCCGTCTTGGAACAATTATTCCGACCGTCCAAATAGCGACATAATTACCGACAATCGTCCAGCCAATTTCCCAAGTAACTGGAACAGACCTCAACCAACGAAACCGAGTTATCAATATTTGGATAGATACGCTGATAAAAACCAAGGAGAGGAGAGTAACGATTGGCATGACTTTCCAACGAGATTCGACGATCGCCTTCGGCCTTCCACGGAGAGACCAGGATTCTCTCAGTATCAATATGTGAACAATCATCCACAAAGTTATCCCGGAAACGGGGATGGTCAATGGGTATTGCTGTCCACGAACAGAGGCTACTCCAAGTCCAGACAAAGGTCGATGAAGATAGATTCGATAGGTCAAGTACAGAACGTTACTAAGAGCGTGGATAGGAAAGAGGAAGAACCTGATCCAGCGATCGCCGTGGTCACGTCGAAGAGACAGGTTAGGCTAGATGATCAAAGAAGTTTCTGTAATATACTTGGAAAAACGTTTGAGAAAATTTGAGCGTAGGAAGGATTCTTTGGGCGTTTCTCGTTAAAATTAAATATTACCCCTTGCTTGTAACTTCTATAAATTATCGATTGACTAAATGACAATTATAACTGTTTTCTTGACTCTTTTGTGTGTGCTCTAGTAGAGGAATGAAATAGAGTTACAGAGTCGATTAAAAATCGCCTATAATAATAATTGCAATATAATAACTCGCAGAAGGATGAAAGAGCAATTCTTTCACTTTTGCGTCATAACTCGCGATTCGTAACACGTTTAGTAGTACGGGAGCCAGGCTTGCGTAAACGAAAGATTATTTGCGTGTTTTTGAAACGTAGCTGAGTAATCTCCGAAATTAAATCCCATGGACGAATCAAGGTTTCATTAGTAAAAACGAGAAATGAAGGAAAGAGGATTATTCTACCTAAAATAGAATAGAAGCAAAAAGGAGAATTTTGGAGAAGAGAAAATATTAGAACAAAATTCTGTCGTCATTTTTTCTTTACAATTGAAGACCCAAAGGCATAGGTGAAAAACATGATAGATTTTTTTATATTTCTGTCTCTTATAGGAGGGCAATTTTGAAATTCTATACGTCATATATATATATCGCATTGTCTTCGGTTTTGTAATATTTAGCAGAAACTGGCAGTCGCTTGATGAAATATCGTTTACCTAGGTCAGGTTGACGGTGTTACCGTCGATCAACGGCACAAACACGACAACATCGCACGGAGGTCTTCTGGAAGTGGAGAAGACCTTCAAAAGCGTGGACCAGAGCCGAAGAGAGTACGAAATGGAGAGGCAAACGGTACCGATGATTCTAAGGAAGAGACCTATCAGAAACACGTTAGGAAATCAAGCATCTAGCTCTGCTGTATTGGCTGCTGTCGGTGCTGGTAAGTTTGTCATTTGTTACTAATTTGTCTAGCTATTTTAGCGAAGTAACACATAGGAATTGTCTGTAGGAAATAGAATTAATGTGGTAACATAGCAGCAATAATATTGTGCATTTAGAAGCGATTATTTAAAGTAACAGATGGGTCAAAATTCTTGAAGAAACGAAGAGAAACATTGTTATTTATCATGTTCCTTACATAGAAAAGATTCACTAATGGCGAACTTGAGATTTTAAAGTTCGTAGAATTTAAGCAAAAGGAAACTGACGATTTAGAAGTTTAGAAGTTAAACATCCGGCAAATAACGAGAAGATGAAAAACTAAGATCCGAAACTAACATTTAAGGGAATTGATTTCGTTGGAGTAAATTTGCTCCTCTGCAGGGATATTACCGGCAACGATGGCGATGATGATACCCATGTTTCTTGGCCGACGAAAGAGGGACCTAATGACTTCCGGATCGAGGCTCCTCGATGAGGATGACTCAATGACGAATATTCGTGATCTCAATCCCACGAACGAACATCGAGTCCGTGGAACGAGACTACGATAGGTAAACCAATCTAGAGAAATAAACTCTCTGACAATTCGTGGGAATAGGAATGAGAATAGAAGATATAAATAAGAGAATTTAGCAAGAAAAAGAATTTAGAAGAAATAGAATAGACTTCGGATAGAAAATATAAAAGGTAAATTAACATACTAGAGTTTAAGAAAATGTACATGATAGGTCTATATACATAATTTTAAGTATCTATTCCGTAAGTGCTTTACTTTTTATTTGTACGTTAATCAGGTTCTCTAGTTTAGTAGCGGTTAGTTGAATTTTCTCATAGGAAAACGAATGTGTTCTTGCGGATAGAAAAATCAGATTTTTATTACTAGTTTCGTTCGTATATATGACATATACACACATGTCAGGGTATTATGTAGACATGCATCTTATTTATTATTTATTTATTTAATTATATGTGTATTTATAACATACTTTACATCTCGTCGTTCGCTTTAATACTTAATAAAAAGCATAAGTACCAACGAAAGATACGATCGAAGAACGAAAGAGTCACTTGGAGAATAAAAAAATAGAACTTTTCGTTGAAAGTTTATCAAAACCTTTAGCTTTCCCTAAAGAACGTTTCTATAATTCGGGGAAAGCGTTCTTGGAATATATCTTTTAATGGAAATTAGATTCTATGTGAGAAATCCTATTCCTTAACATTTATTTTTAAAGCTTGTCGTTCTCATTCACGTCCAGGAACAACTCTTCCTCTTCTCTTGGTTCAAATTGCACGATAAAAATTTTAATGAAACTATAGATTCATAAATAGATAAAGCAACATTTCTAAGAAAGTTTGCAAAGATTATGATTCTACGCAATAAGAATTATTTAAAACATATAGAAAGAGCAGTTCTTTTCATCGTCAGAGTATTATACTAACAGGGTGAGCTGTCTGGTTCTACGAGCTAAAATAACTTCATCATTTTCGTAGCAAAGAAGAAATATTCATTTCCAAACAAAAAGAAACACCCTTCTTAGAATATTATGTAATATTAATATAATATAAAATATCAAATTATAATATGAAACATTTGTATTATAAGAACGTTAAAGGAATCTCCGTAAAATATTAAAACAAGAGATATCAATCTCTTACGCAAAAATACAAAATATATATAATTCCAGTCAAATGCTAATTCTTCCCCAACCTTACAATCCTGCTATCTCAATATTGTAAAAATTTAACAATACCTTACTCTCAAAAAATTACCTTCTTCCTCCAGAAACAAACATTTCTTCCCTAGAAAAGAAGAAAACGCTGAATATCCAACAAGAAAGAAAGAAGAAAAAACAAACGACGAAGGTATTTCAGACTCTACAGAAAGTCACCCTCGTGGAAAGACCTTTCCAACCATAAAACGTCCGAAAATCGTCTTCACTCCTCTCGAAAGTCTCGAACAAATGTTAAGATACGAGGGATTTCCGTTTTCAAGACAATGTCCTGGCGTGCTCGAAGAATAAGGTACGTGCTGACCTAGTGACAGTGTAAATCGTGGTCGTCACTCGAGTCCATTGTATTCAGCCTCCTGGAAGGGGCCTATTCACTCCTCTCCGTTGATCCTCTTCTGCACGTGGCCAAGATATCTGGCAAAACCCTCGCTGGCGTGTTTAAGGAGCGTCAGACCGAGCCTGAACTTGATCTCGGCGATCTTCTTCACGAAACTGAAGAGGTTGAAACCGTTCTGCTCGGCTGGCTTCGCCGTGGTCAGATCGATCCACTCGCTGGTGCTTTCGGTCGATTTCGGATTATTCGTCGTATTACTTTCGGAATCGCTTTCCGTGGAACTCGGAGAAAAAGTAGGAGACTCGGTAGTCTCCTTCGTTGCTGTGGAAACTGTAGAAGAGTCCACAGAGGCAGCTGCGCTCGTTTTTAAAATCTGACTGTTGGTAGTGGATTCTTTCAGTCGATTCCTTTCATCCTCTTTCTCTTTTCTTCTTTTATTCACAAAACCTTCCATTTCCTCATCCTTGTTCTTCTTCTTCTGAGTATAGTCTTCTTCGGGTATAGCTGAGTCAATGATATTTAGGATTTCGTTACTCAAATCTTGCTCCTTCCCTTCCTCTTCCAATTGTCGTTTCAATGGTATAACTTGAATTACGGAGTCCCTTCTCCTTCTAGAACGATGTGTCTCCGTTGGGGATACCTTTGTCAAGTCCAGGAGAGACCGTTTAAGCTTCAGAGACCTAGGTCCATGCTCCACAGCAACCGCGGTAGGTGTGATCTCAACTTCCTCGTAAGTGTCATCTGGTCTAGCTGTCTGCACTTGGCCATAGTTTTGAGCAGACCCCACAGGAAAATTGAAGTTCTGGTTTACATCGTGGTCGAACTGTATCTGGCCACTTTCTGTAGGTTCGTAACTGTTAGCCAACTTTCCTGGGGTCGATAAAGAAGGAATCTTCTCTTCGTAAGGTGGGTACTCTTTGGGAATGCTTCCAACAACGAATTGTCGGTTGGCTGTGCCAGGGGCGGCAGATCCAACCACGTACTCGCGATGTTTAGGCCTGTCATAATAATTTGGAGTGCTTGTACTATCCGAATAACGATAATCAGTGTTCTTATATTTATGTATAGACGCTGTGTTCTCTGGACGATATATTGCAGACGAAGGAGGGTACCTTTGATCGCTTTTCTTGATTGGCTGAGTATCGTAACCTCCGTCATAATGTTGGTACCTATAGTAATTGTTGTCATAATCCTTCGAACCAGGATACTTGCTCTCGTCGATTGTCATACCTTGAAGAACTTTAGACAAGACCTCCTCTTCCCTTTGACCATAGTTTCCACCGTATTCGTCGAAATTATACTTATATTTAGGCTCAACGTCGTAGTTTCTTCTAGTGACGGTTCCTCCGAGCGGATACAAGAAGTAAGAAGCCAGGCCAAGTCCCAATCCCACCAAAGACATCACTCCAAAACTAGGCATCACCTCTCGACTCAGGAAGTTGTAAATCTGCATACTGATGGGAGTCGAAGCTGGCTTCTTCTTTGTCTTCGTCCAATTACCAGCCACCTTGGTCTCAGGTACTATCTTCGACTCCTGTATACCATTTTCAGTGATTGGTTCCTCTATTAAACCGTTCTCTGTCGTACTAGATATCACTGAAGAAACAGTGGTTGTAGTGGTGGATGTAGTTGGCTTTCGCCTTCTCACTTTATTCTTCTTCCTCTTGGGATTGTTCCTAGGTCTTTTGGTGGTCGAAGTGGACGTCGTCGATTGTGTGGTGCTCGTTGAAGTCGAAGAAACTTCTGTATTTACGTTGATCTTGGTCAGTTCAGGATTAAAATCAAACTTCATTGAATCTATCCTGGTATTGTCCAGATTCTCTGCTTCCTTCTCTTCTTCTTTCTTAATCTCGTTCTTTTCCACTTTCTCGATCTTCAACACGGGAGCATTCACCTTAATGGGTTCTACTTCGATCGTCGTCGTCTCGTCTAGAGGCTTCTTCAATTGTACCTTCAATACGTTGTTCACCTTTGTGCCAACTGGTTTCGGCTTCACAGACACCTCCACCAGATTATTCTCGAGCGTAGTCGGTTTAGGAGACGTAGTTACTTCTAAACTGGTAGCCATGGAAGAAGCAGAAGACTGCGTGCTAGTCTTCTGAGTGTCCATCGCGATAGACGCTTTGATCTTGGTCACGAACATAGGCTTCTCGGTGCTTTCTACCTTGTTCTTTGGAATGGTGATCATTTGAACCGGTCTGAAAGTAACCTTCTCTATCTTGCCAGTAGAAACAGTCTCATTTTTCGCAGAATCCGGCTTAACGGTAGTAGTTCTTCTCATAGGAGGCTTGGGCCTATTCTGTTGATTAGGTCTGGAAGGCTTCGAACCAGAAGGTTTAGATAATACAGTAGTCTTCGTGGTAGCTATCTTAGGCTTAGGTGTCGTTCTTAAAATCTGTATCTTCTTCGTGGTACTAACAACAGCCTCCTTACTCTCCAAATTATTCGCAGTAGTCTGTGGGACCTTCAAAGTGGTACTCTGCATGGACTCTACCTTTTCTGTGGTTTGAATTTTCTCTGGTTTCGATTCGGTGCTCTTCTTCGTGTCGACTGAGACAGGTTTCTTTGTAGTAGAAGAGTGATCCATGACTAATGTAGTGGACACGGGCATGGTAACTTTCTCTGTCACTCTTTCAGTGGTTTCCACTCTCTCCATCAAAGTCGTCGGTTTCACAGTCATTTTCACTTCCATTTGAAACGGCTGTTTCGTCTTCTTTTCTATCTCCATCGTCCTCGTCGTTGTCGACGGTGGATTTAGAAGGATCCACGTGGAAATTCCACCAGTGGTCGTTGCATGATTCTTATAAGCAGTCATCAGACGCGTTGAACTTAATTCTTTCTCGAGTTCTTCTTCGGTGATGGCCATTGCTTGACCCGGATGACTCGTCTCGAAGTAGTTGAACTTGGAATTGATCGGTCTGCCAAATCCAATATTAGCAGGTGGACCATTGTTCACGTATATCTCTTTGATCGGAGTGGCTTCGTTCCTTTCGATTGGTTTTTGACTCGCAATGGGCCTCTTGATCACGTTGTCGAGGATCTTTGGTGGTTCTTCGGGGTTGGTCACGTTTAGTAATTGAGTGGCCACCGTTCTTAAGGACTGGTCGATGTTGTGCATGTCTTTCAGGTGACGTTGCGTGTCATTCGAATGGATACTGAAAGAAAATTGAAAGATTACGTCGATTTTCGGAAAATTAAAGCTTCAAATTTGTGGTAAATTAGATTGGCAATTTAAATGGCAATTAAGATATTTTTAAATTACATTAAATAGCAATAATTTAGTTAGCAGAGTGATCAATGGATGCTTGTTCCTTACCTTTCTATAAGTCTGTGAAATATTTCAGGAAAAGGATTGTTTTGTTAATCTTTATGTTAAAATAGATTGCATTATTTTAACAATTTTCAAGGATTTTATGATACAATGATTTTCAATAATCTCTTTGGAATTGTTGTACTGGCAAATGATTTTTGGGATATAGGATTGGAATTTAATATTTCTTAGGTATATGAAGATTACTATATTCTGCTGATAAGAAAGACATATGAAATGTGATAAATTATTGGTTGTATTGAAAGAAAGAAACGCATAATTTGTTCGTTCCAATGGTTTTATTTCAATTACAATTCACTGGCACAAATACTAGCAATGCCCTAGATACTCTAAAAAAAACGTACGTAATTCGAAGTAATGCAAAAGTAAATCATTATCATTAAAGGTATAGCATAAGTACATCTGTAATACTGTTCTGTGTGTGTATGTTTCTATTGCTAGGAAATCTCTTCGTACTCTGTATACTTACATATTAACATAATTAATTAAAGCTACTGTTGGCGAGGTTAATTTTCTATTCTCTAGATACCATTCAATGTCCTTTCCCCTTCAAACGATTCATAAATAAAATAAATAAAATCTAAGAGTTATTTCTAAAGGTATTAGTATTGAAGATATTAGATATTAGAGCTTCTAAAATTTTCTAGTATAAGAAAACTTTTTAATAATTATGCAATATACAGGCTGATCCAATAATTGTATTTCCTTAATTTCTTTATATACAGACCACTTATATTTCTGAAAATTTATATTTTCATAAATCCTACTAAAAAATGGGATCTAAGCAGAAATTTGTTCTATAAACTATATTTTGTGCCTTGAAATTTTCTACGGATGCGTAAAAATTCGCTACCTAATTATACTAGTGAATCGACGAATGAAAAGCTGTAGGTTATAGATTTCTATTGCCCAATTTTATTATTCTAATTTGTAATTTGTAAAACTAACGTATAGATTATAGATTTTGTTATTCTATTTGTATTTGCAGGAGAATTTATTGGCGCTGGTAACTTGCAATTATGACCACCATATGACCTATTTAAACTCCACCATTGAATCATCCTATATACGCCATATGTTCCTAACATCCACATGGTTCTAACAGTGACACCCTTCGTCACTTCGGAAACTATCCTAACTTACCCTGTATATCAACGCACGAGTTTCTAAATCGTCTCAAAAAACCTAAACTTAGATCTTCACGCGATGAAAAATTATCAGGAGAACCTGAATCTGAAACTCTCCAATGTTTCATCTCTTCCTCTTCTTCCTCTTACTCTTCCATTCGTTCATCCTTCCATACTTCTCCAAAGACTGGATCACCACTTCTTCAATATTATACCAAAGACTATCCCCATTATTATTGTTAGCTCTGCTAAAACCAAACGAAGTAGGGAACAGCCAAGGATAGATAAAAGTAACGATACCAAGCATTCCAGCTGCGAGAGCGGTGAAAGGAGCAGCTGCCAAGCTGAAGAACCCATAATGCAAGGGATTGACAAACGTGAAATAAGTGAACACCGAAGCTATGGAATCCATGATACTACTCGGGGACAAGTCAAAGTCGTCGTCGTCATCGTCATGACTTGGACGACTTGGAGTAGAAGATGATCCTGTGCCTAGACCTGCCGGAGAGATATTAGTGGATCCTGAGGAGCCAGGATTTGACGCAGCTGGTGTCACAGCTGGTCGAACTAATGAATTCACACCTGGAGAATCGTTTGCTTGACCAACGTCTGAGCCAACCTGTGCTGAAGAACCTGTACTGTCGTTCAACGGACCAGTTTCTTCCACTGCTTCTAAGGAAGACTCGACTGGAGGAGAAACTGCAGCTGGACTCGAAATACTGATCTGAGTATCCTGAATCACCTCCACGTTAGAAACGTCGTTTTGCTGAAGATTCTGGTTCTGTGGGTATTTTGAGGAGTCGTAGTAACTGTTCTGAGGCCACTGAGATCCTGGAGAACTGGGTTGGTAGATAGGTACTGCTTGATAATTGGTATCTGAACCTATTTGGCTACCATATTTGTCTGAGGCTCCATAAACCTGATAATTTTCAGAATTGGATTGGTCAGTCAGAGGGGCAGGTGTAGACTTGAAGGCGTTAGTGTTGAACACTTGGGAATTGATGATGATGTTCAAGTCGGTACAGCCTTCTTTGCTTTGAATAGTGTTATTGATTCTCGTGTAGGTGTTTATTAGAATCGTAGGACAACTCTGGTCATAGGTCACCACCGGAGTCTGAGGTTTCTGATCAGGTACTTTATCGTTATCGTCGTAAGAGGTAAAGCCTATGTGAACGTTTGGGCCTGGCTTCGAAGTTGTTGCAGTGGAAGGATACAATTGCGAGAGAATCGGCGAAGGAGAGTGCGATCCAGATTCTGAAGAAGCTAAAGAGGTAAGAGGAGGATACGAACCAGATCCTGAAGAGGTCAAAGAGGACGAAGGATTTGAAGGACCAGACGTAATTGGCCTGATAAATCCTGGAGGCACTTTGGTCCCAAGCGTCGTCCTATTTGGCTTGCTCAAGTCTGTATTTATTAATTGAACAACTGTGTTTTGTGAAACCTGAGTCTGTGGATTGTGAACGAAAGGATTCTGAGTCTTGTTCTTCGATGGACCACTCGGTGGCCAAATTGGCACCTTCTCCGCGGTATAACTCGGAGGACGAAGAGGATAAATGAAGCCAGGCTTGAGCTGTGGAACGATATTAGGCTTAGAAGGCCTATTCGGTTCCAGATTTTGATAAACTGGATCAAAAGCGAGGCTAATTGGACTATTGAGTTGATCACTCTCTATTATATGGCTACCATTCGTCATAAAAGCCGGGATTTTCAACCAGTGAACTATTTCTTGAAAATTGGGATTCGAAACAGGTACGTGATAATTGAAAGTGGAATTTCTCAATGGAAATGGTTTCTCAACCACCTCTTCTGGCTTCACATCCTCTTCTATCGTGGTATATTGATCATAATTATGAAAATCTTCGTCGTTTTGAATGGCACTATTGGGCCAATTCTTCAAGCTCGTAATAGGAGTAGAAGAATTGTTCCTTTTGACGTGCATCTTATTTAAATGAACCCTATTCTGATTCTTTTTGTTCGAATTAGACGAATGACCTTGAGGACGATGACTTTTTGTTCTGTTGGAGTGCTTGGAGCTCCAATAACGATTGGAATGGCTGTGCAAAGGAAGAGTCGACGGAATACCAACTTCTACGCCGTTCTTGTTTTCTAGAGGTAATTTAGAGGTAGTCTGATTGCGAGTCAACATGCTTGTGATCTTTCTGATGGCCGCGACGTGATCAAACGCAGTCGTGGCCTCGACCTTTTTGTCCAGTGTAAGCGAAAACACTTCCTCCTGACCCGAGAATTCCGAATTCTGGCTCAAGGTTACGACATTGGATCCTGAATTATTCATCAACATATCATTCGCCTTTCTCCACGGACTATCGCGCGTGAAATCTCGCGTAGGGCCATTTTTTGTGGAATTTCTTCTAGTGGCTATCTTCGGATTCGAAATTCTCGAATTTGGAAGCGGTACGCGTCTATAACCTACATTAAATCTCTGATCTGTTTTTGAGAAACAATTGGCTGATTCTTTAGTAGAATCAGCTGAAACTGTGCTATAATTCTTTGGCAGTATAGGTTGACGACGAGACGTGTTTCTAAGTCTGGTTAGATGATCATTTTTAATTGATCGTTCATGAAACATGCTTGTACTTTGTTTGTCGATTATCTTTCCTGAGTTTCTTGGTTGAAACTTCGAGGGATTCCAGAAATTGTTCGAGTTCGACCGAAGGAAGCGCGTTGATTCCGGTTGCCTCGTTTTATCGACACTTACCTCGACGTTGGACTCGATAGAGGGATTAACATTATCGCGATAATGTAAGTTAATGTACGGAATAGTACTACTTCCGGAATTCCACCTGTACCTGCTATCTTCTCGAACGGTATGCGGCACGCCGTGGCCTCTCCATTGCTCAGGGTTTGGCCTCGATGGCTGAACTTGAATCGATCCTTCTGAAAATTAATTAAAAGTTAATTCATTTCTGATATAAATTTTTACTTTGTACATATTATTCGAAAGTACGGAAAGATAAAGATATAATATTTGGAGGATATTCCAATCAGGGATATCACGGGGAAAAATTACATTATATTATATTTTCATGCGAATAATATAATTACGTTATATATATTTTAAATTGTTTAATTAGTTCTCGAATGGTAAGGATTGTAAATCGAAAGTTCGTCCAAAGCCGAGAGACACGGACTAGAATAAATAATAATAATAATAATAGTTCTCGAATGAAAGGGAGAAAGAGAGATTTCTATTAGTATTAATATAAAAATATAACATTTCGAAAATTATGAAATGGCAAGTATATACAACGATATAATAGGAAAATTATATTTACATTAAAATGTTAATTAAATTCACTTGGGTTTCTCAAGTTTCCCACGATATTCGCCCCGTAGATAAAATCCGATCGAAACACATCGCACGCACGTTATCCCACAGAATAGTCGTTTCGTAACAACGGTTGTTATGAATTCTTAGAAAACAACAGATTATTGATTGGAAGATTACAACAGACATAATTGGCCAGCGAAATAAAAACCTAGTTAGAGGGATAAAAAGAAGAAAGAAACTTTTGTGTTACGAAATAAAATTTTGTAACAAACAAGGAGGAATAGATGGACGATCGTTCGGATAGAAAATTTCTGTTGCGACTCCGGGAATTACATTTCCTGGTGAACGTGTAATCTGCGTGCAGACTGGTTCGCGTAATCACGTGCTACACGCCGCGCTTTCCTCTGACACGGAACGTGGTCGATACGATCGACATGGTGAAACACGAATTTACTGGACACAGTAGCTTCGGTAAATACAAAGCTTGACGAGAAATTTGCATTTCGCGATAAAACGAAGCTTTTCCTTTTCGCGAACGAAAGAACAACAGGAAAATATAAAGGAGTATATGTAGAATAAAATATATGTTCGAAACGTTGAGAATTACCTGTGGGAATCGAGAGCTGGGAGAGAGTTTAACAAACAAAAATTCATAATTCGACGATGTCATCTGTTTTTAATAATTGAATATTTGCCACCTGAGAGTTAACGATTTGAAGTTGAAAATTTAGGCTATCGGTATAGCTATACCTATGCATTATCTTCTACATGTACGTATATTTTCAAGATGATGTAATTAATAGCAGCTGCGATTACAAAATACAGAAAACGATGGAGCAAAATCCGCCCCCCACGTTTTTCCATCATAAGGAAGCCTCGAAAGGAAATCTTGTTAGGAAAAAAATAAAACTATCGTCGTATCCGTGCTATCGTAATAATTTCAACATTTTAATAGACACGAAAGACGGTCATCCTCGATAATTGTATAGCGCGTCGCTTGATTAAAGACTTTAAACTTCGCCTTGTTAAATGGAAAGTTTCATGGAAACTAACAACGTTTCCCTTAGAGGATTTGCAATCAAATAAGTACATAGCCTGTTTGCGACGAGTAACCGATAATCAGAACGTCTGGTGTTCGCGGAATATCCCTTTCCTTTCGATTATTTCACGCGAAAATATTTAACGCTTCCTCTATGAAATAAATACTCTTCCCTCGAACGATCCACGTTTTATCGATAATCGTAACGATGTTCATGAGAAACGTTGATTCTTACCGGTTTTCTGCGGCCTGGCATTGCCCGATCCTGACAGCAACAGGACCACCACGATCTTTAATAGCTTCATCCGCATTTTTGCACTGAAACAAAACGAGAAATAGTGGTTTCATCTACTCACGTATTGGTATCTTTTTGTCTGCGTAATGTCTAGGGTATATTTAATCATTTTTCATCCGTAAAACTCGTTCGTATTTATATCTTCCTGCTTGAGTAATCTTAATCATGGATTTTGTAATTTTTAGTTGTACAATCCAAAAAATTATATTACAAAATTTGAAACCATTATAAACGCAAGTAATCTCAATGTTAAACATTGCAATGTTTAACGTTAATATTTAGAAATATAGTTAGAATTGTCTGCTTTGACGTTTAGCAAACCAGTGTTTTAGTGTTCAAAATTTCGAAGATATAAATTTCCTATTGGAATTTAGCTTTGCCTGTAGTTCTCTGCAATTGAACATTCTCTCGCTTATACCTCTCTTTAATCGTCGATTATCATATTAGGTTGTCCGAAAAGTTTCTTTCGTTTTATAAAGAAATAATAGACGCACAATGTTTTTTGTTTCATATTAGTTTATTGTTTATTATATAAATAATAGTAAGATGAATGTAATATAATAATAGAATATAGTATATAATAATAGAAATATGACGAAATGGATCATACCTAATTCGATAAAATAATATAAAACAGAAACTATTGTTCATCTATTATCGTCCTATAAAACAAAAGAAACTTTTCGGGCAACCCAATATCTTAGAAAATAGATTCTGCTTACAAAAACGAAGCATTAAGAAGGAATAATAAAGAAAAGAATTAAGGACCACGTTTATCCTCGACCCAATAATCCGCTCGATTTTTATTCAGAGTTTATCACGAATGGAATAATTTTAGTAGCTTTACCAGGAAGCACGTGCGCTTTTTCCTCCAGAAATGAACCTCGACCTTATCGAAGGTGAGCCAACGTCGTAAGATGAATCAGTGGAACGATCATTTAACGAAACGTATCCGAAAATGAATGTACGTTACGATAAATTACAGAGCAATGACGCAATGACGATCGAAACAGGTGGTTCGATCGTTTTCGAGTGGAACACGTCGGGAATGTTTGATCGTCGATTTGCGTACGAAGGTCTCGATCGAGGTGATCGTTCGTATTCGATAGCCACGTCTTGGTCGTTCGCTCCGCGATGCCGATCGCATGGAAATGAGGAGTTTTGCGGTCGTTTCGCGGCACAGACGCGAAGGAACACGCCGTTTAATACTCAATTATTTTATTTTATGCCTTTATATTATGCAAATCGAAACCTTGCGATAAAATGTGAATAATCCTTTTTTGAAACACGTTCTTTCTTTTTAGTTTTCTTTCTTATTACTTTCCTCCTTTTTTGAATTAATTCTTTTTTTTTTGTACAATTTTGTACAACTTAACAGATACTCCAAATGCTTAAAAATTAAAGATGAACATTTAAAACAGACACTGGAGATATTTAAAAATACCAACTCTACCTTGGAAGTATTATTGGGTTGGCAACTAAGTGATTGCGGATTTTGTCAATGCCACCTAATGACAAAATCCGCAATCACTTAGTTGCCAACCAATACAAGCAATTGAAAACTTAAACTCTAGAAATACTAGTTCCATCCAATCGAATGCTACAGCAGTTACTTAAAAAACACCAAAATCCATCGAAATCCTAATTACACCTCAGCGAATACTATAACCGGTCCAGCCTAATCCTAGCAGCCGAAATTCCATCTCGATTAAACCGAAGCGTTCGACCGAAGCTGTACATCGAGTCTGACCAACATCCACATTCTCCTTTCAATCGCTGTCCAACATTGAGCGCGTTCCAAACTCCCCGGTGGTTTCTCTTCGAACGCCGTAAAAGCATCGTGTTTTTTCTTTTATTTTGTACCGTTGCATCTTTTTCGTTGATATTGGTGTCCGGTAACGGTACCTGGACTATCAGTCTTCTTAGTCCCCCCCTCCTATTTGAATGTGTCGGTGTGAACACATTGTGCATCCTCCGACGTACACAGCCGGCCATAAGCGTCAGAACATTGACAGACATTCCGTACAAATCGAATGTTATCGACTACTTTTTTATTTTCCAGTTATTTTGTTATAAATCTGTTATTTGATTCGCATTGTACAGTGGTGGACGAAAGAGAGCGTAAAAGTATGGTGCTCTATAAGCGTCAATAACGCTCGTACTGACGATTTTCTGCTACGTTGGTAACGATAATCTACTTTGGAGTATATTTCACGTTCGTTCGTTGCTCTTGTCAAATATAAACGCACTTCGTAAGATTATAGTTTTCGTACATTTCGTACCGCGTAGCCGTGAGGCTTTCTTTCGTCCGCTACCATACGTATCCTATAAAATAAATATACTACGGTTATTTATGCAAATTCATGTTTTTATGGAGGTGATTAAGTAAATGAAAGCCAGGTAGAAAATTGTTTTACTAAATGCTATAACCGGTACTGTACCTTCGATATTTTATGTTGCACCCATTCTGTCCACTTTTGCATCTTCGAATTTCCTACGAATGAATAAAAACACGCGGTCTATTTATGAGGAAAAGTATTATAAGGCGAAGTAAAATTCATCTCGGTGTTCCATTAAACATTAAACGTAATCACTAGGTGTCCTGATATATTTATGGCCAACGGTGTAGGCCGGCGAGCGTGTCAGAGGCCACTACAAATCGTCGGAGAGTGTTCGTAGCTCGATTACAACGAACGTACCGTTAAGTCGAAATACTTTTGATACGTGTGTCACGAATCGCGAATGTCGTTTCAGCGATGCATCGTCACGGTATTTCCTCCGAATGGACCGTGGCCGTCTTCGCGTTTCCAGGTCGACGGATTCCTGAATGTTCTGCCACGTTTGGCAATGATTTTGATAAGTTGTAGCTTTGTACAACGAACGTACAATGATGGAAATTGGGTAATGAAATTAAAATCGGGACGAGGCTAATGGGGACGAATATGTCCTTACGTCGATGATTTTTTCCATAGCTCGTCTAGCATTTTGTGATAACTGAGCGATAGGGAAATTAAACCGACAACTGTATGGAGATTAATTAGATTTGTGAAAAATCGAGTACCAATTACGTATTCTGAGATTAACGTTGATAGACTTCTAGAAAGTGGAAAATCGATCACTGGTTGGCCAGTTTAAATCTCGAGAGACTCGATCGTTACGAGAATATCTCTTGCGTTTCTCTTTCGTCTTAGCTATGTCATCTTAAAACTGCTTTGAAAGCTTCTTCTCGTTGAAGGAAATTCTTCCTTCTTCCACCATGGCGCTTAAAACCGTCTCGAGAGAAAAGCGAATTAATTACGCGAACACGATCATCGTGTAAAATAGTTCGTACTCAAGTTTCGCCATTACAAAATCTAAATTGCTTGCTTTATGGCGTGAAACCAGTTCCGGTACGAATCACCGTAGACGGAAACCTGTCGAATTTGAATAAACATAAATCGACGAGTGAATCCGCAGCGAAACGCACGATGCACGCGCTCCTTTGACTCTCGCGGAACGAAATCAAAGACCAAGCCGTCTGAAACCTTGGAATCTCTCTTACCTGAATCTCAGAATCCTCCTGGAAACTGCATTTAATCACCAAACACGCGCAATAACGAGATACGAAGGAAAGCAGAAAGCTACACCAAAGAAAATATCAGGACGCAACACTACAGAAGGCAAACTACTCGCCGAACTGAAAAACAAACGGAGAAACACTATTCGAACCGACTTGAAACTCGAACGTTCTACGAAGATGAGACAAAGCTAGCGATCGCGGGACGAAACTAGGATCATCGACGGAGGAGTAGACGCGGTGAGGAATCGCGAGTGTCGTGCAGCAGGACGATGTTTCGACAATGGTGCACGGCTGACTGAATCTACGACTCGAAGGTTGGAGAAGCGGTGGGCCCGGCGTGCACGCAGCCTGACCACCGGGTAATCCGGCAAGGTGGAGAGGCGCCTCATGCACGAGTCATCGGGAACCCGTTACTCCGCGTTGCCTACGAACGAGATCTGCTCGGGTTGAATAACCTTCGCCGCGCGGCGCGACGTGTATGCTAAAGCGTGTTCGTGACTACCTTGGCCGATCACCTCGGGAATTGGGTGAATCTCCTGGATGATTCGTCGAGACGAGCCAACGAAAACTGGAAAGGACGCGCGCATCGGAACCACCACGCTCGATTGGGGTTACGTGTATGACGTAACTGCACACGATATGCGAGATATGTCGGTGATGTTGCGAAATTTGTCGCGTTTACGAGAAATTCGTAGGCAGAAAAGTACAGGGGATGCGTATAGCAAGTATGAAGGATAGAAATATCTTTTAACCGCTATGAGGATGGACCGCTATGAAAGATATAATTCCTCTTTTGTTAAAGACTTAACAGGAATTCTATTGGGTTGGCAAGTAAATGATTTGCGGATTTTTTCATTAGGCGATATTGACTTTACTTTAATTTAGAACGCGAGTACTTCTCTCCAACGCTGTTACAGCTATGCTCTGGTGTTCTATTGGGTTGGCAATTAAGTGATTTGCGGATTTTGTCAGTACCACCTAATGACATGAGCGTAGTTGTAACAGCGTTGGAGAGAAATACTTGCGTTCTAAATTAAAGCAAAGCGTGTTCACATTCTACCGCGATCGCATGTTTCGTTGCCACGCGACGATAAAAAGTTGTATGGGAAACCCTGACACTTAACAAATTACGCGTAATTAGTTAAGAAGAAGGTTGATTCGTTGTTCCGTAATAGCGAGCTTTATTATACTCGACGCGTTAAATCTTTGCGAGTGAGTTGCATAGCTGCGTTACATTCAGTCGCCATTAGGATCAAATCTGTTTTTCTGCTTTCGTTGCAGGAAGTCGACCGGGAAACTGTAACGCGCCAGGGAGATCGAATTGATACTGTTTGGATAATTTAGTTAAATGGCTTGAGAATAAGAGATTATTAGGGTTCTATAAAACGTGCAGGAAGTTCGGCTGGAAAATTTCGCCGACTTTCGAGATCTCTACGACTGTTTCTTACGGAACATGGCTTAATGTGATCCAAACGATGAATAAAACATCGATTCGACGAACGAACTTCGCCTAAACTTTCATTGCTGAACCCAGTTGAGGAAAGAAAGCTTCTGCGATACTTGATTGCACGAATAATTTCCAATTTATACAATTTGTGCAATTTACGCAATTTCGTTGGCTATTTGGTGGTTTACGACGATGGCTACGAAGGAAGAAATAAAAGATGGAAACGTTCGTTTAGAAGAAAAACGATCTGTATTACGGTAGAGCCTTCGTTATCCGAATATTCAAATATCTGAACGGAATGTTTATTACTAAAACATACTCTTTTCCTGTCACGAATTATTATATCTGTGGCTTGGTGCAGGAAATATCAACGTCGGTGCTTATAAATAAATAAATAAAAATTATATTAGCACTTAGAGATATGTTAAAAAGTTCATGTTAAAGTTTCTGCTGTTTCAAATTTCTCTTCTAATAAAAAGAGAATTAAAGAACATGCTATCTGCTTTACTTACGTTGACTTTGTTATTTTTAGCAGAAACTTTATTTCATGAAAAATGTTTATGTTGACGTATATACAGTGCCATTATAGTAATTTCCACATAGAATTTGAAATTATCATTTTTTATGTAGAGTGCACAATTATTTACAAACTTAGTACAGAGTTTAACTGATTTTTACAAAAATATTACATCGGCACTTGTTACACCAAGCCACGCGTATGTATTAGAAAATATACGAACGAAAGTGAGACTGTACCTTCTCATCAGCCGAAAATTTATATAGTTTAGCGGCCAAGAAGCTACGCAGCCCTTAAATATTTAATCAAACTGACAATCATCTCATTCTCTGTTCGAAAAAATTTAATACCAGAAAATCGATTGTTCTATCGTCCGAAAGTCACGTGAATCAAATATCTTTACCTTCCTATTATTTCTGACTGTATAATTCTGATTTACATTTTAATTTATATCCTACAGGATATTTCTTTGAAAGTACTGACTCCTTAAGACTTTGTAAGATCGCTTTGATAAAGAATTAATTACCGTAGAAATTGTTTTAAACGGTACAATCACGGAAGTGAATCGTTATGTAGCATTTTTTAAATTTTCGTCAGAGAATTATAAGCTCGATATATTTCATATTAGGCTGAACTGAAAATTGAAAACAATTACCACGATATTACATATACTTTATACGTAATAATGCAGCGTATGCTGAGGTTGAATGAGAATCTGAACGATTATGAAAAAGAGTGTGAAATTAATAAAACAACAAATTTATATATTGCATATGCTTTCCTCGCTAACGACGAGATCGTAAAAGATCGCTCGCCCTTAACACTCGAGGTCATTTGAGGTTTATCAATAATTTTCAAAGTCGAATCATCGCTATTCAAAGTCGCTTCAAGTTCTTAAACCATCATCGACATCGCGATATCAGCACTGAAAGAGTCGTTAGCAATTATCAAGGTCGCTTTGCTTCTTTCCAAGGTCGTTTGAAGGCTATGACTAACTACCACGGTCGTGTCATTACTATCACATATCTAATTCAGTGAAAATCAAATATTCAGCGCTTCTCTCGTCTGTGTGTTACGTAAATGATATTTATCGATTCTTTCAATTTCCTTTCGTAATCTTCGTCCCTTTTTTCAAAGTTTCCTGGCTTATATCCGAAAGGTACTCTTCTCAGATACCGTTTATGATATTCCACACGGCGAATATAAAATGGCACATCGTGATTTAGGTTGCACGTTCTCTCAAACAACAGCGTGAAGTTTGATCGTATCAGAAAGCAGGAACGTCGGATACCGTACATTTCCCTGAACCAAACCCACGGAAAACAGTTTGAATTATATGGAACGCGAGATGTGAAATGAGCGATCCATTAATTATGCGTGGGCAACAGTTATACCATGGTATTTTAACCTGAGAAACTAACTCAAGTTTATATTATTCCCAAAACAGATCTAACAGTTCGCTGGCGAAGTGCTATGCAAGAAGGTCGAGTATAAAAATAATTTCGATACGAATTGCTGAGAAATCCGATATAATTCCAACGTGTTTCAAACTAATTCCAATAAACAAAAACAAAAATTGCCTTATATCGTGACAATAATTGACCGACACGATTAAAACGTTTTATCTTCTATTTTCTCTTGTTTCTTCCTTTTCTTTTTATCGTGCCAATTACAGCCACGCGACGGATCTCGACCTAGAATCGAGAAAAAAGGATCATAGTACTTCGACATACCTTTGTAATCCTAGCAGAGACCGTGAAACCGGTTCCAAGGGTAAGTACGTTCATCGCGATAGTGATCGTCGAACACGCAGAAGGTCTGTTTTTACAAGCACCACTTTACAAGCACTAATGGCGATACATTCTGCAAGAAAGGCAACAGTACTCGCCACGTGGATAACATGCTGTTACGTTCTAAATGTCACTCAGGATGCCCGATATTCGCTTTTTGTCCATTAACGTCCGCGTTTGTACATAAAAATTTTGTTAAAGAAATACTAACAGTCGCGTACATATAACGACACGCAAAACTTTCTCAGCGGATCAATCTTTCAATTTATATTCATCAAAAGCCATATAAACGAAAAATGTTAACCAGTGTCGAATATAAGATCAGACGACAGATATTGGAAGAAAATACGATCTTATTCTCCCGTAAAACATTTCCACGTAATTGTCGATCTTTCAACTTCATTATCCAGGACATTTTCTACAAATACAATTAGCTTGAAATTGTTCCACGAATGTAAATAACCATTAAATAATATCTTTACAGGTATAATTAACTTCTAAGTATAATGTTTCTCCATTTGAATTTATTACCAAACGATTTTACAGCAGATCCTGACCCTGGTATTTTCAATTTCCTCTGCTAACTTATTACTCGCTCGGACATTTTAACAGGCAATTAAATTCACTCTACTAATTTTCCCTGTTAAATTTACGCTACGCCGAGCTTCAGATTTATAACGAAATTTCACTTTAAGCGAAAATAACGTTGACAGTAATCGACGGCATAGGGATATTGGTCTTAGGGAAACTGGTTCTGTTAGACGAACGAGTGTCTATTTGGATTCGTTGGGTCGAAACGAGAAACGCGCGAACGTGACAACGCGAAGGCGGACATCCACTTCCGGTGTTAGCGCCATCGACTCAACGGTGCAAATAGATCAGATTGGGACGCTAGATTGCTCCCTTTTGTCGTCAAATGTCAGATGAAAAAAGGTGCAATAATTGCACGATTTCGTAAAGAAAACGCTAACGTAAATTGTAGATGAAGTAGATGTGTTTCTATATTTCGTTTTCGAAGATAATTCCCAAAATAAATGAAACACCCAGTATGCGTAGAAAAGAAAAAGAAAATAGAACACGAGAAGGCTTCGATCGTGTCGATACACAAAGAAATTTTGCAGACAGTTTTAGACAGGAACAATTTCGTCGTTTGGTCTGTCGCAAATTTGTTTAAACTGTATCTTTTTGCAGGATAATTTATCAGCTAATAATTACACCGCTCGTGGTTATACGTTTATGGGAAATTTTATTGCTCGTAATATGCTCATAGTGATACTTCTGCTACGGTCAGCTGTGCGATCTGAAATTCACTTCAAAATTTGAAAAAAGGAAGCCGAAAATCGAGACGGATTATCGTGTCAACGAGTGAAGATATCTCGCGAAATCCGAGAACAAAAATATAGGCGTTGAATATACGTAAGCATCGGTCTGTTACATTTAAATCCCTTTAACAACGTGCTCGTATAATAAAAAAAGGATGAAGATGACTGTAATTACCATCCCTAACGAGTGAAGCTGGTAAGTCGAGCACGCGATTTAGAGGTATCGAGGGAAATTAGAAAGGAGAAAAACGTTAGGTACAAATACAGCTGGTGTTACGCTACTTTGTACTAATTTCAACGTCTTCTTCGAATAAAAAGATTGCATCAGCGTGGATGTCTGGTGTTTAATTATCATCGTTAGACCGCGGATTTTTATGCGTTTACCGAATGTTCGACGATACGAAAATTCACGTAAAATGCAAAAATACATGAAATATCCAAAATACAAAATACTGGTCGTGACAATTGTTAATATTTTATCAAATACAAAATTTATTAGAACAGAAGAACTATTTTATATATAAAGTAATAACTTGAAATATTAACGAACAGCGGTCTATTCTCTTGTACATCTGAAACAGCAATGAATTTGTTTTATTGCACATTCATTCATACGCGACGCGCTTGTCTCCTGGCGATTTCTTTTTGTCTTCCTTTCTTTCATTCCTCGCTAGTACAATACTTCCTAACAACAATGTACAGATGAAACTTGCGTGGAAGTTCCGCGTCCTCACTTGCGTTCATAAAAATAGGAATTTTGCAAAAACAGTCTTCAATTTAATTGTCATTTCTGAACGACAATTATTTCGTAAATACAGCACATGTGAATTGTCCTATCTTCTTTTCGCTTTTAATAGTACATAGTACACGAAGCATACGATATTCGAATAAATCGAACTCTACGCATCCCTGTAAGGAAGAGAAGCAAATCTCGGGAACCACCTGCCGGAAGGTGTGCACATATAATAGGGGAACGTGGTTACCGTGCCAGAATCGTAGGCAGCCGATGTAGGACATAGCGGCACTTCTTACGGCCATAGATACCTTTCCCATCTGTTGCCAAACGACGCCTGTCGACCTCACTGTCGCCAGACCATTTCGACGAGTGCCTGTGACCGCTACGACGGCGAGGAAAGAAGAAAGCAAAAGAGGAACACGAGTAATTAATGCCGCCTCCGCGGAACAATGGTCGGCAACTATTCGAGAACAGGCTTTCATTATCATCGTGGAAAATCCAGGAAGAATTCGAGTATTAATAAACTTTAACGTAATTGCCTGTGTTTCACGATTAGACAAGAAAAGATTATGGCACGACGATTGTAATTTTTAAGTGTGCTGGGAATTTCTTTGAAAAGTTAAGCGTTTAATATTAGAAGAGATTATTTTCGATTGTATATAGGCAATTAGTTGTTTAGAATGGGATTCGACGTGATCGTCTCTTTTGTATCGTTCAATGAATCTTTCAACTGAAATCTCACGTTATTATAGAACGATCGAACGAACATCGTAATAGTCTGTTTCGCGTTGTAAATCATCGTCGATGAGTCGAGATTGAACGATTCCCATGGCGAGTCCTGATCGATTAGCGAAGACGCCAAGTACGCGGGAAATTACTAGGAAATCGCGGAGAAACGTTAATCCATCTGCGGCTCTTAATCGTTATCGTGACGACACGTTGATGAAAGCTTACGTTTCAAAGTAGGAAACTATGAGAAACGCACGTGGCAAAACATGCCCTCGAAACGCAATTCCTGGAATATTTGCGTGCAGATTCGATTTAGAAGCGGGCAAAGATTAAGAGAATACCATTATTAAGGTGTCATTGTTTAATTTATTTCTAGATCAAAGTGACATTTCAATCTTCATTTGTCTATAAACTTGACCGAACGTGAATCTTGTCTTTGCAAAATCTGATCGACATGCATTAAAAGTATTAAAATTGAAACACGAATCTAATCTTCGAAAATATGGTAAATATCGTGGTTAAATGTTAGAAGAAAACTATTTATGATCACTCAATTTCAATGGAAAAAGAAATGTAAAAAAAGAAGACTAAAACTAGGACTAAATACTTCAATTAAAATCAAATATAATACCATACTTAACAACATAAACCTGCAACCTTGCTTTTCTCAACGTCGCGTCGCCTGCATAAAACGTCCTTCAAGTCCACGAAGTCTATTTTTTCCATGTTTTTGTGTCTTTAAAAAATCCTCCAAAATTCTTGAACTTGAAATTCATTCTAATTTCTAGAACATCGCCCGAGTACTTTTTATGCATATCTACCTGCTAAATTAATTTTTCCAAGCAAAGTTTACATCTAAACAAGAGTATGGGAAAAATGAAAAATTAATGAAAATTACCGATGGAAAACGACCCAGTATGCGAATCGGGGGTCAAATACTAGGAGGAAAAAGACTGATAATCCCATGTATCTAAATGTAATACATAAGAGACAAAGAATCATTAGCAAAGAACAAGAAAGATTTCCACGATCAAGCGACGATTCGAATTAATAAAATTTCCACCGTGTCTGACACCGTAACGATTCCCCGAGGGTTACGTCATCGACGCGTAATAAATAATTAAGAGCAACGTCCGCGGATCGTTGAACGGGAGCGCTTCCGCAACGAGAGGACCGTTATCTATCGAAAACCTTTTTTAACGCGAGCCGCTCGACAACCAACCGATCCCGCCAAGTAGCTGTTTTGCATGTGCTCGTTGGATCTCGCAGGAAACCAAACCAGGATGATCCGCTGAAAAATGGATCGAGAACGATGCTAATTAGAACCTTGAACTCGTAGGCCGCAGGCTACGAAAATTCTCGTTCGACTATCTGAGCAGGACACGCATCCGGTCTTTAGAACATCTTACTTTAGATCATGCTCTTTTAATAATTAGAATTATGTAGATGCGCGTCCAAGTATAGCGTGCATAGAATTTAAATAAAAATGTAGTAAACGAGCTTTGCGCTTATAACGTTGAACGAATGGATGCGAATCGAATGAAGCAAGATTTCCTAATGTATTCGATCGGCATTTACGCTGTATCCGATCTCCATTGATAAATCGAGAGTAACGTGCGTTTGATATAATTGCATAAATTGATATTGTAGGATTTTTTTTTTTGGAGGAAACTGCTCATTTATTAGTGAAAATGAGTGAAACGAAATGAAAAAAGATTGGAATTTATTGGAAGAGAAAGATTCATGCGGTGTTGGGGCAGTTTGCCGATGATAAGACGAGGAAATCGTTTTATGAGAAGATGGCGAAACAAACGTGACGTTGATGGGCAAGAAGGTCATCGATCGTGAAGAGAACGAAAGTTTCGAGGAAATCAGAAACAACAGCCGAAGAAGGAAAAAGTAACTCTGGCTCCTTGGAACGGTACTAATTGCTGCCGTCGCGTTCGTGATAATTGACGAACACGTGAAACCTGGGGATAACGTGTGCCAACTCGTTTTCAACAACTCGTATTCCCACATGCTCTTCGTATAAAATGTATCGCAAGTAAGAGGAAGAATCTCTTTTAAGAATATATTCGACGAGAGTGAATTTACGTTATTATGCGAACTTGATATAAAATAGAGGAGCATTACATAAAAATTAATTATAAAAGTTAATTATAAAAGATGATGGAAGTAATTGGGAAACATTTCGCTAATTTATTAAGAATTTTTCCAAAGAAATATTCTGTAGCGATATATGAATTTCTATTATCTACAATGAAACTCTTTTATCATCATTTACGATCATTCATAGATCATCGGATGTCTCTAAAAAAAATATTAAAATAATAAAAAATACTCAAGTATCTAAACACCGAAATATCTAAAAAACCGACTACTTCGATAACTTTAATTAATTAATAAATATCAGGTAGTATCATTAGGAAACAAAAGTATAGTAATTGAAAAGAATATTCTTTGTCTGCTGGTCAATGTCCGAAGGAAGCGTTAAATGGCGTTACGCGAGTGGCATTGATCGAAAGAATAAATCGTTCAATCGGAAGGAAGCGTTTTGCTTCTCGCGAAAGTGCGCGTTAATTATACCGTCATTAATTACATCGCGTGTAAAAAATAAAAATAAAAAATGTTTGTAAACAACGGCAGTACCGTGCCATCATTCACCGACGATTTCCTGCATGAAATTCTGATTACCATCGTCATAATGGCCACCTACATTCTGACTCGCCGCGAGCATTGTACTCTACACGCGATAAAATCAACTGCAAGCTTGATTGCATCGATCGTGACTTTGTAGAATTCGTAAATTACGTTTGAAAGATTGTCGGTCATTAAGTATTTACTGTTTACTTTATTCAATACGGTGTTACGTTATTTCATATTTCATATTTCATCTTGAAAAAACTTTAATATATCATTCATAAAATATCGCCAACCCATAACTCTACTAATCCACTGATTCATTGATCCAATTTTCAAGATCTCTTTGAACATCGTCTACCGTGTATTATTAAATATTATTTCCATCGAGAGAGAGAGAGAGAGAGAGAGCATTCTAATTGAATCGTAATTTTAAAAAGTCTCAAGCGAATAATTTCAATGTTTTTAAATTCCAAGTTTTAGATTCCACATTTTTGAATTTCTCCAATTATAAAATATTCCAGCTGTTAATTGGTTCGACTTGAAAAAATTCCAGCTTTGAATTTTTCTAGTTCTACGAAACTCCAATTATTAATTTAACCAACATACAAATTTTCAGCTTCAAATTTCTCCAATCTCGAAAAACTCCAACTTTGAACTGTGCAACTTACTGATTTGGATTTACTTAATTTCTCCAACGTATTGGCATCTTTCATTCTCGATATTATGACTTTAACTTCCAAAAATTTATTTTTCCAGCTTTCGTAAACCGTTTATAGAATCTTTGTTTCTTAAATAAGTTACAGGATACTCACCTACTTTGGAGTCGTGACTATTCCTCGCGTACCCTCTCGATTCCTCCTCTGTTCGCTCCAGAGGAACACGCTGGTTCGGTTCGTTTCGTTTTATCCGATCGAATCGGTCGTCTTCGACACGGTATCGATTCGATTTACGCGAACGATAACTTTCTGGCTGGCGTCAATTGCGGCACTTCCATTCCTGAAACGGAACATCGATTCACGGTCAAGGTGAACGATTTGTCTTGGATCGTTCGCTCAAATCATGCGTGAAACAATCGAATTCATTGATCTACCGTAAAATCGAGTCTATCATTCTTGCTGTATAATCGATTCTATTTGTATAGCCAGGGAAAGTGTAAGAAAAATATGAAAATTATCAAACGCTATATGACGAGCTGAAAATCACAGCGATATGAGCGAATTATAGTTATATATTTTAAAAATATCATCCCTTTGGTTTCATAAATAATTAAATTATAATTTTATTCTTTGCTACGATACTTTTTCACGATATAAAAAGATATAACGAACATTTCGTAATAATATCGAATCGTTGGCGAAAAGTTGAGAGCGTCTTTGACAATCGATACGATCTGAACTTTTGCCGCGTATTTGACTATTAGATCGAGAATGAACGAAAAGATTTTCAAAAAATCAAAAAAGAAAAAGACTAAGTGAAGCTACTCGATAAGTAGATTATATTTGCACGTGTTATGGAATAAAATTTGTATTCTATGAAAATAATTTTGATTCCGAATATCCTGACGATACATACGGTGGATAATTCGCGATAACAAGGTATTTTATAAAACTGAGCTACAGCGCTATGATTCTCGACCAGCCGGATGATAATTGCCGAATCAAATGAAAAGTCAAATTGAAATGTCAACGTTATACCCGATAAGAAAATTCAATGCCTTTAGATTCGTTTAGGGTTTCGATTTGTATGCAGATTACTGGCTTTCCTTTTCTATCGAGAGATAAGACGTATTCACAGCTTACTGCGCGTCACGGACTTTCTACTGGATAATTTATCGTTTTGCATCCAATAAAACCAGGTGGCTTGTCTACCTACATTCTACGCTATAGAATCTACGATATCGACGTTGCTCTTTTAGTCGTAGAGTCTAGTAGCCGGCGTGAACGCGTATTTCAGAGGTTGATTCGTGCTGTGCGCCGGATAACGCGTGCAAATCACGAGTGCTCTGGTATGCCGATGTTTTCTCTCCCCTTTCGTCGTGTCTAACAGATTTGATTAGAATTCAGTAAAACGGGAACACGTTTGGAAAAACGCACGACGTTTCTTCCCACTTGTGTCGTTATCCCGATTACACATTTTTAAATCCTCGTCATGTAGGACAAATAATTTTCACCTAATATTCGCTACGTTTCTAAAAATGCTTGGTATTCCTCTCTAGCTTCATTGCGAAATTGCTGTCTCATGCGATTAGCAATCTTCGTCATTTTGTTAATTAAACTTATCGCCGAATATTATCGTGTTTTGAAAAACATTCAAAACTTCGTATTTCAGTTGCTATCCCGATTTATTTTTCGTTTAAAGATCTCGTACGACTAATAACCTTTATCTTATTGAATCAATCGCTCTATCGAGTAAAAAGAGTTTCGAGTAAGCGGAGAAGCATCGGAGTTTGATTATTTTTTTCACAGATAAATAATATCCAATTTTCGTTACTCACCTATCAGAGTTTCTTCTTGAAGATGTGAATACCGCGACAGACTCGTACGGTTTCCCTGCAGCTAATTATCTCTTCTCCTGTTTTCTTCTTTCCACGAAGAACAGTCTCTGCTTTCCAAAGAACGAAATCTTCAATTCCTCGGAATGTTCTTTAAATTTCTCATCGTTGCCATTCAAATACCCTCTTCGAGACTAAGAGAATAATAATAATTAAAGCTTCAACTTGCAGTTGCTGTTTCTTCTTCGCCTGTCCAACTATAATACTCGCTTCGTTTCCAACTTGTCGACTTGCTCGACGATCATCCTCGCCTCATAACGTACGAGTCTCCTCCCTATGTACTCCGCTGATATTCTTACTGTTTCTATCAGCTCGTCCGTAAACCAACCACTTGCTGAAGAGATTCGCGATCTTGGTTTCACGCCTCATAAGCCCCGAAACGATTCATCCCTTTTTGCGCTTCGAATCGTTTCTTGCTGCTTTCTCTGATTCGACCGACTCCTCCGGTGTCGTTTTTACTCTTCTCCGACCATTCGTCGTTTTTCCTCTTCACTTCCGGCGGCTGTCGTTTCAAGTCTCTCGTCATCCACGATTATACGATCTAGTCTTATCGATCCGATCGTTGCTGCTCCAAGGCTAACGCCTAGGAAAGTCGCGTGGAATTATGTTTTTTAATTATTTTTGTCGCGGAGCGATCTTGAAGTCGTGTTGGATGCAAGAAACCAAGGAAGCATTACGAAGGTAGTGACGTTTTTCTTCTCTTTCCTTTCGCCTCTCGGTCGATCGCGTATGATGGATCGTTGTTCCTTCGATCGTGTTCTGTTTCAGATCGAGGGATTATATTTATCGATTATTTCCCTGGAGATGCGATCTTAGAATCGCGACATTCTTTTTCCTTCGTAACGAGTCGTTGGATCGTTTGCGACAGATCGTCGATCTTTCGAACGCGTCTGCTCGATCTGAAAAGATCGGATTTTCTAATAATTTCCCTGGAAAAGTATCACGACCTTAGAATACCGCAGATGCAAGAAAGCAGAGAAACATCGCAGAAATAACAATGTTTCCTTCCTCTTTGATCATTTTCCAGCGTATGTGTCACGTGTCTGATAAATCCTCGATCCTTCGTCTCGTTCTATTCGAACCGAAGAGATCGTCTTTCCTATTATCATCCCCGGTAAATGATCTCGGAATCGTGTCAAAGGAAAGAAATCAAAGGAATATTGAAAAAGCGGCAATACACTCCTTGTTTCGTTCAATTATGTATGACAGATTGATTCTGTGACCGAGATATGTTCGAATCGAAGAGACGTTGATGATTCTGCAATGGGCTTCCGGTACGACGCGTTTCTAGGTAGACACGCTAATCGACGAAGAAATAAATACGCGTTTTGTGTCATTGCGTGCCATCAAAGAGGTCTTGCATGTTCGTGGACACGGTCGTTCGTGCTCCAGTAAAATCACAGGAAACGTTCAATTTGTGGAAGTTCGTCGTTGAAGAAGAATCCTTATGACCAGGTCACTTCCTTCACCGTCCGCTGCTTCTCGATCTTTTCCACGAAAATGCAAACTCAAGCAGTTTGTTCCTGTTTCGTTGTCAAATCCCTTGTTGCTTTCACGTTAATAGAAGCCTGACTTTTACGAGTCTTCGTGTACAATTTCTTCGTTAACGTTGCGTTTACTATCTTTATCGCTTTATACGGCGCTTCTGCCAGCTTCTCGATGGTCAAAATAAAAATAACGACGCTCGATCGTAATAGTTTCTTACACAAAACGGTTCTTTTATTTGTAATTGAAATCTGTCGAGATTCATAGCAATCAGCTTGTTAGAGATGCTGTTCTTTAGTTACTTTCTCTTCCTATCGATGTTTTTGCAAGTCGAGTTACTCCTTTCAATTTTTTCTCGGTAGGCTAATTATCTTTTATCGGTACGCTAGAAGCTGTGCTTAAGACAATTACGTTAGGCTACCGATCTCCGTTGTGCTGTCCAATTTGCTAAACGATTTGCTCACGATCGTTCGAACGTTTACATCTTCTAATTCCTTCTTTTCCGACCGTAAGACGACTCTATCCTATTCCCTTCAAATTTCATGCAAAAATTCTTTCGTAATATCCTGTTGTACAACTTTACCCTTTTGTCCTTGTCGAGAATCGTTGTCCGATGTTCTCCGACCACATCTTCCAACGTTTTGTCTCTCTTTCGGACAGCCGTGTTCCACCACGGAGTGTCGCAGAAATTTAACCCTTTGGAGAAAAATCTCTCTGTTCTTATCTAGACTGTTCCTTCTTTTACGATATTCTTCGGCACCTCGCCAAATAGCCGTAGTCGGTCGCGAGATACGATTCAATTTCTCTCTAAACAAACCTTCCAACTTCTTCCACGCGTTCCAGTTGCTCGCCAAAAGCGTAGCCTTGAAGTTTCTCTCTAAACAGTTCTATCTTCGCTTATCCTTCGATCCGGTCTGTCCAACAATTTCATCCAGAAATGTAGATTCTTCGTGAAAGAAAACGCGCTTCTCTTTCGCATCGAAATCCTACAATTTCTCTTTAAACGATTTGGCGCATCTTTTGTCTGTTTCTTCGGCAACTTGAACGGCGTGCCGTGGTTCTTCGCGCGTCCATCAAACGCCTTCGCCCTCTATCACCATCTTTTCGTGGTGCATACCTTTCTCTCACGTTTCAAAGATCGTAAAATCGAAGCAAGAGTCGGACAAGATCGTAAAACGATCGCCCTTTTGTGACAACTGACTGCGAGACGAGTGTCGAAATTGCACTGAGGCTGGTGGTATTCTACCGCCCCCGATGTAGCTTCTCCTTACCGCGTCAGAGTCGAGCCATTTAATAGTGGGGACTCGGATATCCCTTCTTTCACTGGGAAGCTACTCGCGAACGCTGTTCGTGTCCTTGCTATTCACGATCGCGATATCCTCGTTGCTTGCAGCGGAGAAGACCTTCTCCCTACCGACCGTATTTCTTTCACCTTGCTGCACGTCCTCTTCGCCTTTTTCCTCTTTCCTTCTTCCCTTTCTTCGTCCTGCTGCTCCTTCTCCTGCTGCTGCTGCTCCTCCTCCTCTTTCTAGGTCTGTTTCATTCGCCTCTCGTTCCCACGATTCTCCCGTTTAACCGGTAACACCATTCACGCGGCTAATACCGCTGCCTCGAAAGCGGAGATTCGTGTCGATATTCAGAATCGCCGTGCAATTGCACGCTCACTGCTATTCCAACGTACTCGCGTTCCTGCTTTCTCGATCGATCAATTTTTTTCCACCTATTGTTCGTTGCGACCTGATGGTCGTTCCATAGGAAAGATTGTTTCTGTTCGCGCGATTACCAGGAAGCTGATCTCTTAGATTTAGGAGCCTTCGATGAGCGACATCGGCAGTTTAGCGGAGATTGAAAAACGCGATGGGCAAAGTATAGCGCGAAGTATCTGAGATAAAACGGTGGTGGAAAAATATATTTTAAGGTCCGTGTATTTTATTCCCGACAACTTTGGCAATATTATCTGTCGTTTTATTCATCTTTTCTGTATTATTATTTTGCTCGTTTAAAATCGCTGAACGTTACCAACGACCACCATCGTGTATTTCCATCTTAAACCTTCTTAAACATCGTTCTTTTCTTCTTTTCTCGGGTCTTTTCTCGCCTCGGACTAATCCGGGCAAAGAGAATCTTCTTTGTCGCCTTTTTTAAATATCGAAAGGTTGCGATCGATAGCTCGTTTCCTTATTTCCGTAGTCTTTGAAATACAAAAATTCAACGTTTTTACCAACTTTTATCAACTTTTTCCACCCACCGTTCCTTATTATTTCATTTAAATGTACAACTTTCTTCCTGTAGCCGCGTTGAAGATCGCTTCCTGTTCTCCATCTTAACACAGGCAACGATCAAATCAAGATACTCGCTGTATCATAACGCGAGGCACGAAAAGATGCTTAAAATTCGACGATACTTTCTTCCTTTCTCTCTCCTTCGCTGTCGGGAAAGACAACTTCCGACGATGTTAACGTTTCGCTTTAATTCACAGCCACGCGTTCAATTAAGAAAAGCTTTGAAACGATTTGTATCGAAACCGGGAAACTCGAGTGAAGCGTAAGAAGGTGTCTGTCGTTCGCTGTAAGCGCTAACGCTTTAACGTTGTAACATGTTAATCCGCTATGTTAACGGGCTAATTTCCCGTAACTGTTCGCATCGAAAGGCCCATTGTTCTCCAGTGCGCAGCTATTTGTTCAGCAATTAAATTCATGGCTGCTGGTCGATCGTTTTGCAACTGAAACTCGTTCCATTTTCTCGATAGGATTCCAAGCGTCTAGTTGCCGCGTTAATGAGCCCGTCTACAACCATTTGCGATCTTCTCGATGCTCGTTATCGATGGATAATAAGTATAATAAATGAAATTGCAACGTAATAATAATCAACTAGAATACGGACGTAAAAAACGGGGAAAAACTGTCGGATCATCTGGGCGGAATTGTAAAAGTAAAACGGGAACAGTGTAAGCGGAGAGATGACAGAGAAACAAGTGGATAAATGACGGTAATAGAACGTAAAAGAAGATAATGAACATTCTATAGAGAACTCGCGAACCAGAAGAATTGTAAAAACAAATAAAATTATAATAACTAGACAAAATAATCGTAACTCGAATACCAATTAGCGCAGATATCTATAACGATTACCATGGCTAAAGTTGATCGTAAAATAATCGGTTAGTCTTTTAATAATCGTCATCGATGTTTCTATGCGCATTTTTTCACCACAAGATCGCAATTTTGGGAGACTTTTTTTTATTATAAGAATAGAAGAAAGAAGAAGGAAGGAAAGGAAAAGAACCGACGTGAAGCGCTCGATCTATTTTTATAGCATAGCGTATAGCGTTAGGCGTATCAGGGAACGCATGGTTCAGAGTTCAGAGTGATTTCAATACCAGGATAGGGAACGATGTCAGCGCAACAGTAGAGACTTTGTGGATCTCAGCGTTCTGCTGGTAATTTACATTTTATCGCTAAAAGATCTTTCAACTGCGTCAAACGTGTATCCCGGCTCGTTTCCATCTGAATTTTGATTTAACATTTTTTTTTCTCCTTTTAACGATTGATGCACGTGCAACGATACCGGACAGGATTGTAAATTATTAATTATATTATATGGCCGATATTATGATGTAATTTGTAAATTATATATGTATGTATGTGTACGTGTAATGGAAGAGCACTATGAATTTTCCATCTTCAACACATAATTTTTTCACTGCCTGGAAATTGTTCATGCCGTTTTAATATCACCGGCACGTTACTGTTACTTCGCTTCAATTTAACACCGACGGTTCAAATAATTCTTCGAACAAATCTTACACGAATTACACAACGATTTGCTCGTACGTCATGAATATAGATACTGTGTACTTAAATTGTTCGTTGATCGCCATTATCTTGCCTGTATAAGGCGTGACGGACACGTAATTATTTTATCAAGTGGCAATTACACTTTGCAAATGACCAACTACGAGTCGGAGGTGTTATTTATTAATTAAAGAAGATGTTAACTAAGTTGAAATTAAATGGAATTTCAAATGAAACAGCGTCCCATGAATATAACATATCTACATCTTATTACAACTAATACTGTCCAATTAAAAATTAAGAAACCTGCACACACTTGACACATTCACGCTACCAATTATAATCACTAGACTACGAATCTCCGTGTAAATTTATATTTCCATTAGCTTCATGGCTAAAGGAATAGAACTTGTATCAAGATCGATTTCATTTCTTAAATATCGCCACAAGTTGATCACTTTCGTTTCGATACTTTGCTTATTTTTCCATATTATACGCGTCCTCTGTATTCTCGCAACATGAAGCTTATAAATCCATAAACATTTTCGCTTCGATTATCGTCCTACGCTAGCCAACGCTTGGTCGCATATTTCCCGACACAAATCCCTCGAATCGCTTGCAAAGTCACTTCAATTCGTTTATCGACGAGAAAATACTACGAAAAGACTGGGAATTTTAACGCAAACCACATGGTCACCCACGCGATTCCCTGCGACCTCCTCTCGATGATCTGATCGCTGCAAACCCGTCGTACTTTCACGCGCAATTTCAAACAGACACGTTAACTGATCTCGATGAATCATTGCTCGCATTCGTACGTCGCCGAAACGGTGCCGATCCGAAGGAACCAATTTTTCTAGAAGCGGCGCGATCTTCGTGAAAAAAGAACGCGACGAACGAACCGTACGCATAATCATACGCCGTGGCTGTAATTAAGGAAACAATTATTATTACGGTACATTTGCACGTGCGTAGCCCAGATTTCTGCCATGTTCACAGGCGTCCCGTAGCGTAACGACGCATCGAACGCGATGCCGATGTTGAATTTTCGAAACTCCTCCATACGTCGAACAAAAGCGCAAGCTACGCTTTTAAGCGGAGACAAACGACTCGGATGTACATTTCATTCAGTTAAATTCAATTTCTGGATTTATTAGGTTGTCGGAAAAGTGTCTTTCCTCTTTAGAGACACGTGTTTTACAACGATGCATCTTTATACAAACATGAAACCTAATCTGTGGAACGTTGTAATCTTTAGTTCGATAGAACAAAATGGATCGTACGTAATTCGATAAAATAATATAAAATGGAAAATGTTGTGCGTCCATTATTTTCTTAAAGCGAAAGGAACATTTCGGACGACCTAATAGTTGCTGTATCTGGGAGGATTCAACTTACGTCTGCTTTTATTTTATCTTTGAAATCACACGTGTATACGAGTTTGGTAAAAGCTGTAAGCAGATCGTAGATGAAATTGCTTTTTGGATAAATCGAAGCGGTCGTCGGTTTATCTTATCTTCTGTTTTAAAAATCCGGAAAGATATCTTCGTTATTTAATACGGGGACTTGTATGACCTCTATCGAATTTTTCAACTTTTTTTAGATAATAATTCTAAATAGACGTTCTATCAATAATGTCAGAAGCGAATGATCGCGCGATGTGATTGATATTGTGAAAAAACGATTTCTGTTCTGACTTGTAGTTTAATAAAAATTAGATAATTCCAGGATAAACATCGTATGGTGGGTTCAGAGTAGTAAAAGTTAATCGAGTAGATACTTATGTATATTGTATCCCTATTAGGATGTCATTCTTGACACACGGGTAAGTAATTAGGTTCTTCTTGTAATTTCTTTTGTATACGAAATAGTACACTGAAACTGACGTTCCGTTAATTGAAGAAACATGTATTGTAGTTCCTTTACTGATTTTGGTAATTTCATCGTTTCCGGCTGAAATGGAGAACGGAAGTTTGGCCAGAGAGTTTGACAATCGGCGGAAACGTTACCACTCCGTTGCATTGCCAAAAAAAGTAGAGCGACGACAACCTCGTTTTACAAATTACCCGAGAACCGGTCCTCGGATAGAAATTTCTGTATCGAAAATTATTTGTCCGTTTCCCTACTGATAGATATTAATTTAGCTGAGATATTAAGACGCAGAACGATTTTAACGATCGTTAATGACGACTGTTGAAAACATAGCAAGAAATGTATACAGTAAAGAAGTTGATAATATTCGAATACAAATAGCAATTTTTTAATAATTCCTTTTCTCCGTCAGTGTATTTCAAACTGTCCGTTCTATTGGAAATAAAAAAGAAAAGAAACGAACGGTGATTGCCACGTTTAAAAATTGAAAACATCAAATTTTCACGTCTTTTATCATTTAATATCATCCTCTGTTTACTGCGGATGGAAAGGAATAATGGTACAAAATTAGTAAAATAAGATTATCATAATCATATGCCTTAAATTCATTTATTTACACGCAAATATATTATATGTATACGGATAGATATTTATATATTATGTATATATCACTGTTATATTCCTATATAACCCTTGAGATTTACACGTACAACCTACGTTTTTTTCGACATCGTCGCTCTCGCGAGATATTTCGCTCTCCACTCTTTTGTTCCGCGTCGCGTATGTTATTGCAGCAAACGAACGAGAACAGAATTTGCTGGAATCCTTTTTCTTTTTTTTAATCTCGAAGCACTTGATCCGGCAATCTTTCGTCGTTTTACACAGTGATATATCATTTTTTGTCTTTTTATTTAATTGTCTTTTATTGTTGTTTAGAAATGCTTAATCGATTACCGAACCAATATCATAGCCAAGACGGATAATATAGAAAACATCGAGAATATCTGTTTAAAAAATGACACGCGTTCGAAAAGGCCATGGCTGTAAAATCATTTCGCAAACTCGATAAAGGCTAACAATAGCGAGTTTAGAATATAAAATATTGTCGTGTTACGATTACGAAAATTTTCAGAACAGTGCACTTGAGATTAATGTAAACGGACCTCGATTAACACAAACCTTGATTTTCGTGTGTTTACAATAGATGGAATAAATCTCGATAGTATTGCTAGAACACTTCTTGTTCACATGGACCTAAGTGATGACGATTAACTTATCCACGTGTTTCGCGTCTTGTCTCTGTTGAGCATTAAATCGTCAAAGAATCGTTTGAGAAAAGATTCAACGCAAAAAGTCTTCTTGTAAAATGATCTGAGAGAATTTCGTTAAAGAATTCTGCACAGGATGTGAAAAGAGGTAATGTTAAATCTGTTAAAACTTCATAGTACTACTAAGATTAAAAAATATTAAATTAATGTTAAATTTCATATTAATATTGTTATTCATGCTATAATATTAACAATACTATAATATTATTAATGATATCATGCTTCATAAAAATAAGATTACTACTTGTTAAAAAATATAACGATGAAATTATCGATTTAATAATGCTGTTCACTACTGATTTCTTAATTTCTAAACTACCTTCTTCCAACACTCTGTGCACCAGACAAAAGTCGATCTTAATCTCACTTCTGAAAAATTATGCAGTGTTCACAGATTCATTTCATTCGAATACAATATAAAATTTACTTAAGACAACCTCGAAAATTAAAAAAATGACAAGCTTGCGTGCTTATACTAAATTTTCGGCTTCATCGCGTAAAAAAGCCGAACATGTTTTCAAGATACATATTTTCTCTCTTCTCTCACACTTTCTCTCTCTCTCTCTTTCTCTCTCTCTCTTTCTCTCTCTCTCTTTCTCTCTTTTTAGCTGATCGAGTAACAAGTATTCGTTATTTACAAATCTATGATAGCACAGGTAATTTCATGATCGTGCTACCATGACTTCCGTTTACATAACATCTCCTCTAAAAAAAATAGTTAAAAATAAGCAGCACATATTTCGAGTTTCGCATGCATCTAATAGTGCCATCTATAACCCTGCCTGCCTTGTAACGATCCAAACTGGCTTCTCTTTACTTCTTTTTCTTTCTTTACATCGGACTATTAGCGACCAAATAGAGTATATGAGTTACATTAAAGTCACAATCATTTAAAAGTAAATGCTTCTCAATCACAAATTTTTTTAACGCGAAGACACAACCATTTTTATTCTTATCCTTTTCGTCTTTCTATTTTTTGTCCTTTTTTATCGCTAACGGAACTTTCACCATCGTCACAAGCTTTTGTCCTGACTGTTTTGTAAACGTATACGATCATATTATATTAATCATCACTATGAACAAGCTCATTCGTGTTAACGTCGTGTGTATACAAAGAGAAGAAAAAGGATTTATTACAAAACAGCGGAGCTAATAACGAGTATTTCAAATGCGAAAGTAGCCTCTGATTTTGTTACATAGTTGCTGTATGATTTCGTTATAAAAGTAGCCTCTAATTTTCTGACATTAATCGCTGTATAATGGGATAAAATATTTTGCGTTGATTGAGAGACTGGAACTCCGCGTTTTAGAAAACGAGCCTTACACGATGTTATATCATAGAAAATAAAGAAAAGTAACGCAAATCATATAATAAAAGCATTGATCAAATCATGAAACGATTTTCTCTCATTATACATATAATACAAATCCAATAGTAAACGTCATATATGGCATCTTTCAAAAAAGCTTAAAATTGTTGGGCAGTTGGTACAAAATATTTCCGATATATACAAATTCTCTTTCATTTTTTTCTAGCTCTTTCTCGTCATTTCTTACTCTCACATCTTTTTGTCTTACCTTTATATAGATATTAAACAAACAACAATTTTCACCTTTATCTTACGGCCCACCGGTATGACGTAAACTTAATCATCCGTATACTTAGTCAAATCTATGTATATAACATGTACACGTATAATAGTACTCTACAAACAGAGGGTCATGTGATATTTTTTTCTCACGTTATAGTCACAAACCTTTCATGTAAGTGTTCCGAAGAGCTCTCGATCAATCTTGGTTTACTTTCTACGAGTATAGTATTGTGTACATGTGTGTGTATACGTGTGTGTATGTCAGTCTTGAGCCACTTTCATAAAAGCTTTCTACTTTTATGACCAGGTCGTCTCTTATCTCGAACTTTTTCGTATCAATAGTGTGTTGGCACATTTCTCCTAATATGTAATTATTATATATACTTATATTATATATATATATAATACGAATTCTATATATATATATAATACGAATTCTATATATATATATAATACGAATTCTATATATATATATAGAGGGTGTAATGTACCTGTTTATACTTCGTAGTGTGAACGTGTTATGTTGTTATGTGTGATACTTTTCGCGAGCTTATGCTATTACTAATGGCTCATCATCGGAGAAACCTCGGATCACGGGACTGTCTTCTTCTTCTGAAATTACAAAAAATTGGAAATTTTGAAAATCTTACACTTTCTTGGATAAATATTATCAACAATTTAAATTATACTGCATTAAATTATACTGTTAAATGGATTGTAGACTCACCTAAGCCGTCTGTGGTACCGGGGAAGGTGGCCTGCCCGCGTCTAGTATCGTAGTGGCTATTAGCAAATTGCGTGAAACTATTGGGTAATCTTCTGTGTCTAACGATAAAGTATGCCAACGCAGATCCCAAAGCAAAGATCAGGAAAAAGGTTGTTATCGCATACGAAATAATGTTAGCCGTATCTATAGTCACTGGTAACGATGATACTTCTAAAAAGATTAATTTCTTATTAATTACACTAAATTGCTTAAAATTAAATTAATTAAATTAATATTTGTTAGATAATTTTTTGGTAATTATTTAATAACAATGACACCTCGCCGACATTGAATAAGTCATTTGAAATATGATAATGATATGAAATGAATATATTACAAACCGAATACAGCAACATATTTTAACACTCAGCGGAATCGGTGAGGTGCCCCATATTTTAAATATCGCATTTTTAAAGCTTGTATATAAAAGTAAAATTTACGATAACTTGTTATTAGAATCAACGACTATAACTATATTCAGATAATTACCCGCGCTATGTACGGTGCTAAACACTTCGCTCAGAGGACTCTGGTAGCCTTCCTCAGTGACTAAACGAATGGCAAACGAGTAAATGGTATCCGGTTTCACATCTTTGTATATGTACGGTGGCTGATCGCTTTTATATATTTTGGCGATCGAATCGTTCATTACGTGTGATCCTTCCATCACCAAAACCTCGTAATGATACTTCTCGTCTTTCATAGCATCTGGTAAATCGTGTTCTTGCCAGTAAACAACAAAGCGCTGCTCATCATACAGAACCTTTACTTGATGAGGAGGTGGAATGTCTGGTGCCGTGTAGAAAACCGGTTGACTGGGTAGAGCGTTCTCGACATCCGTGGATATCGTTATTTGATACTTGCCGCCGTGTTTAATCGAGTTGAATGTATGCTTCATAACAGATTCGTTCGTCGCTGGCAAAGTCACTACAAAATGCTTTTTGAGCGTCGATTCCGTTACAGTGATCTGTAATTTTAAAAGTAATAAATTTTAAACAAACGAATACTTAGGTAGTTTCTCCAAATTAATTTTAAGACGTAGCAAGAATATTCTTTCAGTTCAAGGGAAAGATATAATGCAATAATTCATATCGTTGAAATTTCTTATTCACCGTATATCTAATTGGCTCGTCGATGTTAGGACAACTTGCGCTCCAGGAAATAATTATGGTATCAAGTCTCTCTGTTGGAGTAACTTTTAGTTTCTTTGGCGGAGCCCGTTGATTGAAATGTGTGAATACCGAGACTGGTTGGCTCAATGGCCCAGCGCCATAATCACCGTTCACACCCACCGCAAACACGTAAGACTCACAGGCTTCCAGTTCTTTGATAGTCGCTGACAGGTTTGTCGTTAAATACCTATATTCTGAAAATACAGTTAATTTTCAACTAATGATTTAAATAATTGCCGATCGTTCCATGTTTACGTTTACATTACAAGGCTATTACTTTGGAAAAATTCCTTCATTTTTACTGCATAATGAATTCCATACTGCCACTTAATTTTCCTGGTGCTTTTGGGCGGATCCCAAGTAAGCTTTACCGACGTTCCGTGCGGTTTCACTAATTGCGCAACCAGGTTCGTGACAGTCGGCAAAGGAGTGCCCTCCGTGGTCGCAGTAACAGTCTTTGTCTTGCCAACGTAGTTCTTCCTCTTGGCACCGACTTCAAAACTATACATAGTTCCTGGAGCCAGTTTCAGTATCTCCACGCGATTTTCTGTCTTGATAGTCGATGGTAGTACAGGGTATTTCGTCGGACCTCTCGGAGTAATGACATAGGAAACATCTTTCATCTTCTTCCATGACAGAGTCACTGAGTGATTGGTGACCGCCTCCACTTTAAGTTCCTCGATATTGTCGATATTAGTGGATCCATCAAAGATTAAAGTTGCCACGTTGGACGAGGCAGACTCTCGTTCCTTATTCTTTGCTATTACCCAGAATGAATAATTCTTTCCTGCCTCGAATGGCATGTCTAATAAAGCGGAAGTCTTTTGCCTGAAGAACCGTACAGGTGGTATGGGTGGCGTTACGAATCCTTCGTAACCGGTAATAGGTCCATTCGGATGCAGAGGTGGTTTCCAGGTGACCTCTACAGTGGTTCCATTTTTTTGAGTCACGGTGACGTTCCAAGGTTCTGATGGGACACCTTCGCCCGTTGTAGCAATTAAATATTTGGCTGGCGGGAATGACGTGGTTTGGCCCTTTATTCTAACGTGAACTGTCATGTTGTAACGAGTGTATGGTTTAAGATTGTTAAATTGATACTCCATTTCTTCGATCCAGTGGCTAGCATTGGTCCAATTCGCTCCAGGTACAGCGTACGCTATCGAAGGTAGAAACTCGAAACTGACGTTGGTGGGCAATGGCATCCACCAATATAAGAACAAACTGGTAGCAGTGACCGATCGCTCATCCACCCCCATCACAAGCACTTGGTAAACACGGGAACTATTCTTCTCGCAATTGCTCTCGTCGAAACCATCCACGCAATCTTGTTTACCATCGCAGTACGATGCCAGAGGGAAGCATCGTATCTCGTCGCAAGGGAACAAGCCAAAGAAACAAGATGGCGTGGCCGCCGGGCTGGAGTGTTGTTCTCCGGAGCAACCTAACTCGTCACTACCATCTGGACATTCCTCCACGCCGTTACAAACGCTCCTTATGGGAATACACGCACCGTCCATACGGCACGTGAATTGATCCTCTCTGCAGGAAGGCTGGTCACTGTCCCCACAATGCAGTTCATCCTCACCGGAAGTACAATCACTGGAGCCATCGCAAACCCACGAATCTTGTATACAATCGCCATTCAAGCACTGGAACTGATGTTCCCGACAGACCTTAGCCTGTTCCGTAGGATACACCACCGTCCATTCCTCAACATCCTCGTTACCACAACCCATCTCATCCGAGTCGTCTCCACAGTCGTCTACGCTGTCACATTTCCACCAGTATGGCACGCACTTCTTGTTATTACACATAAACATCCAATTATTACAAGGGCTGTTAGGGAGAATTGGTGCCAAAGACGGTGGTTGCTGAGTGGTACAGTTAACCTCGTCAGACCCATCGGCGCAGTCTTTGTCCCCGTCGCAAAGCCATGAACTGTATATGCAACGATATTTAGTATGCGACAAATTGCACGTGAACTGCCACTGTTCGCAGACCATCTCGCTACATTCATTCTCGTCTTCTTCGTGTTCACAGTCTGGTTCACCATCGCATTTCCAACTAGCTGGTATACAACTTCCATCCTGTTTGCAAAGGAACTCGTCGGATCTACATGTGCCGGGGAATACCTTCTTGCTGCAGTTCTTCTCATCGGAACCGTCTCGGCAATCGTTCTCATTGTCGCAGCGCCATCTGTGTGATATGCATCTACCGTTTGCGCACCTGAACTGTGATTCCGTACATTGCGGATAGTTGCAATTCATTTCGTCTTTACCATCCTTACAGTCCTGATCGAAGTCGCAGACCCAGTGCTTCGAGATACATCTGTTGTCATCACACTCGAAGTTTGGCGTACACGTGGTGTGTTGTGACATGCAACCGATCTCGTCCGAATTGTCTCCACAATCATTGTCCCGATCGCACCGCCACGATGATGGAATACATACGTCATTAGCGCAAGCGAATTGATTTGGGGCACACGTACTGGCTACTCTGGGACACGTGGAATTGGCGAACGGGATGATTCCTCCTGGGCACATACACTTGCCATCGATCATTTCCATTCCATCAGGACAAAGACAAACATAACCACCACGAGGTGCTCCGACACAAATGTGCGAGCAAGTGTTATTAACGCAAGCGTTGGTACCTTGCTGAATGCTGTGCGCGAATACTTTGAGGTCCATCAGACCAGGCAATTGACCTATGATAGAAGTGATGCCGAAACCATGATCTTTATCCGCGACGAATATCATAGATTGCTTCCAATCATCCCAATACATGTTGTCCTTGAATACTGCTATAGCGAACGGATGTGACACTTTGTCACTTTTAGAGATCACTTTCTTGAATTTCTTTCCATCGAAGTCGCTAGATCCGATGTAATCCTGCCTGGCGTCCACCCAGTAGATCCGTTCTGCTATGTGATCGATAGTTATTCCATTTGGCCATTCGACGTTTGGCTCCACAAACAGTCTCTTCACATCCGTTCCATCCAGATTGGCTCTCGATACAGAAGCATTTCCCGGAGCCCAATCGGTCCAAAACATATACCCATTCATTGGATGAACAGCTATTCCCCTAGGTTTCTGCAAGTTGTTGGGTCCTAGGATGGTCCTTCGCATTCTTCCCATGGTAGAAATGTCTGTCCTGATCACCTGAATCCTCATTTTAACGCCATCAACGATATACAGAAGATTAGAGACCCAATCGAGAGCCATTCCTTCTATGGAACTTAAGTCGGTTTCTACTAGAATTTCGGGAAAACTTACACCATCTTGGAAACATTGTCTACCCACAGTGTCGTTGACAATATCCGCCCAATACAGACAATTGTTCCTCATGTCGAACTCGATCGCTATAACGTTCTTTAAATCGTGAATAGGTAGTGTTACCAATTTCTCGTCTAATAAATTGATTCGCGAAATATGCTCACGCTGAGCTACCAATAAGAATCCAGGTTTTTCCTGTATAGGGCACGGAATCTCGTCCGGCTCGAAATTTCGCGCTAAGCCACCTATGCATTCATCATCGGCTATCTTTATATAACCCTTTGTTCGATTATAAAATGCGCCAGGTTCACAGGTATTCGGTACAGCATAAGGGTCATAGAGAGTCATGGTTTTATCTCTGATACAGTGAGAAGGATTTCCAGTTCTTACGAAGCCAAAGTCGCATTGATAATCGTTAAAATCGCATCCGCATATTTCCGTCTTTATTGGCCGATCATAATCCATCCCCGTGTAACAATTAGCTTTCAATGCTCTTCTTTGATAGATCTCTTTCCGGCCTAACACGCAAGCCATCACCGGTTGATCCGTACTCGTCGGTGACCAGAATTTAAAATCATCCTTGGTACAATCTCTTTCGAACACGTTCCTCAGATCAACCTTGATTATTAGCCACTGGTGCTGGCCACTGCCTGAACCGAACATCGTGAAAACTGTAGTATTTTCCCCTGGTTCGGTCATCAGTCCGTATACGCGCAACATTTTCTGATTGAATTCGTACGACTGCCAAGTCTCCCCTTCGTCAATAGAGTAAGAAATGTCTTTGGTTTCTCCGCGTGACTTGAAGTACTTAACGGCTACCAACAGACCACCATGGTCTCCCATGTTAAAGAAGTAGTAGTCCTTGAGGACCTGTTTCCAAGTAAGGCCAGCATCTCTCGATACATACAGAGCAGGATGACCTTTGAGATTTGGTCCTATCACTCCTGTAGCCATTATAATACCTGGAGCAGACTTCGAACTCATAATAGATACCGATCTTGTCACAGGATATAGCTGACTGAAACGTTGGCTCAACTGCAACGAACAATTTTTGCCGCAGTGTATGTAGAAACCTTCGTGATTGGCAGCAGGTGGTTTTATACTGTTCCACGTCGCACCATGATCAAATGTTATCACAGAAACTAAATGCTCGAGCCCAATAGATCCTGATGTTGGTGCTCCTTTTACTTGTGACGCTATATAAATGCCGCGGAGACCTTCTACTTTATACAGATCGGTAAATGCTTCATCCGCTACGTCACTGGAAAAAATCACATATGAATTGGTCATTCGTTCCTTATCCTTCTAATTGTTTGCTTGAGATAAGTTGAGATAATTACTTTAGCCAACTGTCTTTCCAGGTACTGTTCGGGAAAAACGTAAAAATTCCCTCGAGAGATAATGTGAACGTAGCCATCTTCTCATCTATAATTTCTGATATATAAAGATTGACATGCGTGTCATCGTGAGAAGCCGTAACAAAAACTCTGTTATGTGAAACATCGACGATATGATAATTCTTAATTGACAAAGGCGTATTAAACTCGGCCTTGACGAAACTAAAGTTCTTGTAAGATACGAAAAGATCCAGATGCTCCGTTCCGTTCTGCGAAGCAAAAATTTTGTTTATTCGCAATGTATATCTGGTCAAGATATACACAGGATAAAATTTTATAAGCTTGATTTATTACGTACCTTTATTTTCTTTGAAGTAGCAAATCTATAATCTCCTCTAATTTGAAAATCTTCCACTTCTGAGATAATCACTGTCGACGGTCCGATTAAGCGAGTCACTGAGTCTTTTAGCAAATTATTCTGCAAATCAATCTGGTAAACGGTGTTTCTTCCATCAGAATGCATGCGTTCGATTATCAAAGCCGGTGCAGGCGACCAAAAGAATGCTTTTACGTAAGGACGCAATATCATCCACGTGAAACCAGTGTTTGATGATAACCATAGCTGAAACCAATATAATAGAAGCATAGGAATCATTTTTCTAAACTGAAAATTACTTTTAATGGAAGAGTATCAAAACTTACATTGGGCACAGGACTGACTTTGTCCAAAGCAAGGACAATATCAACGTCCATTTCATAAAACGAGATTTCACTAGGATGAAACCGTACTCGCACCTTATTTATCATTTCTCCATTATCTGGTGTAATGAAAAGTAACTTGTGTGTACTGTCCACAAAGATACACTGGGAAAAAACGTTGGATCATGTTAAAACGATAAAATGAGTGAACATAATTAGAAGATAATACTAATGAAATATGTGCTTACAAATCTGTAATATTTTGGATGATTGGTAAACTTGTCCAGGGTAGCATACTGATCATCTCCAATTCGAAATTTTTCAGTTATGTTGACAAACGAGTCACCATAATCATAACTTATATACACAGCACTAGGATTAGTAGGTGTTGGAGCTGTGCTGCTCTGCAATTTCATCACTGGTGTACTGTCCCTTGCCAAGCATATTATCACATTGGATCTTTCTCCTACCCAGTGAACTATCAACTGTTGATGGGAATCATTTAAAGCATTGATCTGCGGAGAAAGGAGAAAGTTGAAACATTAATTCCAAACGTGAAATTATCAGAGATATCATCAGTCACAACATAGATAAAGATACGGATAAGCTGAACAGTACAAGTATGATATGGAGGAAAACATTCAACTAACTTGTTTGTATACATACGTTGATTTATATAAAATATAAAAAAAATGTAGTACAAAATTTTTTCGCCATTCGGTGAAGATTGAACGAAGGTCAAATGTATTGCACTTCATAGAAAAAGATCGCGTACTCCTTACCGTGAAAATACATTCAGGAAAATTTTTACGATGTAACGATTCTAATAATAAACTATAGATTGCCTAATATATTAACATGACGTGATAGACAAGCGGTGAATATCGTTAATTTATTACGACGAATTGCACAATAAAATTTTGAACCGCAGAGATATCGTCAGCTCGCATCGTAGGCTCTAAAATGTACGAAGTAATTTTTTATTTTTCTCTTCCCCCGGTCTTAAATAACTTCAAGGATTTCTGCAATGTGATTACATTACACATGTGAAAAAAAGTGAAAGGAATTTCTGAAAAATCATTGGCAATATTTATTCACTAATTTAACATCTATTCTGTACATATTACTTATCATAAAATATTATTTTCTTGCGGACAAAATATTTATTTAACTTCATTCTGAAATAATTTCGATTAACATAAATAATTAATATAATGAATTATGTATTAGAACATATATAAATATAAAAAGAATGTTATTTTTCCTTCTTTCAATTCATTACAAAATTCCAGATTAGAAACCTCGAATTTTATTATAATTATTATTCTGTTAAGTAATTGAATCCTTAGATGGAGCTCGTGGTAAAAGATAAATATGTAATACAAATTCGTGTTTTCCATTCATACATAATTAAAAAGTATTTATAGATATTGAAATTTTAGCTGCTAATACGAGTGACGAATGCCGTATGCTCTGTTTACATAGTTTAATTTATCAACTTAACTGACTAATATAATACATATGTATTCTTTTGTTGTCATCCACTCAAATACTTTAGTCTGTAATCTTACTTTGGATTTAATTGCATTCGCTGGAATGACACGTATTACCTATGAGTAACTGTCACACACTGCTTATACGCTATGTATCATCAGAACATTTCATATTTGTTAATATAAATGTCTGTCCTTGAGGGAAAATATTTCATCTTAATCATCACGCCGTATATTTCGTGAAAACATTACGAAAACAATTCGTTTTACGTAAAACATACGAAAAATAGTTTCGAGAAAAGAAGTCAAAGTACACTTCTATCGAATTCAATAATTATCGAATACGATAAGACGAGCCACTACAAACAAAGGGAAGAAAAATTGCGACCAATTGTAATAACAATGATTTCTACGATTTCGATTTAGCTAAATATAGAGCGCAACGTCGTACTACGTATTCTTTTCGTCGGACAACCTTATTTCCAATTCATGAGCACACAATATGATAAATATGAAACATGTCATTGATTTCAATTGGAGTAATTCGTCAGTAGCCACTGTCCGTTCAGCTGACACGATACAAGACGAACAAAAGATCGTGGTTTTTCGATAACAAACACTGGCGTGCTTTATTTGAAATATGGGGTTCGGTCGATCGCTAAAAAGGAAATAGCAAAATGAAAAATGGAGGAAAAAGATGAGTATCCATCGCAGAAAATAAAGGAGACGGATAGAGCGGTTACTGACCTCTGCGTGTCAATAACAGAACAACCATGACGCGTTACTCCGTTTCGTCAAGATTGATTAAATTTAGTCCGGAAGGGACATAATACGGCAATTACGTTCTCCGCTGTTGAGAGCACAAAGGCAGCGCTATGTATGCCGGCCTTATTAGCTGCCGCGTAAAATTCTAAAAACGCACCTTATCGGCGAATAACAAGTATGCACAAGGAATGATAAGAGAACAAAAACAACCTAACTTATGCGGAAAATAAATCGATGGCATTGCCGATGCGCGAACTGGATCAAAAGAAACAGATCGTTGGTAAAATATTAAAATATAATATCGTACCTTCGTTGTGATGTTTGGATTGTTATTTGGAAATAGCGGAACATCTCTGCGCGTTCGACTAGCTGACGTTTCCCTGACATCGGAATAATCATCCCGATTTATGACAAGAGGCTGTCTATAACCATAAGATTCATAGTCCTCGGTAATGTGAAGGGTTTTCGCTTTTTCACCGAATCTCTGTCCGTTATTAAAACTCGTTAACAACATGAAATGCAAAATAAATGCGGAATAATAGAAGACCGAAGTCGTCCGGCCGGCCATCTTGCTCAGACTGACTTTCTTTAATCATGGCATGTACAAATATATATAACTAGATATACAGGGTGTCTCGAGCAACTGGACCAGACTATAATTCTGAAATGATGGAGTAGAAAAAAAGCTTCTTTAGGTAAAATTAAGTAGTTTTTAAGTGAATCATGACCTGATGTAAGTATTTACACATCTACTGTGAAAGTTGAGTAGTTTTGAGAATTCTAAGGTTATCCCTATTTTTTAAAATGGAGCTTAAAGTTTTGTATATATCAATCGATGAGTTTGTTTTATTCCGTATAAAGAGTGTATTATATTAGTCGTGTATAATATAGTTATCTTAAAAATTATTTCGTTTCAGTTTCATGAAATTTATCATATGAAAGAGAAGGAAATAAGTTAGAATAAATGTAAGGCTACTGCGTCGCATCTTTCCTTGTCATTCGTACAGTCAGTTCTGCACTTCAATTAAAGTTAATATGTTTTCTAAGTTAATAAATTTTCGACGTAAGTATCATAATACTCTCTAAAAAATTTTTTCATCTTCTAGCAGGTCAGAGCTGTAGTTTGACCTCGTTGCACGAAACACCTTATATATATATGTATATATATATATATATTATATATTACGACAATATGTGTATTTATGTAGAGTATATCAAGATGAAGAACTGCATATCTAATATAATGCGTCTTAACGCGCATGCGCGTTTCGTCATTTGTATATTTATCTTTAAATAGAATCATCTCGAAAGTTTTTGCAAGATAAGAATCCATAATATTCAATTAAGGTAAAAATTAAAAAAAAGTAATATCTTGAAGTTCTTTTAAATTTTGTACAATTCCATTTTCTGTATAATAAATAAAACCTGCAATAAGGCAGATGTCGCGCATTGAAGACTCAACCATACCTCGTGGCGATTATTGATTACGTTTTGGAACACGCTTAAGTTTAAATTGTTTGGTAACAATTTTTAAAAATCATTGGAGATATTATCAACGCACTATTTTGAATAACAACAGTATTTTTATCAATGCATCAAATTTGTGTAAATTAATAAATATAACAGTTATATTCGAAATAATTACAATTACAAACAATTAAAACGAAATTAAGACACTCGTAAAGTTTACTAATATTATTCTAATGTAAATCAAAGCATAATTGCCAACGTAGTTATCAATGGGAAAAAAGGTTCGTAATAAAATTGAAAGTCATCATTGGGGAAGTAAGTACTTTTATCGGTGACTCTCAAATGTATGTAATAATAAAACTACATTAGATAATGACTATCATTTCCTGGCGACACCATCAAGGTCTCCCTCTGCTCTCGGTACATCTATTCAAGCAGAGCGTATGATTAAAAAAAGGTTTTTTTTACATTTCTAATTACTAAATACGTAAATAGAATACGAAATATGTGTACAGCGAATAACAAAATTTCTGTCATATTTTCAATTGTGCCAATAATTCTGTAACTTTGTACTTCATGAAAAATTTATCTTACGAGAACAAATTTTTAAAGTCGAAATTGATCCAAACAAAGATACAAAGATTTAAAGCATATACTGTCTAAGATAAAATGGTATTATAAAATTATAATCTTGTCTTCCTTCTTATCTTATTAATCTCTAATCTAAAAATATTATCAGGATTCATGGACGAGGATGGAAATATTCTTAGGATCATTTCGTACAATTATAATTATTAGATAGTTTTACAATTATTATATATTTTCTATTATAATCATTTTTATTTCTTATAATTTACTGTCCTTCGTTATCTCGTATTTATATTTATATATATATTTATATTTATATATAAAACACATAGCTATGAAATATTAAGTTGTGTGTAGTGTAGCAATGCGACTCCAAATAGTTTAAAAAATATCCACTAAATGCACATGCATTAAACTAGAAAAAAGCGAACGGTGTTATCGATTTCATTGTATGTTTCTTTCTTCTTTTGATTAAGATCGTTAATTACTGCGTTTCGTTCTTCTTGCCTAGGCGTATACTGCGTTACTCATGATCGTATGTACAAATTAGTGAAGCGCACAGTACAATATATAGTAAAAAAGATGAGACGTTTTACAAACGTATTCCCAACATGTGCTACTCAGAGGTATCGTCGAGAGAAATATGATTATTACCACGTCAAGAAAAAGTGCATTCCAAGAAAAATGGAACAAGTCGACGTCGATTGAAATGAGTCGCATTGTAAATGGACAACATCTGAACAGAAAAAAGGGCGAGAGCTTTTAGTAAAAATGAACAGTTCTTAAATAATCGTCACTGAAAAAGATGGTCAAAAACGCGGTTCTTAAGTTTCGACCTTAAACCACTCTTACACTCTATATGAAACAAAAAACAACCGTGATAAATATTTAAAAATGTCAAAAGATAAGACAAAAGGAAAATAATAAAGAATACGAAAGTTAACAATCGCGTAAATCGCAACGTGAATATGATATCAGTTAGTATCAAGCGAGACGCTTCAAATGGAATCGATACCATTCCCGATTCTTGTCGTTGATAAAAACTCGCTTGATAAAAACTGCATCTCACACGCAGAAACATGTATAAAGAACAATTAAATATTATCTCTTCGTTCTATTCTTAATTCCGTCGAATCGTGATATTTTGGGATCATATATAAGAGGAAACTCTTTAAATTATTAAACAATACGTGTTCCATTTCTTTTTTTTTATAATCCTCCAATGCGTATTCCCTTAGGGCGTAGCATATATTTAACAATTTTTTTAAAAGCTAATTTATATTTATATTTATATATAATATTTATATATTTATTTATATATTTATATATGTATCATGTCCCAAGTTAGTGTGCCGCTTAAATATATATATGGCAGTCATCGAAACGCAAACGAATCGTTTGCGGAGAAACGCGAAATTAAAAAAAGAGGTGCTGGACGAGAGGAAGTGTATATACCGGTGTACAGACCTTACAAATGAACACGTGCATCGATTGAGCTGCTTAAATAGATAAAACAGGGCAGATATCATGAATTAAAGAACAACGTTTCTTTCCCTCTTAAGACGAGAGCAACAACGCGTTATCAAGTTACTGCACAAGCTCTAATAAGAGTTTCTTCTAAAATAGAAACATTATAGCACTCTAAGCTGCTACAAATTTTTATCTATGTAGTATAAAAAGGGCTAGAAGGTACTTTTCAATTAAACGAGAGTTATATCTCATAAGGCATTGCTTCTCGAGTTCCTCTTTAACAAGCGAACATCTGTTCAAAAATGGCATTTGCGCGACTCGTAGAAACATAGAAAATTGTTCGAAGCAATATTAGCAAATACATACTGTAAAAAATAGATCACTTATCGAGTTACGTTTCACTGCTGTTATTCGATTCGTTACGTGTCATCGCTTGAAAATGTGATCTACTGGCTTATCTTGAACAGTCTGAATTAATTTTATAATCGAATTCTTATCTGACTTATAATATGCAGAACTTTTGCAGTAACTGATATAAACTGTGATATCAACTAAATATTACAGACAAACGAAGGATTGCCTTGGCTACATTGTAAAATAATATCAAAACGCAAGATACGCCCACGTATTAAATTACAAAATCTAAAACTTGTACTCAGTTCACTATGCGAGTATGCGAGAAAGATGGGCAATCAATTTTGACAATTAATATCCATGTCCAAGTAAACTCGATCACGCTAACGTGGGACATCGAATGTGTGTGTATGTTTGTGTGTCATTTTCTCAACTAGCGATATATTGCAAAGTGTCCGAAAATTTCTTGAAGAAACTAAAAAAAACGCAATTAAAGACTTCAAATGGCCTACACGCGCGTGAAATGTTTTAAATACATACAGACAGCTGCTTAAATATTTTCTATTAGTTTCTTTTTTTTTCTTCGTGATGAATAGTTATCGAAGATGATAGGCATTTTTCGTAAAATCGACGCGGGTCTTATAATAAGTCGAGTCTTCCTTCGATTTTGTTTCTTTCTCGTTTTTTTTTTTCCAAACACCATGTCCGCGTGTATGTCTCCTAATTCTTACAATCAGCGCTGCCTTTTTATTTATTTGTTAACCACGTAGAGCGACGAAACATTTCTTTTAAACTGTGTGTGTTGTGCTGAGCGGCTTATACCGAACTTCACTGCTCCAGTTTAGCTGAAAATTGGCAAACAAAGCAAACATTAAATTAAAAAATGTTAACGCGTATTACCTAGAAGGCATGTGTGCGTAGTGTTTCTTTGAAAAACAATAGTGATTTCTTATCCACGAGGCGTAGAGCTAAATTAGTCTTATTTCTCTTTCTATAGTTCATAAAATTGGCAATAAAAACAAATTCTTAAACAACTTTTTAAGATTTCTATAAATTGAAATGAAAAAGAAAAAATATATATATCAAGATTTAAGTTTCCTTTTAAACTAGCGAACTTCATCCAAGAAGATATTCCTTAAATAACATTTAGAATATTATTACATATTTTTTTAATAGTAAACTGAAGTACACAAAATACCGCTCTAGCCTCTTTAAAATTTAATACGCACGATATTGAGCAAGAATGTGTATCAAGTATCCATAAGGAAATATAGCGCAGCCTGTTTTCTACCTTTCCACTTTTTTGAATGTTTAGTCTTCAATTCTGCTTTGAAATATAATTGCATTTGATTTCAATATTTCGCCTAATACACATAATTTTTAAATAGTAAAATGGACAGGTTGAAACAGGTCACCCTGTATACATGGGAATAATAATACTACGTCTCAAAATATCTTTTAATGCTGCTAAATGAGTGCTATAACACTATCTGTCAAGGTTTGACATGAGCAAGTACGGATACTACACACAAATCTGGGTAATTAAAGTACATATACACGAATCAGCTCTATCATTTAGGAGCTGCACGCGTTTATGTAAGTCGCGTGTACAGCCAAAATTTACCTCCAACAGTAGAAGGCAACAGTGTTTCATATCTTACTGATAACCAGGATGATTTCTCTGAAAGTATTTTCTTTTTTTTCCGACCAGCAAAGAAGCGTGAACAAATGATATAATATGTATGATGACATAACGAAGCAATGACAAAAGGATGGCAGCAATATAATCCAACAATGATATACAATAAATCATGTGTATCTACGCATATATATAATAATAACAATACATTATACTAGAGCGAACGAAAGAAATGTTTCATGAAAAAGCAATGAAAAATGCTGATAAAAAGCGCCTGTGAACTGAGCTTTGTTTGGTGACATGATTAAAATGATTGTGTTTCATATTCTCTTCCTCTTGTTTTTTCCCGAATGAGACAAAATTTGACTCATACATTTCGTATATTCGGTTTTCATGTCTGGAAATGTTTTGTCGCTAAAGTACAGCTGCTCGCTTAGGGATGACAATCATCCATCGCAATTCGTTGATCCGCTGACGTTACACTTTGTGAAATTAAAACTATCCTTTGCTGAAATACGATATTTTTCATTTTTTAATTTGCGTTCTAGTTTGTCATTTAGTCTTCTATAATCCATACACGTTTATATCCAAGTGATATTTATCGACTTTACTAAATTATATTATTTATAAAATTCTAGAACCTTCAAATAGAATAACTTCAGAATTTACTAATGCCGGAACATGTAACTTGGCAAATCTTTTTAGCACTCAATTATGCATAGCTTCGCTAGATTCTATAGATAGAGAATAGCATTTTTCACAGAATCAATAGTGTTTGCAAAAAGTAAAGTAAAAATTAACGCTCCCTTTTTATGTCAAATTTTTACTTCACTTCAAATTGCTATCGTATCAGTCTCAAAATTAATAAATGCTATCATTCGAAAGAATATACACTGCATCTCATAACTATAAGACCAACCTAAGATTTTCAATTTTTATACAGGTACAACGCCAAATCTAATTAGAAGCATACAAAAGCAAACAGAAGTTATAAAAATTATAAAAGAAGAACTTATAGAAATTATTGTTACAGTTTCATTTTATTTTACCTTAAATTCAATTCTTTATAGTAAAATATTCTGTTACACTGGTTCTATAGTTAGTCCCCATTTTTAGTGGACATACCGTACAAAAATTGAAAACTTTGGGTGGTTTTATAATTATGGAGCGCAGTATATATGTATAACGAATAACGAGTTATGACTGTAATTAGCGACTTGAACGTTATCTAAGGAACTTTTTACGGTCACGCATATGAAACACAGTTAAGCACCGCACGAACAGGTTCTCCTTTTTGTAGAGAACTTCGATTATAATATATATCATTCCGCATTCACAATTGGAAGAACATTCCTCTTGTACTTTTTCAGATATGCTAATTAAATGTAACCAAAAAAAAGAAAAAAAAAAGGTGTAACAGAAGGACAGAGAAAAGAAAATTGGTAAACGATGATCAATGAAAATCGTGCAGTAGTACGACGGTAAAAATGATCTAATGATTATTTATGCGACTCACCGCAATCTCTCTAAATGTTGTTCCAATTGTGTACTGTTTTCTTACAGTTCATTGGTTTCACACTTTCTACTTTTTGGCTTTTCTAAAATATGATAAATGCAAAATGTGATCGAATGAAATGGAAAAATGTCTGCCAGCGTTAAACGTATACCGTGAGATGGTAATGACACGGGAAAACCTCGAATCTTTAGAACAATCGTGAATAATTCATCGGTCCGAGGTGATCACCTTGCCACTCGTATAACGATGATCAATGATATTTTGAAAATGAAGCAAAATATTTGTAAAATACCTACATTTTGGAATACGCTTTTTAACTGGAACTTTTAACCGGAGTTTTACTTAGCTCTCAGAAATGTAGAGATGACGAGAAGCTAGCGAAAAATGAAGATTACTGAATGATTAATGCAAGAGAAAGGAAAAAACATTAAAAAGTCCATAGTTAAACATACACACCCTGTAAATATGCTCCAATACGAGCAATTAACGATGCTTACTAACAATGATTCGCGTTAAAAATTGACACAGCACTCGTAATGGACTCGTAAAGGCAAAAGAAAGTGATTTGACAATCATCAGCATGAAGAACAGATGGCACGGAAGATGGCATGAATAACGAGAAGTTTTTATAAAATTTTTAATCTATTTAAGAAGAAACGACGATTAGAGAAACGAAAATAATAGATTTGAACAACGAAGCGTTTAGCTAAAGATATTTCGTTTCCTATCGAATTCCATCAATCTCGTAGTCTTTTTATCTCTTTTTTTTTTACTTTACGTGATATGTTGGCGTTACGTATCTTCGCACGCGGTCATCCGGTCGCCTTTTTGCCGAATTTTTTTTCGGATACTTCTAACGAGAGACTCACTTTTTCTTGAGAGTGAAGAAACTACGCCGCTTGGTCTCGGCTTGTGTAGGCGCGGGTAGAGTGTGCGCCCTAGACGTACCCGCACCTGATGTACCCTGTGCTGCTTGGTTCAACACGGTAACCCAGTCGTTCATTTCAGCATCGTCTTTAGCCTGGAATAGGAAGTCTGATCCGCTTTGTGACCTAAAAGATATGAAGTTTTAATCGATACTTCTCTATCGTATTTATATTAAATTGTACGTTTATGATCACAGAAAGAGGAGAGCAGGATTTTCAACTTTTTCAAGCAAAATATGTATTTATCATATTATGTAATTTCTATGAGTATATTGGCAATTATGTCTAATTAAATCACAAAGTTGCGGACCCCATGGCAAAAGATTTTGTAAAATCTCCTTAATCGTTAATACAAATTCTTAACGTGAGGCCAAACAACAACCAAATATTGTTCTCCTTTCCACTCTCTGTCATATTGGGACTACAAACAGAACTCACTTTACTCGGAAGACATGTTTCTTCTTAGTGTAATCGCTCGCCACAGTAATAGTCGCTCCTCTAATGTCCAGAGGAGACTCTCCCTTGTACGGTTGATCAGGCGCTGCCTTGTATGATTTTTGGTCGGTATATACAAACAAACTCTGTCCACGAACGACCATGTACACTTTGTGCCAGGACCGATTAGACGCCTTCTTCGTTGTGCTCTCCCATTCGTGCTTTCGTTGCAACACGCCCTCGAATTCATCATCGGTGGGACTTCGTTGTTCTGTAAAATTGGATTCATTTTAAGGTCAAACTGACAAACGATAGGAGATAAAAATAACTATACTACTTGGCGAATAGTATGCGAAGAGTTAAAGAGAAAAGAACGTAATCTACGTTACAACATCCAGTTTCCTTTCGAACGTGTAACACAACTGCAAACACAATTATACATTCATTGGGTGGAATCCATTTCAAGTAGGAAGACCTGAACAGTTAATCGGATAGACGTTATAAAACAATGCCGGAATGCAATCGAGATACCCAAACATGTACACGCATTCACCGTACAGCACCAATCGTAAACTTGATTCTGATCACGTACGATTAGAAGGATGCATACATTATTAATGTTTCCATAGCCCAGATTCCTAATGTTTCATTCAACATCCCTCGTACACGTATTCCAGGCACACGTACACAATTCAGGAAATTAAGGAAACGCTTGCTGCGATCATCAATGAGGCTGGAATGGCAAAATGTTTAATAGTTGTTCGACGATATGAAAGTTTATCTTCCAGAGGCTCGTATCGCTACCTAAATAAAATGTTAATTAACTTATTAATATATTTCGATCGATTATCAACTAGTGTTAATTCCATTAAGTTTACTTTGCTGTGATCGAACGTTTATTAAATTCATATCACTCTCAAGCGAACTTAAAGAGATATTAACGAGCTATTATCGTAATTAAAATGGTGGGTAGGCATAACGGTAGCAGAAAAACTCCAGTGTGCACGATGTTTGAATAGAATTGCTTACCGGAAATGCTGCGCTCATCGTCACTCACGCCACTTCGATCTAAACTCGGCGACTTGGCGGACTTTCTCCAGCGGAAACTCCTGAACGGCGACTTGCTGCGACTACGTTCCTTACGTCTTAAAGTACCAGACTCGGAACCGCTTCCACCTTTCGGAGCTTTTAACACGACACACGTAACACACGCCACGTTATTAACTACTTACATCGAGTCACATCGACAGCCTAGTTTTATTTTAGAATTGTGGTCGAAGGAAAGTAAGGGACGGGAATGTTTGTTAAATTCGCATCGTTTTGCTGCACATGCAACGCATGCTCATGCGAGATTCACTTTATCCGGCAAGATACAAATCCTGGCAAAGATATGATCCGTTTTTAAAATTTAAATCCATCGAACCTTTTTTCAAACATGATTTTTGTTATTATTATAATCAGAAAAAGAATCAGAAAATATGCAAAGTACAATCGACCAGTTTACGATAACAAGAACGAGCTTCCAATACTTAAATTGTATTTACTGCAAAATGATGGCGATATTATTAGAATGTTGATCGATTGTGAATTTATAACACGTTCGAAAAGGCTGTTTTATCTCTGATTGATTTTTGTTGGTTTGTTTAAATTATTTGTTACTTGTTAAATTGTTTGTTCTCTGCTTTGCCAGATTTGCTAACTGCTGAACAATTTATTAAACAGGTAGGTGTTATTACTACTGAAGTAAAAAAAGATGATGATGATTTTCAATCAGAGAAATGAATCAAAGTCGACACGGGAAAGATATGATAATATTCGTTGTTGATACGTAATTCGCGATTGATTTGCTAACGTATCTGATTCGCAATGTTTCATGAAACCTTATCATATTTTTCCCTTGTAATATTAATTTGTAATTAATAATCTATTATGAAAGACATAGCTCTAGAATTCTACAATTTTTCTATTTCCCTATATCTTCCGTATATTACAAAGCTATTGTATAAAGATGTTATTGCTACGGAAATCTAGCGCTTAGAACAGGCTTTAACGTATTGCTTGAAAATCCTAAATCAATAACGACAGTTAATATACTGTACAAATGGCTCGTTCCCTCTTCACAACGTTATTTTTAATAAGTTTTAACGTCGCATCAATCGAACGTATGTGGTTGTTGGCGACGATGAAGAAGAGTAAAAATACCGTGAGGATTAGATTTTGTTGTGGAACATGGTGTTTTTCAGAAGGAGGGAAGAAACTTTCGAAATTTGTTTACCGTGACATTGACATTTTTATAGAGAAAATCTGCCAACTTTTGTTTTCGCTCTTGCAAACGATATTTGCCAATATTCGCGTTTATATAGAAAGAAATATCGATTTCATACGGCTATTAATTTCACTATAACGTACCATGATGACGACTTTCGACCCGTTTCTTGGAGGCAAAATAGAACAGAGCGACTTGTGTTGCGGCGAACAACCGCAAAAGCCGCGTGAACCAGAAGTACACGTGGTACCAGCGCTGTCTACTACAGCACCAGCCTGGTCAGGCATCGCGATAATTGACTTAGAAATGAAAGAAATATGCCTGAAAGATTACAAGGGAAAATATCTGATATTGCTCTTTTATCCCTACGATTTCACTTTTATCTGCCCTACGGAAATCATACAATTCAATGATCGTGTTGAAGAATTCAATAAATTAGGTATACGCTGCTCATCCCTTATTTTCTTTCCTTTACTTTCCTCTTTTAATTTCGAAATTAAAAATACAAATTAATTATACATTCATAAATTAAATATATTACTCTGTTCGTTATCTTTTATATCTCTCTACTTCGTACAATTATTATATAATATGAAGAAATTCAAATATTCAATTTCGCTGGAAATGACAAACAGGCTGCGAGGTAATTGCCATTTCTACGGATTCTCCGTACGCACATCTAGCATGGATCATTACACCCCGGAAGCAAGGTGGTCTGGGTGAAATGAAAATGCCCTTTCTATCCGATAAGAATCAGAATATATCGAGAACGTACGGAGTACTGAATGAAAAAGAAGGAATATGCCTTAAGGGACTGTTCGTCATCGATAGAAACCAATTGATTCGGCATATCGCGATCAGTGAGATTTCCATGTCTCGTTCTGTCGACGAGACTCTGAGGATCTTGGAGGCGTGTGAATTCATCGACGAATTTGGAGGTGTCTGTCCTGCGGGTCCAAGAGAGAAATTAAACGATACAAGCGACAAGCTAAACTATTTTAGCACATAATCGTTAGATCACCAACGTATATGCAAATTCGTATCTTCGTGAACGCCACTGAAGAAGCAGAGCTTTTCCAATTTTAATCTTATTCAGAGGGAGAGCGCTTCTTTTACGACAAAAAATTTGTTCGCTTCTATTAGAGATTCTCTATGTTTTGTACTTCTTTTTTTAATATTGGAATTAATTATTTCAATGCGATAAAATTCTGGAAAAGAATTCTGCGAGTATTATTAGACGACCTATTTGATCTTTGGATTATAATTTTTAGTATGATATATTTTATAAGTTTTTTGTGAATGAAAAATAAAGAAGACATTGATCCTTAAAATGGACTTACTTGTTGGACTAGACAGACCTTGCGAAGGTTTCAAGGGGGTGGTGGCAGGTGGTGTTGCTTCTCCTCGCATGGATAGACGTGCAGGTTTCTGAGCATGCACTATATACCATCACACCAATTATAACATGCTATACTTTGGAATAATATTATACTGAGAGTGAAGGTATCACTCTATGAAAGCAAAACATCTAAAACGACCAACTAAACAATGGATTTTTGAAATTACTTGTTAAAATAAGCAAAGAACACTCCGAGAGATATAATGAATGATTGTTAAGCACTGTGGAATGAAACACAGATGAAATAAGGATTTTAGATTACGATAGATCAACAATAAACAGACAAGCTGCTCTAAAAGCATCTGCTATTGCATAGGAAAGATGTTAGATACACATACAAACATACTTCAAAGTTCAAGTTATATTTGAATACTAACTTTCATATAAGTCACTGTGTGTGCTTACCTTTCAAATAAAGATTAAATTTTGTTGTATACTATTAATCGAGAGAAAGAACATAATTTACGTAATTTGTACCCACCACTTTTATTTGGAAAATTATTATATTAACTCGTGTATGATCAGAATCTATATAATCGAACGATAAATATTGAATATTTCTATATAATTCATGCAAAATTCAATTTTAATTGAAAAATATTCGTGATGTCAGTTGAAATATTATTAATAATTTTTTTAAAAATACTCGTGTGTCTCAGGTAGAATAACTCCATCACCTGCTAAAAATAGTTAATAAAAGCAAGTAAAGGTTCGTAGCTGCGATTATAGCGAGAAACGGTAGTAATTTGCCTACGAATATGCTGAAAGACAGAACATGTGAAATTTATGAGAATGACCTGAATTGTGTAAAAATCAAATTAAAGTTTCAGAAGCTAGTTTTTATGCTTCTGCAAAGAGTAAAAGGTTTACATTATTTCTTACAAAACATAATTGCACAATTCGGGCAAATATTTCCGTGGAAAGAAACTAAAGAAAATCTGCTGTAAAACGCTGCCAGATGATTTGATTTTATGCTCCATCACCAGCTTAAAGGATCGATATAGCGGGATCTATATATAAAGTGCAATTCAATCATCAAATATCAGAGCCTCGTTTATAGACCAACTACAGATACGTAGTTACTACTGCTGAACAAACAATCAGCAACATATAATTGCACGACATTCTCGAAAAACTAGATCGTCTTCTATAAAAAAAAGGCACTGGTATTTAATAGAGTGTTGTCATTAAGAAACGATAATAAAATTAGTAAAAGATATACTGTATCATAACATACAATGATATTTCCCTATATTCTGAAAAATATTTTTATTTCTTTGCAACTTTTCGTTAGCCACAATGAAAGAAATCGAGTGATGTAAAAATGAATTGTGCAAAGAAATGAAGTAGAAAATACGATAAATAAATTAGCAGATGTGTAATGCATTAAATGGTCATTAAAATGGTACAAACACAATACGTTATATGACGTTGATCATATAATAGATACACATGTATATATATATATATATAGTCACATAAAAGGTAAAAAAAAAAAACAATCTGTTTGAAATAATCATTTGGAAATAAAGACAAAATTTCTAACGAAAAAATGACGATATTTGTTTCATCAGGACACTCACCTTCCTTGGGCTTGTCTTGAGGTTGTGGTGTACGTGTAGAAGCCTTGCGATGTGCCACTGCGATTTGTGCATTCCGTGCCGCATTTTAAGGTGCGTTATAGGATAGAATCGATAATTGGGATTCATTGGATTTCCATTTGGAACGGAGTCACAATGGCGATAATAGGTTGGAAAGAGAAAAAGGCAAAAATAAACGTGCTGTTAGCAATTTCATGCTTATCCAAACAAACCAGTTTGTAAAACCAGTCGCCTGAGAGTTAAGTGTACAAAATACGTGGAAAGCAAAATCGGACGATACATATTGTATTAGTATAACAATAAAAAAAAAAGAAAAGAAAAAAAACGTTTCTATTCATTCTTTATAGTCGAATCGAGCGCTCAACGATCATCAATCCCGCATTATCGTTGTTTTTGCAAGACATTAGATTGAGATATTTACTGATAATATCGTTTTAAGGCATCTAAAGAAAATGTTATCTTTCTTAGGTATCTTAATCGGTTTTTTGAATAGATTATTGCTATTCGTATTCTCTAATGCACTGGAAAGTGAACATTACAATGCAACGTATACGACACTCTTATCAAACTGTCTTTAGATAAAAAGATATTATGCAGTACATGTGTTATTATCTTACCATGTGATTCGTCTTCTCCGGCGGGACGTTCTCCAGTTGGTACACCTTCTGCTTCGGCTCTGTTATAAAAAAATTATTATACTCTGTTATACCTTATATTCCTTAATATTATTTCCCAGTTACCATTACAATATTTTATTCATTTTATATTATAATTTTTTTATTATATCTTAGATCCAGTGCTACATATAATTTTATTACTGGCTAATTGTAAGTATTTTTCATTTTACTAGCTAAATACGAAGCAAAACATATGATGAAAATTATTAAAATTTAATGGTACCTTTCACTCGGTGGTTCGTCTGGACTAGTTACTGGTGTTGCTTTAGCTAATCGAGCTGCCTCGGCTGCTGCGGCCTCCTCCTTCTTGCGTCTTTCTTCTTCCTCTCGTTCTTGTTCTCTCCTCTTCATTTCTTTCAACTCAAACTGTAGCACGTACAAATATTTTCATTGAATAAATTGTACAAATCAATATTTCTCATTCATAAAAAAAACACTAACCGTAGTGAGTCGATGCAAGGCACTAAACCTCTCTTCCTGAGCAGCTGCCGATTTTTCAAACGCTTCGTGCTTCTTAATCAGATTCTCCACTTCATCGATCGTGTGCTGTAACAATTACATTTATTATATCGTTAATTTTTATCAAATATTATTAACACCGTTAAAGAATTGTGTTAGAAATTAATTTAACATTACTTACGCCAAGTTCTTGACTCATAAGGTATGGTTCTTGGGCGACTAGCCATGCTTCAGCAACCGCCGCGTCTCTTGCGAATTGATAGACCTCCAAAACTACAATAATACGCGGATATCGTTAATAAGGTAACCATATCATTTCTGACACGATAAATAGACTGCGGATATTTATGTAAATTCGTATTTTTATGAACACTACTAAAAAATGTATTTCACCTACTTATAATCTTCTATTCTTTCTGAAATATTTTAAAGATCTTTTGTACTTTGAAATTTCCTATAAATGCATGAAAATCCACAATAAATTATAATAGTTCAATCAAAATATCTATATATTTACTCAGTTGTAGATTCTCCCAACGTTCCTCCCATCTATGCAGCAACGCGTTTCTGTGATCAGTTAAAGCTGCCAATTTCTCCTTAATCTGGCTACTAGCATAGTGGTTCCTGGCTAACAAGTCTTTCCCAAGATTGATACACGCCATCAGATTGTCCTCCCTAGCATCTATTTCGGCTTTCAAACTTTGATGATTGTTCATTAGTAACTCCACTCCAGCAACGTCGCGAGGTTTCTCCGAAGTGTTCATCTGACGAACTACATCGTCCATCCAAATCATCAGAGTCCTAACCATGTTGAAGAATCGGAACAGATCACCGGTATCCTCCAGTTTCGTTCTTCTACCATCGCAAAGCGATTGAAGATTGTTCCAAGCAGCAACTACCTCTCCTTCACGATTAGTGATCTCTCTAGCCTTGTCTCCGCAATAACTAGCCTGTAACGTAGCAGATTCCTCTTGGATCTGCGACACCTGGCTCTGCAACGTGGATAAATCCTGCATAAAGTTGGCGTGCTTCCTCTGCAGAGCTGAGACTGAGCCAGCGTCGCGACCTAATTCGTCAGACATAGCGTTCTGTTTCTCCAAGATTCTTCCAAGCACGTCTTTGCAATCGTGGAAGAACTTGTGCAGTTCTTTACTAGCTTCCAGCATTTGCGTACGAGTCTCGATTAATTCTAGCAGATCTTGCCAGACTTCGTTCAAACCATCCTCCCATTCTGCAATAGTAGCAGCATCGGAGTGACCACTTGCCATTAGAGAATCTGCAATTCCATTCACCGCCGCCACTCTTTCCGAACCTATCGCCTCGGTATCTCGAGCAAACTCTTTGAACCTCTCCCAAAGGAGCGTCACATGATCGTAATCCTGACCCAATTCGTGGCTTCCAGCCACCAATTCTCTTTCTGCGATCCACTGCTCAAGATCGTCCACTTCTCTGTTCAGCATGAACAACTGAAGAGCGTCGTCTAATTTAGCTCGACGTTCACCAGCAAGATCTTTCAAACCAGCGTACAGTTTGTCTACTTGTGATTGTTTCACAGCAATCTGGTCAACAAGAGGATGTTGATCGTTAATGAGCTGCCTGGCGGTTTCTCCAAGCTGCCGGATGGTCTCTGCATAATCTTCCATGGCATGCTCCAAAGATTCGTGTTTCTTCATCAAGTTCTGGGCTGAAATTTCGTCCTTGCCACGGTCTTCTACCATCATATACAATTCTTGCTCGCTCATCCAAGATTCCGCTTCTGTCGCGTCAAAGAAGTACTGCTGTGCCTTTTCGTTCTGCAAGAGATGCTTGTTCCTGTCGTCTACAGCATGCTTCAACTCCTTCCATTTCTCGGTTAACTCGGGTATCAATTTCTGGAACTCAGGACTATCCTCGTGGCCCTCGTCTATAAGTTTCTGTCCATTGTTGCAGACCAGATTGATTCTAGGTTCATGGTTCTCTATCTCAGTACGCAGAGACTGGTTCTTCTTCTTAAGCATGTGCACGTTGAACAATGAATTTCCATACTCCGTACTGGTAGCCTGAGGCATCTTCTCGGCGATCCAGAGCTTCTCGTCTTCCACGTCGCGCCTGAATTGGAAAGCTTCCTTCTTCTTCTCTAACTGACGTTGACGATCGATTAATGGTGCCTTCAGTTGGGCGAATCTCTGAGCCACCTTCTCCTTCTTGCATTTGATCTCCTCCATCTTGTCGTCAGGCACCGTACGTTGCAAGTGTTCAGCCTGTTTGTCCAACTCGGTAACCTGTCTGGCTTTCACAGCCATCTGAGTTTCGATCATTTGTTGCTTCTGCATCAAGATATTCACCGATGCCAAATCAGAACCAGTATCCGTGCTTTCAATCTGTTTCTCCAGTTCGTTCATCCAAGAATCAATATCGTCGCAAGTCTGATGAATAAGGACTTCACGATTGGCGTCGAACAGGCGTTCACCTTTGTCATGAGTAGTGGTCTCAAGTTCCTCGAACTGGTCAGCCAATTCTGCCACTTTAGGCTTGATGATCTCAGCTAGATCAGGCTTCTGTTGAATCAATTCTTCAGCAGCCTGTTGTAATTGCTGCAAACGATCCTTATTACTCGCGATTTCAGCCTCAAACGCCTGGTGCCTTGTCCACTTGCTATGCACCGTCTTGGCACTTCTATAGGTTTCATCTTGAGCGGTGATATGCTTCTCCTGAACCCATTCTCCCAATTCTTCGCAATCCTGTAAGAACATCTGCAACTGTAACTGATCCTTGAGTTTCTCCATATACTGATTCGCCTTCTCTCGGTTTATTCGACGACGCTCGTTAATGCTCTCTGCCTTCTTCTTGACTTTGTCCGCCGCGAAGTGGCCCTCGTCGACAAGTCGTCCGGCAAACTGCACCACGGAGTTGATTTTCTCGTCGTTCGCGTCCATCGTGTTCATGAACGCCTCGTGACGTTTGATCATGTGCTCCGCTTGTTCGAAGTTCGCCGGCGTTTCATCCTTAGCGAGAATGTGCTCTTGCTGGGACAAAAGCACTTCTGCCTGTCGTGCGTCGCGATCGAAGATTTGCAGATTAAGAGAATTAGACAGTAAGATCTTTCTATTGACCCACATCTGGCGTAAATCTTCCCAGCCCATCTTCAGGGCGTTTAATCTCTCCCTAAGGAACATGTACTGTGTATCACCATCACCAGCTTCACTGGTCAATCTTTCGCCGTACTCCATCATCTTCTGGTAGTCATCGGTATAATTATCAATCTCTTCCTTAATATTCTGGTGCTGTGTCAAGAGTTTCTCAGCATCAGCCAAGGTAGTTGGAGTATCTTCACTGGCCACATCAGTTTGTGTCCTGCGTAACCAAGCCTGGAAGTGATCCAAATCTCTGAGGAATCTGTGAAGATCACCTGCTTCTTCCAATTTTGCATCACGTTCCTTCAACATCTGTGTCAACTGCTCCCAAATAGTGTGTATCTGATCAATCCTTCCCTTAATCACCTCAGGATCTTCCAGATTCTGTTGTTGGATATTCTGAGCCTCCATTTCCAAGGCGTCCAATTTAGCCTGGATGGCTGCCAAGTCGCGCTCCATTCCACTTAGTCGACGTTGCAAGGTCATGACTCCAGTCAGATCCATTTCTAAACTGTCTGTTTGTTGAAGGATACGTTTCTTATCCTCGATCCAAGATACTGTTTCGCGGCATTCAATGTGGAAGGTCTGTACGCCATGAGCAGAGTTCAATTCGTCACGTTTGTTCTCTGCTTTCTCGCGGAGCTCGGCCCATTTCTGGTTCAACTCGTTCTGACGTGCAACAATCTGCTCAGAATTGGGATGTTCAACGTGCAATAATTGTCTTGCGAGTTGATTGACCACAGCAACTCGCGAAGCGTTGGCATACATTTCCTTTTCGAAACCATTGTATCTGTGCTTCATAATCTCAACGTCTTCGATATCCTTCGCTGGTACCATAGTCTCCAACATCCTATTCTTCTCACCGATCCATTGCTCCACTCCGTCTGACTCGCTGAACAATTTGTACAACGATAATGCATCCAACAATCTCTGTTTGCGAAGCTTGGCGAGTTCCATAAGTTCCTTGTATCTGGAGTCTATGGAGTCCAGTCTTTCCAGCACCTCCGGTGACTTAGCATCCTGCTCACCAAGAGACGATGCCTGCTGACGAAGCTGATCGATAGTTGTAGCGTAGTTCTTGAGTTCATCTGTCACATCTTTGTGTTTCTTCAACAACGATTGGACATTGGCTTCGTCTCTGCCAACGTCTTCTGATGAGACGAGTCGTAATGTATCCAGCATCCAAATATCAATGTCATCGGCATCTGCAAACAGTTGATGATAGTCTACAGCCTCCTCCAAGCGCTTCCTTCTGAAAGCGGCCAAATCCAGGAGATGATTCCACATTCCCAGAATTTCTTGGAGCCTCTCCTGGATCCTATCAGAACCAAAGTGTTTCTGACGAACCAGTTCATCTCCAACAGCAGCCACAGACATCAATTGCGGTTCATGAGACTGGATTTCATTCTCCAGTGCTTTGTGTTTGGACAACAGCAGATTTATAGTCGTCAAATCGTGACCAATGTCTCCAGTCGATACGATCTGTTCCTTCTCCTTTATCCAATTCTCCTCGTCGGCCATGTCCCAATAGAACTGCCACAATTTACGAGACTCTTCCAATCTGGCTCTGCGTTCAACTGCCAGGCGTACTAATTCAGCGTACGCGTCTTCGAGCTGTTGTACGCGTTCAACAATGATGGTTGGATCACAAGGTCGATAACCTTCTCCGTGTTCTAAGAATCTCTGGCTCTGTTGAACGACAGCTTTCACTCTTTCGCCCAACACGTTGATATCAGCTTCTACCAGAGAATGTTTCTGCAAAAGATCCTCGACGCCCATCAAGTGCTTTCCATAATCGTCGGTCAACAGGCGCATTTTTATTTCTTCCATACTGTCTAGAATGTACAGCATCTCTTGGAAGTTCTGTTGGAGCTGCAAGGACAACTCTAATCTCATCCTTCTAGCACGAAGCAATTCGAGAAGATAATTCCACAATCTAAGAACATTGTCTTTCCGAGCATTAATACGTTCGATATCGTGATAATTCTCAGCTTCCAATTCCTGTGAAACAGCCATAACAGCTTGAACTCGTTCTTCATACGCAAAGATGTCTGTCTCGATGGCCTCGTGCTTCTTGGCTGCAGCTTCCACAGCAGCTAAATCGAAACCGAAATTATCCTGAGAAACCAAACGTTGATTCTCGGACAACCAGGTCTCTCTCATGCTAGCCTTTCGGTTGAATCTCGCTGCTAGTTGTTCCAATTTCTCCTGACGAATCAATTCTTCACGCAGAGCCAATTCACGCTCGTGTTCCGCCTTTTCTAGCCTCTCCCACGCTTTGTTAATGTCCGAGATCATCTTACCCTCTTTAGGCGTATACGGTTTTTGATTATTGGCTCGCATCTTCGACTGTAAAGTGAACAGCAGCACCTCCAGATTGCCTTTCTCGACAAACTTCGGAGGTTTCTCTACAGTACGATAATTAGAGAATTGGGAGAGCTGAGATTGCACTCCTACTAAAGAGTTAGCAAACCGACGATCACCTAAAGCCTCTATGGTGCCTTCTATCCATCTCAATAGGTCACTGGTTAAACTTTCGTACTCGTGTATCATACGGTCATTCTCCATGGCAATACCAACCACTTTGCCTATTCTTTTACCTTGCACGGTCTCCTGTTTCATCTTTGAAAAGTAATGATAATACGTGACTACATAAGTGATGATTGATTTTTCGTCAGGATGATCGACGAATATGTCTTCAGCATCTAAAAGTTTCGTCAGACCAAGCTTGTCTTCGGCTACATTGAACGCGTTGTTTAAATTATAGATAGCATTTGATTTGGAAAGTTTGTCGAACTGGATCAAATCCGGACGGTGTTTATGGATGATGGCGTTGAAGGCCAAACCATCGCGCCAGGATGTAGTGAAATTTCGTACATTTACATTGTGATATCCAGCAGTTTTCATTTGACACCAAAGCAGTAGAGCGTCTTTCGCTGATTTCGTTTCTTGATTGTCCGTTTCTTCGATGGTAATGTCTTGAATTTGGAATCGCAGAATGATGGTCCAGATGAGACCAAGACTCAAACGAGGATTTCCATCGACTATGTCGTGAGATCCCATATTTTCTAGATGCACTCGTTGCTCCCGAAGGAATTGCAACGCTTTATCGACGTTTTCTAGACAATGGATTCGCATTTTTCCTTTCGTAGGTCGTGGTAAACGTTCTCCGGAGAGAATCTCGAGAAGCTTGATGAGCATTTTGCCATCTCGAAGATCGACGTATAGATCGCCGATTCGGCATGAACACCGAACCAGGTGGGAATTGACCCATTTTTGGAAAGTCTTCTTTTGTACCAATTCACGTTCACCTGGTTTAAGAAACACGAAAATAGAAAATTGAGTAAATATTGTAACAAAATTTTAACTACAGAATTGATTAAAAAATGGACGTAAGTATAGAAACTTTATTAAACTGCAATGTTTTAAAATCACTTTTCTATTCCTACCTCTCAGATCGTCCACAACTGTATCGTAGTTCATTTTCAAATAAATTCAGGCTATCTATCTCACGATATCTGTTGCGATATTTATTTTTCTATACATTCTTATAATACCCTCAAGTGCTCACTCAATGATTTTAGATTCACCGGAAGGCTACTACTAAACATTTTCTACGATAGCCACACACTTTAAAGTGTGCACTTATCAACCCAGTATCTATATCAAAGGATGTGGCAAAGCTAGCTTTGACGTTTTAATTTCTCAAATAATTAACGATACATCATCGTGTAAACCATCAACGATCTACTAAAATTTATTCGTATACAAAGTATGCCTCTTATGGCCATTTACAAATTCCATCTTACAAGTTACGTATATATACACGAATTTACGAAATAAAGCTGCTATGCACCAACCGTACTTTTCGATCACATTCGCGTTTTTTAAAAATTCATGAATGACAATACTCCATACTACAACAATTGGAAACCATTTATCAAACGGAAACATTTCGTTTTTGTTAACGAATATAAAGATAACGAGTATGGAAAAGAGGACGTACCAGCTAATGCTTTGATGCGTGAACGTTCAAAAAGTCTCGAACTCGAGTTTCCCCCGTCGTATTCGTACTCATCGACAATCTCTTGTTGTAGCGTGGGGTCCCAACCCCCGCGCACCACCGAGATGTCGGTCGTCATTTTGTCAATCGGACCAACAACTCACTTCTTTCTTACCCTTCGAAAGGGTGCTCCTGGAACAGAATACCATCACGTTACGATCAACCATCAGGATCGATCTTTATACGTAAGGAATTTTCATATTCGAACAAAATTTTCTCGCATTTTCTTCTTTCTTTTTTTTTCTGTTTAATTTTAGAAATCGATGAGATCAAACAAACGTGGTAATTAAATGTTTTATCATTAAATAAAACTATTAAATAAAAAGTAATTACGACAACTCTACAATATCGTATTTGTTATATCATTTACGTACTAATTGATTACACAGGTCCAAGTATATTAAAATTTCACACGGCTATAAAGATTTGATGCTATGAAAAGAAAAAAAAATATATAAAACCTTATAACAGGATGCTTCATTCGAAAATAACGTTCAAATACTTTTTGTAGCCACTGTACATGCACGTACGTCTATAAATCGTACATTATGTATCAGCGACGTTTGGTTGCACTGGTGACAACATTAATGATGTTTGGTCATCGCGATTGATTATTAAACGAGCTAAATTCAATTCGTTAGAATCGTTCAGAAAAAATACTTGATACGAAACTTGTCCAATAATTTTTCTACTTTTCTACGCAAAAGACCATCTGAGAACTTGCACCTAAAATAACTCTGCGTATATACGTACATACGTAATTAGCATATTTGGTCAACGTAACGATGAGTTGCCATCAACAACCTAGCCAACGACAATTTGTTTCAATTGCGGATTACGGTATCAGGAAGGAACGAATTCGCGGATACGAAGAACGGGACGAGCGGTTTATTCATTCGTCTGTGGCCGGGTTCGTACGCCATTGGTGCATATTTCGCACGTGTGACATCATTCGCGTGATGTAATCGCACGGCGAGCGACTCCCACACGATCTCAGGACGTAAAGCAACGAGTTGTTCACGGTACACGTCTGGAAATAAGCGGTACGTGCACTTGACAATATACGATCGTACATTGCTTTCCTTCCATTTGATCGCGATAAACCCGTTCTCTGCAATCATCGTACAAAGTCTCTGATGTAACGATCCAATATAATTTTTCAGTCTAATAACTCGACGTATCTGATAAATGCCTAGTTCCTCGAGTTTTCGTGATAATGATACGTCAGTCGGCGTTGCATTTTTCTTTCAATTTTATACGAAGAATCGTACACGTAGTGAAAAGACGATTGATTACACGTTTTTTCGTATTATATTTTCTCTTTAAATGTCTACAAACTGTTGACCAGTTATACCGGTAGTATAAAAAGTCTTATTTTATATGATGTAACGACCAAAAATAACTTTTCGGTCTAATAACGTGGCGTAGCGTATCTGATAAACATTGCGCTGCTTGTCGAGAACAAAAATACCTCGTTTCTCTACTCTTCTTGCGACTGCATAGAATCGCTGCAGGAGATTGTAACAACCTAGTAGTTTTTTCTTTTTCGAAAAATTATCTCGCGACGTATCGTCGTCAGCCTTAAAATAAAACTAACAGATAAGACAGTGTGTACGTATTTCTGTAGTTTTAAGAGCGCAATTTCAATTCCAACGGCTATATCCGTCGACCAAGAGACAGAATAAAGAACGCCTCGGCAAACTGAAAGAATTTGAGGAAAATTGCACAAACAGTCGACGGAATTCTTATCATCGCGCTTCGCTTGCAGCGCTCCAAAGCCTCGATTATGTAATTTCAATCAACGATACGCTATAAAAGTTTGTTTGCTCGATCGACAGGATGAAATCATGCGCGCAATTATGTTTTATTCATTCTCGGATTGACGTTGCTCTGTAAAAGGACTCGCGTCTCAAACGCGTGCTTTACCGTTTCGATCAGAATCGGCGAACGTCGAACATCCAATTACCGTGCAGTCTCGTTGAATTTTACATTTTTATAATTAACTTTTGCGAATAGATTACTTTCTTATCTAACGATAAGTATCGTTGTTCGAAAAGAAGTTACACAGATAAAAAGTGAAAAATAAAGAGGACGATTCCTGTGAACTTTTGATACGAAAAACTTTATTTGCAAGAGAGTGCTGTTTCAAAATGTTTAACACATACATAATAACAATAATAATATATAACATGTACATAAAAAATTACTAGGAGCGTTGGAAATCCTACGTGAATCACTGCACACTACATAAACCTCGCGTATATCGTTTCACTGTTTCATTCTTAATATATGTTAAACGATAGCAATTCGTCTTTTACACGATTCCAGCTTATCTTTATCCTTATCAACAATATCTGCAAGCGTTTATCCGCAATTAATAGGTTCACCGTTTCTCACTGAAAAATATGCACGGTTACGCTGCTGCAGAATCTTTATTTGCCGTTCCAGGAATAACTTCTACGGTATATTATTCCGTACACATCTAGAATTAGTCACGCGTTCGTGGCATCGAAAAGTTGCACTTTCGTTCGCCTCCGCTAATTTCAAAGGTGTTTTAATTACAGTACGATATACGTTCGTAAAATATCCAGATACTTTGATCGATTTCCAGCGACTATAACTGAATTTGACCAAGATTACGCGCGGAACAACGTAAGAGACAAACCCGTGCAAATAAGATTGCTTCGCGATTGTTATCTCGGCGGAGATTGCGTGAAACGTACTCTGGAAATAGTACACACGTGCTCAATGCGCTGTACGTATCTATAACGCCAAGTAGAAAACGCGGCGTCTCTTTAGAAATTCAGATTCCTCTGGCTCTTTGTAAGGAGAATCGTACTTGCATACGAGTAGCGATGAAAAGAAGAGAGGATAATTACGCTAAGTTGTGCACAGAATGTTGCACGAAACGAGTTGCACGCTCCAAGTATGTAGTTGAGGACGATACGTAGCTGCGTGATGGTGGAGCTGTAGGTGTGGAATAATTGGATTTATTCGAATTTTCTAGGGATTATTTTTAAATGGATTAAAAGAATGCAGAATAGGCGAAGAATTTAGATGTACCTTTCATAATATTCTTGTTAAGAGTAGCTTAACTGCATTTCGTAATTTTCATGGTAATCGTTATCGTAAGAAAATTTATCGTAAGAGAAAGAAAGTTGTTATCGTCTAAAACTACAATTAGAATGTACTTGTCGAAATAATCAGATAATCGAATATTTCCAACTAAAGTGTCGATACTTCAAGAATCACGTGAAAATACGATCCTCCAAAATCATCGTTTCTTCGTTCCAGAGTCGAACCTCTCTTCCTATAACATTTCTCCTCTCTAGCATTTATTCCAACTTTATCGACTCGTCCACGGAACACCTACACCTCGTTGAGCGTCTCTAATCTCGATCTATTTCTCCATAAGATATTCCAATTTCGCAGTCATCCTCGGAAATCGTTATTCCCTCGTCGCTTCTTTTATGAAAATTTATCAAGTTGCCGCATATCGCGTACACGATACGTCCATAAAAATTGTTGTTCGAACGCAATTCCGCGTTTTCGTACGATTGTCCAGCTTCGATTCCATCCGCAGGATACACCGGATACTAAATTTCGTACTAAGTTGAATTCGCGTGATCCACAGGGCTCGTGCTCTTGATCCACGCCCTTCAAAGCTCCTTCGATTCCAGCAAGTACATGACGACTAATACATCACGACCTTACGACGTATTCGCGCGGGTAGCCGTGCAAAAACTCAAGGAAAACCACGGTAAATGGATACGGGCGTCGTTCTTTCACGGTGACATTTCGTTGCTGAGCGCGGAACGGAGTTTCAGCCAAGTGAGAGAACGCCTTAAGACCACATGGATTGCCACACCGAAATCACACGTTTCGCTTAGGACGCTACGGGAGTATTTTTATTATTCAAAGCATATAATGGAAAAATAATAATAAATTGATGATGTAAGACAACATTCTTCCCCAATGGACCGTTTATCTTATTGGTGGTCACGGGTGACCACCGTGGCGCCTTGGTAACTGTTGATAGCGACATATTATAACAAGGCTTTGTTTATTTCAACAAACCACTCGCATTCGTTATTTCGTCGTAAGCAAAACGTGCAGAATATGTTGTTGAAACGTGTAGAAGATATTAGTTAACGGTATTTGCTCATTTTATATACAATAGCAAGGTATGTTCACACTTCTAACATCAATTATATGATTATAAAGCAGCATTTACGATTATTTTTTAAGCTGTGTTTATAATAATATTAGTAGATTACCCCTCAAAGATATGGACGCAAACACAGTGCACCGTTAGATGCAAGATTTGTTCTCTTTTTTTTTTATCGATGTTCTAATAAAAATGTTTAATCGTTCAATGGGGCAATTTTTATTTCAAAGTATCTTCTATTTACCGGTTATATTCAAAATGCCCTGACTGTCAATTTTCATTCAATTTTTGCAATTGTAAGAAGTTGAAGCGCTCCGGTCACCGATGACCACCGTGGCGTCACAGGAGAAATCGTGGCCGGTCATGTATGACCAACGTGACAGTCAAAGTGTTAACGAAGAAAAATTCTGTTTCGAGTAGGATACTAGAGGATTACCAGACACGTGAGTTAGCCAGAAAGAAGAAAAATTGCCTAGTTCTGTTCCCGCACGCGTTGCTTAACCTTTGATTTGTAAGAGTAGGACTGAACGGGGTCACGGATGCCTCAGGATATATCCGTACTTTCGAATTTCATCCGCCTACGTGAACTATGCTCGTCTAATCGTGATCTCGGCTTCGTCTTTTTGAACTTTGATACGCGATTGTTCCTCTCGAATCTACCCTTCCCCGGTATCGCACTTTCGTACGTGGTTCTAGCGACGAGAGTTGCGTACACGAATCCTTTAAATTCGCATCGATAATTTAAAATTTCTCTCAAAAATTCAAATTATTCACACGATTGGAAGATAATTTTATTTTATCTTGCGATTTTCATAGCATTCTTTTTTCCTTTTTTTCTTTTTGCTATCCAATATTCTCCGAAATGTACGATTATCCTTTGAAAGGAATTAACAGTGACACAAACATTTAATTATATTATATTTAGTTTAGATCGAGCGCAAGGGAAAGATGATAATTATTTTGAAAAATATAACAAAGGCGAAAATGTTCGGACATATCTAAATTAATGTTTCGTCGATGTCTAAAAAAATTGTACTTATTTGACGCTGATCTATTATACTTCTTTTTTTAAATAAAATTGTTCTAAGCTATGTTCCTTGTGCTTCGCTAACCGCACGATTATGTCAGAAAAGTAATTCGAACATGGAATGAATGAATCATCCAAGCAATGCCATTTAAAGAACACTTACTAGACACGTAACGCATCCAGCTAGTCAGATCATAGGATAAAAGTTATCGCGTTTCCTCTGAAATATTTAGATCAACGCTTTCCAATATATGTATAAACGTTATACTGCTACTTTCGCTGCTTCGATCGGAAACGCATAAATCGCTATTTCTTTGAACGTTGAAAGAAACCTTGAGCTCCATTATCACCGAACGTCAAATACTGAGTCACTTCGTAAATGCCAGGGCGATTTTTTAAATAGACTGATCGATCTTCTCCGCGAGGATATCGACAAATGAATCCGTACAGGAAGATCGCCGTTCCCCAATGACACGTAGTTTATCGTAGTAAAACACAAAATCTCATTTCCCGTGACTATAGCAGAACACCGTTTAATGGAACGAAATTTTAGTCGATGCCCCATTAACTGAACTTTTGCTGATCGAGTTCACTTGTCTAAACGTGAGCTCCTATTATGCGAAAAATCATAAGTAGCAGAGGAAATTGATGAGCTCCTCTATTTTACGAATTCCAATTATACAAACCGTTCCACTGTAATTTAGCAAAAGAAATCAAGCTTCTCTGTCTATCTGGTTTACGACATTTTCCATACACTTTTCCGAATCGGTTTGAACGAAAGAATAAAAATCCTACGTCGACCCTGTCAAAAGAATTTTTCGACACGAAAATACATACATCTTCGCTAAACTTAACGAAAATATTCGGACTCTCCATTCGCTCGATACTTACAAAATGTTCGATATAGTATTTTCAAGTCACCCGATATACTTTACACGAGCAATCCGACGAAAAGAATCGACATTGCTCGTCGACCCAATTTACCGATCGTTTGAATGGACCGAAGACCGGAGGAGCAGAACAAAGTAAAGCGAGAATGATGAATGAAATTCTTTTAGTGTCTGACAGACACTTACGGTAAATTAAGAGCAATTATGCGAGCACCGGTATACTTTAATGAACGTTGCCAGAAAGCAGAGGAGAAGCAAACCAACGGTGCAAGGGTATAAAGATTAGCTCTCTGCCTCGACGGCTAACAGTGGGCGGGGTGAAGTGAATCACAAAAGTGAATGACACGATCATCGAGGAAGGTTAATTTTACTCGCTCTAGTGTAGGATTGACTCGTGGAAGAACTTCAGTACCGGGAAGAATTCCATACTTTTTATTCGAGTTTGATCGCTTGTAACGTTCATTAACTCTTCGCATCTAATTCCTAGCTCTCTGTAATCTATCCCACTTGTCATGATGTTTCAAGTAGTCAAATATATACGCAGATGATGGAACAAGTAACTTCTAAGTGACACAGGATGTCATGGAAAATTAATAGCTGCAATACCGTTGCTTGCAAGGTGATTTGGAAAAAAAATTCTTGCATACACAAATGTTAAATGATTACACCTATTACGTAGGAAGCTTGTGATAATCATAGGCTCAAACCGTAGTTCGCGTAACCGTTCACGTTATAAAAAGAAACATGAGAATGATAAAAGAGCGAGGAAAAGAAATGCGATTATATTGAGAAGTGTTATGATCTTCGCTTGTAAATTCTGCTCTTAAACTTTCCTTTTTTCATCTTTTTTATTTTTTTTTTTTTTTTTTTTTTTTTTTTTTTTTTTTTTTTTTTTTTGTTACTTGTTAACATTTTCTTATTTATTATTCACGTGTATTATTAATACCACCATATTACTCCTAGTTATATCTATTTACGTAAATAAATTGTTTTACGCTAAGAGAATTATTTTACGCGTTATTTAAAAAGAAATTATAAAATTACTCGACACGTATGTTCTTTCGTTATAAGAAACCCGCGGTAGGTTGACTTCTTGATAAATCAATACTTCCAACGGAAGAAACATTCTTCTACTTCTCATCTCTCTTACTTATACACGTCGATTTACTGCGTCTTCGCATCGTCATCTTTTTCTCTTGCTTATTTTACTCTAAGATTAATTGTCCGACAAATTTACGAAAAAAAGTTCATAGATAATCGAAGCAAGGGAAGTTAAAAGTTGAAAATTTCGTCGTCGTGAGAAAAATTGGAATTGTCGAGATGTCTAACGAATTGTTTCTTCGTTATTCGCATAGAAGAAATTAAATAGACGCTTTTCAGACGACCTTTTAAATTTTAATCGATCGGCCAAAGGATTGAAATAATATTACATAATAGCGTATTTAACATGAACTAACGTAATCGATCAAACAAGGCGACCAACTAGTTATAAAAAAAAGGGAGTAGGTAAAGTCCAACTACAATCAAGGAAACTAGGACCGTCCTAGTTACGACTAGTCGTGGAAACATGACTGAAAGAAACGGTACCGCAAGATAACAAGCTCTTTGTCCTTCGACGTGAGAGCGCGAGGCTTCCGTTTCCACCGTCAACCTCTAAAATCCTACAATTTGCATACTTATATACGCTCCCTTTATACGCATTTATTCGCAACTCAACGCTTCTCTGACAAAAATATAGCTTCAAAAATCTGCTATGCCCTTCCGTTCAGTGACGTCCTTCGTCTTCGTTTTCATTCCAATCGTACCTGTGTACCGTTAAAATATTTGCTTACGAGAGAGATATGACGATCCGTGGTACACTTTCGTCTGACTTTGAAATATTCGATAATCTCAAATATACGGAACTCCTTGTTGAGCTTCCTCGATGTAAACAACCACCGGCAATTCTCTTCTTTGTCTTTTTCTGAGCAATCTCATCAGCACCGAGTTTTCACCTTCACCTTGACTCGAAAGAAAAAGCTCCACGACCTTCTGTCCGGTCTCTCTCGCAACCTCTCTCTCTCTCTCTCTCTCTCTCGCGACCGCTTGTAAATTCGTTTCCTAGAGGAAGTGGATGATTATAATATAGCGGTCGTAACACAGTTGTCAGCCGATCGAACAAAAGGAGGCTCCTTCAGACACTTTAACAATTTCGCGAAGGAGTCTACTTCTCTTTTTTTAACTCTGAAGCGGCCGCATTCCGCGACACGAGACTGAGACACGAGACGATCGTATAAATAACAATAGTCTCCGCTATAATTTTTACGATTAGAAACATTCGTATTTCTCTTACTTCTTATATTACTCTGAAATCTTTAATGAGTAACGTAATGATATAATCGCGCGGACTTAGTTCAGATTTAGAAAAAATTAAGCTAAAAGAAATAGTACATTCGACGCTACTGACGCGTATAAGACATCGACTCAATTATTTTGCTTGCATTTTAAATAACACTGCTGAGGCAATTTTTCTGTTTCGACAGGAAGATGTTAAGAAAAGAAGGCTAAGACTAAGAGCAAATAAGCGGTATGTTGACATAAATATTATTAGTTGAAACAAAGATCTTTCGGACGAAGAGAAACACAGGATGAGACGTAGAGAAATCTCATTCATAACGAAACACGTTTCAAAAGTTCTCAGTAATGTCAGAAATATTATACGTAATAACTCAGCGGTATTTCTAGAAGTTACCTTGGAACGTAATTGTCTCGTTAGTCACGAAAGGATTAAAGGTACGTACCTTTGTCGTAGTAAAAAATAAAAGATCGTTTTCAAGAATTTACTTAAAATAAAGAAAAACTACTTATATGTAATAAATATCTTTTTATTGAAGAAAATATATATTCCCGTTTCGTACTACATCAGATCGAGTAATTAGATGGAAGAAAAAGGTCGATTCGTTTTGAACCTCGTAAACGTATCCCACTTAACAGCGTATTATTCGTTTCGTAATATTTGCCGAGTTTATAATCGGTTCTCTGTCCGTAATAATAAATACACACTCGAGGCACATCCACCAGGTGCGTACCTGCCTGGGTACACCATTCGATATCGTGCACAAAAGAGCACGATATAGACCGAAACGCCGCAACGCTGAAGGTAAGATGAACTTACCACTCGCCACGAACACAGCCAGGCTATTGATTTTCCAGCGGAGTCACCGTGGCGCCAATGTTTACGATATATATTATATACCGGGTGTTTCATCGTGAATAACCGTTTGTAACATTCTCAAGCCTATCGCGAAATTTGATTACTCAATTTCTATATTTTCACATTAAGAAGAATTCGTGCTGAGTGCTAAGACGTTTCACGTGAAACCAAAACGAGACATCATGAGTACGAATAAGATCTTTTTCGTATTTTCACGTCTACGCTACAGATATTTTTCAACGTTAGAAAAATATAATTGGGCGGAAGAATACCGAAAGACTGCGGTTGTAGAGTTACACGCTGGAACCACTGTAGCGTGTGTGACTGTATAAAATCATCGTATTTGCTATGGCTTTCACGTATTAATTAACCAAATGCAAGTATTCTCTTATCTTTTATTTTAATAACGCTCTCGTATAACTACGAATTAGTAGCGTCACGAGAATGAGAAATGGAATGAAGTTTTAATTAATTCTTCCTCTTTAGTCTCTTTAACTGCGACGCAAGCGAATACGGTGCATTGTTACCGACACAAAAATCTCCTTTAACGAGTCCCACCTCGAGCAGACCAGAATAGAATAACAAAAATTACCAGCGCAAGTATCTTTCAAAATCATAGAATGCGACAAGGATCATCCAAAATTGCAACGAAGAGCAACCCGCTCTGATATATTCAAGAATTAATTACAATTTGACACTTTCCCGCAAGTTTATCGATGACGGTAATGTTTCTGATCTTCCTAAGTAGAAAAAAGAAAGCTCGATTACAAAGACCGTATAGACATTGACAGAGGCACTAGCTTCTAAGTCGTATTTGCAACACATCTACGATTCTAATCGATTCAAATCGATCAGTTGATTAGCTCAAGAGTGTGATTGATGGTCACTCTGTAGATGAAAGTTCGGCAATACTTAAATGTCAAACGAGAATAGCTGTAACATAATTGGAAAGTACGAGATGAAATGAGAAATAGTAAGAGACTTTGATCGACCATTTTTTACATAACCACGCGGTACATTTAGTACGTATATCCTGCTTGTACCTGCGTACAACTATCCCAGAGAGGTACTACCCGGCATATACTACTACGGTACGTAAAGGACTTCGTTATTATTTTGAACCGCGTCAACTAAGCTCGAAATAATACCACTTCCTTTAGCCGGTTCAAAGGCAATAACAAGATATCTCGGCGACTTTCAACCTTTCCCATTTCATGACGCGTACGAACTAATTACATACATAAAATTCTGCGGTACATCAAAAAGTATATAATATTTGGTTGAAGACGAAGCGTTCACACCGGGCAGCTACAGTTGCTTTTATTCTAGCCGTTTACTTGCCAAATTGGTAAACTCCAGAAAACGAAAAGTAGAGAAAATCGACGACGGTACGGCTAATTATCGGTATCTTGCGCATCCCACCGATTTCGATGATTTTTTAACACCCTGTAGAAATCGATATTTCGAACAACTCTTTCCCATACGTAGAACCGCCGCTCGGCCATAGTTTCCCAGATATAGACAAAACTGCCGATACCACTACAGTGAACTCTGCCTGTATAATTACGTGTTCGTGACAGCGTTTGCCCTCGTATTAGTTGGCCGCCGTCTGGTAAAACGACATTTAACCCAAACCTACATAAACTACAAACAAAAGATAAAGATTAGGTACGGGTTAGATATTATTGTATCCGGCCGCTAATATTAGCGCACACGCTGTCACGGCCGTACGTATAATTATATACGCAATTCTATATTTTATATTACGCATAGAACTCACTGTGGCGGTAGCGATGGTTTATCGCGAATATCTCGGGAACTAAAGTAGAGTGACGGTCATATGTATATAAACAAGTTGTTCAGAATCGCATCGCCGACAACATGTATAATAATAATCGAAACCGGTAAAGTGAATGAAACATTGATAATTATCAAAGTATGTAAGACAGACGTTAATCAAGCGCTTTGGCATTAAAGTTTTTCGAGCAACGACCTCCGTGAAATTAATCTCTGTGCTTCTGGATTATTTGCCACGCGATTACTCAGTAAGTGGGATAACTGAGGTATAACGAATACAGAGGGACAATGAACGATGAAAATCGAGGTGGCTGGGGGGCGACCTGATTTCCACTGTCCCCGGCTGCAGCGGAGGCCGTCAACAATGCGACTTTATTCGACTCGGAAGAGGGGTCCATTGGTTAATGAGGTTAAGAGCGAGACTAGACGATGCGATGAGTCGAATACAGAGTAGACCAAGTATAGTAGCCTCCGTAATATAGTAAGGTTGTAAAATCGATACCCAGTGTTTGAGCAAAAAAAGATTAGCTTCGCTATGTTGTTCGAATTATCTTTGATCAAATCGTATTTTCCTATCGTCGAATAATTTCTTAAATTCAAGGGAAATGTCGAGGCAATTTCCTAAATTTCAGGATTAATCGCAGTGGTAACGATTTCGTTTTCGCTCTGATTTTCTCAAAATATTAAAACTACTCTTCGCTCGGTTGAGATTAAAGTAAGAGTGAAATACATTGATATTCGAGGGCCCTGAGAAAAGACGGACCGCAACTTTTGTCATGTTCGACTCGTTTCGAAAAGAATAGAGCGCTATAATAGCCCTGGGTATGACAGCATCGCTTAACACTGCAATTCGCAACTTCATTATATCGTAGTAACTGTCCTTACTCGACCACGAGATATTTCAACGTGTAGAGTTAATATTCGTAAAAATTGGAGGTCTCTGGTTTGCGTATATTTAAATGTACGAGCATACGTGTATTAAACGCATCTATGCTTCGATTTATCCAATCTTTAAGCTTGAAAGTTCGATATGGTGAAAATGGGAAAATGGTGGAAATATTCACAGCCGTGGTCTGTTTTCGTTCCTTTTTTGGCTACCGAATTGCGTGCCACAGAATCCAATATTGGATCAGTGAAACTATTTTCAGCGATGCGGAACTCCGATACCTAAACTGGGTGAATCGAATACCGAGAAAGGTCGTGTTAATTAATTCGTCCTAGATTCTATCAAATCATTAATGCAAGTAAATATTCAAAGATATTTCTTCTCTGGAAATGAATTAATAAGTAAAAACTGTTGCCTTGTACATTGTCGTGACTGTACAGAATAAAAATTACTTCAATAAACATTATTCGGTACGAGGATCAAATAACTTTCGTGTACGGATGTTTCTTCAACTCCCATGCTTGCAAAATTATTAGACAAGAGTCTTTGTTGCCTCCCATATAACTCAAAGTGTTCGAATACTCGTGCCAGCATCTATTTATTTCAACTCGTGTATCAAACATTTTACCTTGTCCCTAACAATTTCACCCCAGCAATTTCACATCGGATCTTCGAGTTGCGTTTAACGATTCGAGTGCATCAGACGACGAGCCTGATACAAAGTGTCCATGCGCATGGTATCTTCCGGTGGGCCCGATTATCGTCGCGCTCGGATCTGAAATTCCTTGGCAGCTGGCGTGCTTTCCTATTTATCGAGGATGACTCGGCGTGCAGCATCGAAAGGTCAAAAACCTGCAACTTGTAGGGATTCAGAAAAGCAGATTCGATCCTCGCGGCCGTCTGCGTACAAGCAAGCTCGAGAGATCAATAAATACAGTTATACCGACTGTTCCGTGCAAACGATCTCATAGTAAAAATAAACATCTTCGCTCTATAATGCGCTATTTACAAAAACGCTTCAGCTAGTCGGTACCCTTAACTACCACTATTATATTCTTAGACGTGCTGAAATTTTCGAGTTGTTCTTGTCAAAAATTATTTATTCTAAAATTAATTTAACAGCTCGTCGTTCCCTTACTCGTGGCCGACCACGTATTTTCGGCGGATGAGAAAATAAATCGAACGGTGCACGAAGGCCGAAAAAATGCCTCGATTAAGGCTATGGAAGCTGGTGCATAGAGCATGACTAGTAGTCCACCGCTGTGGACGAAACTACGTCACGTCCGCATTTAAGTTAATCCGCTGTCGGCCGACTTGGTTACCTCCGTCATTTACTTGAACGCCGTGCTACAACGCATCGTTTACCACTTAAAGCTGCGGCCGAAAATTTACACGTCGGACTCAAGGTGATCGCTTTCGGCTAGCAAACGCTAGAAAGCGAAATTCATCGAGCTCGAGAAACTTGAGAAACTAGAGAGAACGTCGAATGCGTTTATATCGGATAGCTTAGAAATAACTTTTTAATTAGGATCATACGTGCAATAGATTAGAGAAGTTTCGTTGAGTAGGAAATATTTAAATAATATTGTCGTTAGATCGATGATCGGTTGACGTATAACTTGGAAATATTTTAATTTAAGAAATAAAACAGCGAGGATGGATTGCGAGAGAAGATTCTTTCGAATTGTAAATGATTTAGACGAATAATATGAAAGTGCGTCTGTCTGATGCTCATTTCCTAACTTTGTTTTCTCTCGTGTCAAGACGCTAGATCCGTTCAAACGAGACTATAAATAGTTTAGCGGCGAAATTGGTCGATAAAAGAGTAGCTAATCAAACGAAGAACAACTTTCGAAATAGATCGACGTCTTCGTTTAATTCTGTCCCTGCAAAATGAAAAATCCTCCCGCTTATAAATACACTGGCCGTGATTCATCGCTAGAACGATGCGACGAATCGAGAGGACAACGAAATAGAGAAAATATCGTAGGTTCGATGATATGTAGCTATTGTTGATAACGGCGCGCAATTCGGGAGGAAAAAATAGAAATATCTTTTGCCAATCGTCGTGCCAGAAAACAATGTTTCCAGTTACAAGAACTTTCCCGTCGTTTTACACCCGTTTCAATTAAGAAATTGAACATTGGTTAATTAGCGATAAAAACTTCAAATTAGCTGGATCGGCCACACATCTCGAGAACTAGTTTCTTTAGATAAAGAAAAACAAGAACAATAAGAGAGTGGGCACGTTATCGAGCACACAATTGCGTTAAAGATCCAGTTAATATTTGTCTATAATATTACATAATTTACGATCTATGTTATACAATTATTTTTGCCAAGATATTACAATAATGTTTATCATAAGCTCCATACAAAGATATTATAGAAAGATAAATGAACATACGTTAAATAATAAAAATAGCAATTTAGGAAATAGTGAAAAAATAAATAAAGAGATAAAAGTAAAAGATAAGAAGATTAATTCAAGATACAACGAAAAAAACTACGAATATGTAACTACGTAAATGGAGAAGAAAAAGGTAATTAATTTCTAGAATTATTTAATTAGAGATTCTGTGCCAATTTACGATCTACGAACCAACATCATGCGTTTAAAAAAACGATTACGTTATGCGGCTTTACTTTTTCGAAAAAATTAATTCTATTTACTATTACAGTCAAGAAAATTTCAACATTCTATTACAATACACAATGAAAATGTAAATCAACTGAATACGCTAAGCATAAAAAGAGTGAATTTACGGCATTTTAAAAAGGGAAGAAGAAAAAATCAACGATGCAATCCTGTTGCTCGGATATTACAGATGTTATCGAATTTAAATAAATTTCGTGCCCATTGCTGTTTTACGAGCTTTCTACGAAACGTATTCGAAGAAACGAACCGTGTAATTTAAGAATCACCTCAAGATAATAAGTATGCTTTAACGTCGATGAATAATACATGAAACAAAGGATTACAAAATATTTTATACTTTTTGCGCGCTATATGATTTCCTACTGACCTATACATAACATAATATAATACATATATGTAATGTAAATATCCACTCTGTGCCAGTAAATGGCACAAGAAACTCGGGAATTTGGAATATTCCATTCATGAACTATCTCCGTCTCCTCGTGTACAGTTATTTTCCTGCGTGAGAAAATACGAATTGCATAACAGCGAAACGATCTTAAAATCTTAACTACAAATGAAGCTAGATAATTAATCAGATAAAAGTTAGAGACGAAACACTGGAAACTCCTCGAAACTTAGGAATTTATTTTATTTTATGTTACTTTTATTAATAATAATCAAATGGAGTTCGCGTATATAATTTCGCAATTTCTATTGCGAAGCAGTAAAACATAAAAATTTAATTACGTTGCACTTTGCCTTCAAAAACAATTCGATTTTCTGACAAAAATTTCTTAAGATTTTAGTTCCTGACAAAATTTCTCCGCGGGAGAAAAAAGAAAAAAATAAGCATTCTGAGTTTCCATTCTGAGTCTCGATATCTCAGAAAATGTGACAGTTTCGCGAATCTAAAAATTCAGTTTCGATTCATCGTTAAATAACGATATGATCGTAATTATACAAGGAATTAGGTAATACGTCTATAGGAAGGTACACGCTGAAAGGAAGCTGGAAAATTGATGAGCGCGGTGCAATGTCCTTAGTACATGTATATGTATGTGCTCCCGCACTTATTAAATGTTACGCCGCAATATCGTTTCCCTATGGCGCATGATAAACGTATGGATACGCCAATCAGGGCAGAAAAGTTGAAAACGTCCCTTGGGTATTTTTAGAAGGAAGCAATGTAATCTGTCCTCCAGGAACACGACAATGTAACATGCCTATAGTATCTGCAAATATGTTTATCTAAGTATCTAAAAATAGTATTTATATTTAAATTGACGATAAAAACGAATTCACACTGTTCGTCTACAGCGAAGCAGTATAAATTTGGCCTAACTGAATTTAACAGAAATGAAATTTTCCGAAGAAGTAGCATTAAATTTGCATCGTTTATTAATAGAATTTATATTCGACAATTAACCCGGTGCTTAAACTAGATCTATCTAGTCTTAACAAGTATATACTTTATATTCGGATATTAATGTTGTTAACATTAGTAATTTATAACTTGTAAAATTTCACTAATAATATCAATTCAATTGTGCAAGAGTGTCCTAGTGTTGATCATAAATAACCATATTCACAATTACATATATACTATATCGACTGATGACATCATGCATTAACATAATTTACATACAACTTCTTTGAAAATGCATCAATGTTCGCTTTTGAACCATCGCATTTAAGAGACATCCATTGAAACTAACGACTATTTCATGAGTAAATACCAATGATCACAACGCAGCCTTTACACCCTAGGACCTTTTCCACTTTCCAAAAAGATTCCCTAAATTCTATAGGGCATTGAATGAATGAAAACATGGCTGAGCTATTATCAACGACTACAATGATTACCAACGACTTTGTCAAGAGACCACCTTTGATGCAAGGTAAAAATTTTCTAAGAACCACCGGCAAAAAATGTTTACACTGCTTCAAACAATTACCGGATCACGTTACCAAGTACGGGAACTGTAGCAAATACCGGAAACAAGAGAATACTATATATATACACTATACTATACTATAATAATATAATATTATATATATAATATGTACAATATTTTTAATATATTTATAAAAATTTCTAATATATTTAGTCGTTAGACTGATTCATAAGAAAATAACCATAAGTGGTGTATAGTATGTATGATCACTTAAGGATTTATTTCACAAAATTCTGTCAACAAAAAGTATCGAATTCTGTATAAATTTATTTATAATAATAAGATAAGTATCTATCTCCGTGCGGTTATATATCATTTGCGCAACGTAACGTTTTAACGCTCGAGCATTGTTCCGGTTTGAATGAAACAGGCAGATGTCGCCGAAAACGTAATCCGGAAGAAGCGATCGGCACGACACTAATTTATTAATTTATGCCGAAGACGCGCACACGCCCAAGCCCGGCAACGGTGACGTAACTGTAAACACAACACTACAGAGAACCAACAGCTATTACTAAATCAAAAATTAGATTTATCAAACAATTATTACCATTATTTCCACGTTACTAATATTTTATGTAATATATAATCTTTTGTACATGTTACCTCGTCATTTATAATTGTGAAAACGTTTTAACTGGAGGTTAAAAGTTTCGAGATATTCGATTCGAGATATGTATCGACTATGCCAGTCTCAAATGTCATAAACATAAAAACAGATATGTATAGATATATGCGGTTAGGATCGATATAATAATTTCTTGTTCTAATATTTTGCCGTGTAAAAATTTATTATAATATTTTACGAACGATTGGAAGGTTTTTGACAATGACTCAGCACCGAATTCGGTATCATGACGAAATCATTTATACCGAACGAACTGGCAATTTATAACACAGTCACCAATTAAATAACTATGCCGCGTGATTGGGTCATTTTTATTAATGTTGCTACGAGTTCCGGGTAAATATAAATAAAAATTATTCACCGGTATCTATATCACAGTTATGGATATTTTTGAATTTTATACGTCCACACACTTTTCGCACGCATGACATTTTCTAAAAGTTATTTTGAAACGAAGTATAAACACAATCATCGTCAAATGTCCATTTTACTGTGTTATCAAGATAAAACAGCCCCGAATACGCACTTCTAAATGATTAGATTATCTTCGGTTAACTTTTCCAAGGAATTATTTTTCAACGTAGAATACAACGACGAACCATAAGAACTACAGAGCGTAAAATTCATTCGAACGTGTATCTTTAAAATCTTGAATATCTCGCGTTACTTATTTTCAAAACACCGCGCGTATATTTTTTAGGTCAGCGATGAAAACGGCGTTCGATTTTATATACGGCAAACAAGTAGTCTGATATTCCGGCGAACGATGGTACAATGCTTGACAGATTTTCAGTGGAGAGCAAAATTAGGTCACCGACAGATAGGGCGTCTTGACAGGTGAACAAAACCATTCAGGGGACACCGTGTAGCGGAAATTAAAGACGCTATAAATGCGAACCCGAAAGCACAATGATCTTACTTCAAAAGAAATAACGGGTATTCATGGTATTAGCAGAAATATTCGTCGTACAATCAAGCGAATTGTTCCTTGAACTACCATAATAATTCAAATGACCAACCCATCATTTTTTATAGAAATTTAGATTAATAATGATGCATTTTTAAGGGATTTTCTATGATTTGTTATAAGATACATAGATAATCTTACTTCTTCTTACATTATGTATCTTTCATTTTCATTTCTTCGATAAAAGTTTTGTATCTTAATTGCATACAGTTTTAGAGCTATACATAAAAGTAAGAAGATTACGAATGCTCTTACATCTGGGAGGTGAAACGAAATAGCTTATTTAATAGCACAGTGGGCACAGGTTCGTTATTACTAGAATCAATGCAGCACTTGACCGAAGAAATTGTAAAAAGTGAAGCGATTACGATAAATGACAAACGATCTCACGTACCATTGGAATATGAGTGTCGTTCGAGCGCTGTCAAAAGATACGTGTAACGAAATGGTGTGTAACGATTCAAAAGTAAAGAGAAATCGGGGAAGCTAAGGCGGCACACGCCATTTTTATCTGTAAAGTCCGAGCCGTCACGAGACAGCCGATCGTAAAACTTGATCGCTTTCGTGTTTTCGAACTGAAACCAGAGGAAATGGTGTACATACCTTCTCGTGAGGATACCCTGCGACAACGTTTTATCCCAGTACTCGCATAAAAACCTGCCGATGTACACCAAAAACCACCGATAACGATCCACACAAATCCATCCACACACTCGACCGGCGCGCAACTGACTGAGCGCATACGGCGTCGACCTACGCCAGCGTAGCTAGTCCCAGTTCTCATCCACCAATAAGAAGCACGCGTAACATTATGAATGTCTGCAGCAAACCGATGTATAATTTTCGTAGGATGATATTTTTAATGATAAAGAAATGAAAATGAAAGGTACAATGTAACGGAAAAATAAAATTATCCATGTACTTCATAACAAATCATAGAAAATCCCCCCAAAGTGTACCATTTTAAATCTGTAGAATTTTTATGAAAAATTACGAATTATTCATTTGAATTATTCTGGTAGTTCTAGGAACAATTGGAATGATTTTTGAAACATTCGTTTAATTATCTAACAATGTTACATCGGAATGAATATTGTAAATCATTTTCAAAAATGCTAAAGATGTACATTTTTTTTTTTTTTTTATTAATATAAGTGTATTGATCATTTAGTTATGGAATAAATAAATAATCGTTTTCCTTGTGCATTGTCTTCTTCTTATGTATTGTTTTTGGATAACATACATTTTATAACCAATAGAATACTTATTAAATAATTGTTTTTGAAACAAATTTACTTTTTATAATTATAGAGTCTTTATAAAATTATGCGTCAGTAATTTGCAAAATAAGAAAATATTCCTATTAAGTTTTATTAATGTAGTTACTTCATTATATATTTATATCGTTTAAAAATGTATGAATAGCAATTTTTTGCTTAATATCTATAATATGATTTTATCGTGAGAGTAACTAAGAAAGTAAGTACATTTGACCTTTTATTACACAAATTTATATGATTAAAACGTTTACAAGTGCACTTGTATCGGTACCGTACCTGCCTTGTAACAGCCGGCGTAGGAATACAAGATAGCTTATGACATCACTAGTCCCGTTTACCCATATTCTGGACCGGGCACGCCCCATCCTCTACGTTACACATTATTACGAAAATTTATATGACAACCATTCAATTAAGAGAGAAAATTTACTTTGAATATTCAAGAAATATGAAATATAGAAGAAAGTTCTAAATAAAAGAGTAAAACTTACATATACAGTATAAATAATCGCATTCGTTCTTTCGTTACGTTTCATCATTCCCTAATCCAAAATTAATTATTGGAACATCTTTATTTGATATTTTTCAAACGTTTGAAATTAAAGAGTTGAAAAATAATATTTCTTTAATTGTTTATAATTATGTCTTAAAAATAACATGTATGTATATATAATGTAATTAAATTAATTTTTTGAAATATCTTCTTAAAGATAAAAATATAAAATGGTATTACAATAAAAAATAAATTTAAAAGCAGATCACAGCAAATATAAATAGAAAGATAAATGGAAAATGTATACATTTATATACACATCATAAGCAGAAGGACATCACAATGTACATTTTACATCACTTAATAATTAATATAAATACATTTTTTAACTAGATATAGCTTATGCCTTACGATCTTGACACGAATAATGTACAATATCGCCATTCGGATACCTCGCAAACGCACTGAAAAATAATTGATATAGTAATTTCTTTGCACGACAATCACAGTCAATATTATTCTATATAGTATTTAAATACCGACCTCTGATTGCCGAATCTCTTTTTACACACTGGACATATATTGAATTCCGTCATAAGAACGCTCTGTGATTCATAATGCATACGCTGCTCTTGTACTTGCAAGAGTTCAGCGTAAAGTAATCCTTTTAATACTTGTATCCTTCTTGCAGTGTTTAACTTTTCCTGCAAACTGACTTCTAAAAAGTACTTAATTCTACCTATAGGAACTGTATCAGGCAAAAGCTCTAATGCCTTTAGTGGATTTATCTTTGATGCATGCTTCTCAAGCAGCTCAAGTGCCATTTCCAAATCGGGCTCTGCTGTTCTTTGCATTTCTGGGATACATCCTATAATGTGTTTCTTATAATATTTAATATAATATTATATATATTATTATATTAACTATTAACTGTTATCTTAAAATGGACATAATATTGCACACGTCGAAATTTTACCTGTGATTAAAACTCCTTTATCGTCGGGTTTCAACAATTGTTGAATAAGCATTACATAGACTTCATCAGCTCCATCGGATTGTTTTTGTTTATCTACAATTTCTTGATCTAGAAATAAAAAAGTAATTGCACGTTTTTGTAAATAGACAGTTTTAATGCTTCAGTTAACACATACTTTGATATCTAGTATATACGTTATAACAATACTCAGTTGCTTTTGCTATATCATTAAGAAGACTAATATATATTGAAATAGCTTGCTGATGACGTCCAAGTCTTCCAAGAATAATTGCACGCTCCTCGAACAAATTATCAAATGGAAAATGTACTAATATCGTTTCAGGAGTATAATGCGTAGATTTTTCTAAAAACTGTTGCAATTTTTGTCTTATATGTTGGGCTGTTTGTTTTTCGGCTGGTGTAGCATTTTCACTCATACACGCTAAACATTTTTCTTTGTATTGATGTATTAAAACATTATGGAACAAGGGATTAGTATCTTCCCAAACATGTACTACATATTCTAAATATGTTATCACTAAATCTTTGTGATGACATAGAAGATAGTCCAATACCTTTGGTCTTGGTAATAGTTCAACTTGCTGGAATTATAAATATAATTTACAAAAGAATTGTAAAGCATTATATGATATGCATTACCTGCATATCTTCCATGAAAATTCGAAGTCCTTGTTCTGGATCTTCATTCAAAACCCAACCAGCAAACTTCAAAATTAAATCCATATGATCTTTACCAAGTTGTTGCAAATATTGTATCGTTCTTGCAGTGCCCTTTAGACTAGAATCATTCTCTTTTGCATGCTTTTCCAGAAGCTCCAATGCTTTTCTATGTTGTCCCTTGGTCTGATATAATATAATAAGTTCAGGATATTTTTGATGCATTAACAAAGTTTTTTCAGCTTCTGCTAAATGACAATGATTTAATCTGAGCAATGGTGCTACCAATGCGTCAGTAGTCTGTAAAAACATTTCATAAACACAAATTAACTGACATTAGACACTACTTATTATGAGCTAGAAATTCTAAATTACCTGTAGATAACATTTTAACAGAGTTGTGTCTATAATCTTTAATAATTGTTCTGTAGCTACTGCTGTCATATTCTTTTTTCCATTCACTACAGATTTTTCCTCATTGTTATCCTTATCCTTGGATTTTACATTACCACCCATTAACTTATATCTAACTTCAGTAAGAAAAATTATTAATGCACGCAGACCTTTTTCTAAATCATGGTCTTGGAGCTTAGGCAAAGTTGGATCACTGACTTCAGGATTACTGCTAGATGGTGTAACTAAATCAGGAAATAACATTATCACTTCATAAGGATCTGTTCCTATTTTTAAGAACTGATCCATTGCTTCTTGAAATCTTTTGTTACGAAACAGATGATGGGCATACAGTGTTTGAATTTTATATATTTGTTTATGTTTTTCTTCTTCTGTTATATCGGATAAGCTCTAAAATAACGAAAAACTTTATTTTAATATTTCATTGAATTAGAATAAAGCAAATAATTAAAGCTACTATTAACATACAGTTAATTTTATTGCTAACTGAAACTGAGTTTGTTCTAGTAATGTTCTAATTTGATGTGTTACATCAACTGCTCTCACACACCAAACATGACTAATTGATGCTACAAAAACTTTCCCTTGTTTGCATCTGTATATAAGCCTAGCTTTGTTTAGATCTTTTATTGTTTGAATATGCAGACAACCCTCTATAGTATATACTTCTAATCTGTCATGAACAATTCCAAGTAAATAAGGATCATCCCAAGCTAAAATAATTCAATTTTTATATTATTATACACAATTCAAGAAAGAATTACATAAATGTTTTTATCACAATTATATATATTTTATACCTAATGCACTTGGTGTATCTGACCATTTTACTGGATTATGTTGAATCAGTTCTCCTCTGGTATCCATAACAAATGATTGAGAGTCTTTTCCTAGTACAAAGGAATTATCAGACAATTTTGTAACACTTGGTTCAGGAGATTTTCCAGTTGGAAATAATTCTTTGGTTTTTCCATTTAAATTCAACGTTGCGTATGATAATCCACGAAAACCCAAAATTAATGTTTCACCACACCTTTGATAGAATTAAGATATTTTGTTATCCTATCAGGATACATAAATTATTTTGCATTTAACATAGAACACATACCAACATAATTCACGTGGAATATCTGGCACAGTTAATTCAAAACCATTAAATGTCTCAAATTTTTTTCCTCTTGAATTATATAATTGTAGCTTACGTTTCACAGCAACACATAAGTGCACAACTGTTTGATTTTCACCATTTACAATTTGATTTGGTTTTATATCTAAAGCAAATAATGTGGCACCACGAGTCTTTTGTAATTGATAAAGTTGTTGAAAGTTTGGAGAGTTCAAATCATGAATACATACTATATTATCTACAAAAAAAATACAATAAATTAGATATACCATTTTTGATTCAAAAAATCAAAATAAAAGTACCTGTTAAAATTATAAGCAAGTTATATTCTGGTACAACATCTATCTGAGTGATACGCTTTTTATTGAAGTTTTTACTATGACGTAACAATTCTAATTTGTGATTGTCATCTAATACAGATGGTACATTATACATAAGAAGATGACCCTCTCTTGTTCCAATCAGTAAATTGTCATCTGAAACAGTTTGTTATTATTCACTACACTTGCATATAAATATGAAAAAAAATTATAATTAAATATATATTAAAAATAAGTAACAAAAAGTACATTTTACAAAGATGCAATAAAAAATAATTTTATATCCAAAAAATGCTAAATATATCCACATAAAATTATACATTTAGGGTTAGAAACTTTTAGTTTTAAGGTTATATGGTTCCTACCGTACGCAGCCATAGATTCTATTTGAACAGAAATATTTAATATTAACGTTTCTTCGTAAGCGTCGTGCATTTTGACGTTTAAAAAGTAAACTTTTTTATTGCTAATTTCTTTACAAACCCAGAAATTAGAAAATCAATTTTTTAGCATTAGTAATCGATTACATATGTACAGCTGACATTCGAATATGTTTGACAACTAACTCAGACTATGATCAGACTTAATATAGTACAAATCCTTTGATACACGACGCAGATAGTAAAATTCTATGTATAGGTGCAACTAAATACAGAAACTATAGTAATAGCAGTTTGAAAGGAATAAAGCATTAGCAAGTTATAGAACATTAGTATTATATCATTTATTTTATCTATTACAATAGATGCATTTACAACCTGTTGCAATAAACATTTTGCATTATTTTAAGTTGTATAAAATAAATTTTTATTTTATAATCATCATTTATTATTTATCTATACGATCAATGTTTTTTAAAATTTAATACAAATGTGTTACGATTTTAATTCGAAAAAGATCTTTAGCTTTTTGAATCCACGGTTTATTGTCAAAAGATTCATAAATTACATCAATTTATAATGAACAAATAACAAAAAAATTCCAAATTATATGTTTAAATATATAATAAAATTGTGTTAATAATATTAATTAATAACACAAAACGATGAAATAAAAAGTTCTGCATTTTATACACTTATCAAATATATTTTCTGTAGAGATGGCATGCTTATAGTTCATTTCTTTCGATCCTATTGTAAATTGTAACTGTATGTATACAATGATATTTCACACTTGGTATTTTCATATGATACATAAAAAAGATTGATTAAAAATTTTATAAAAATGTCAAATTCGCTTGTACGAAAAGGACTTGAATTGTTGGGTTACGAAAAAAGTGTAAAGCAAGGTATATATTCTATTATTCAGCATTTTAATTTGTATAGGTTATAAATACATATTTAATATTACACAAAATATTTATTTTATAGAAAAAAAGAAAAGAAAACACGTAAAATATAAAGGTTCGCTGGATCTGATCCCTCCAAAACACAGGATATTTTCTAAAAACGATAAAACAGGTATTTATAATCTTCGAAACAAAAGATTAATCTATCGTTTATCAGCTAATGAAAAGTAAATATTTTTTAAGATCTCGGAACAATCCTTGGTCGATCAAGCAAAGTAACTGTTTACGAAACTAAAAAAAAATTAGCTGCAAAAGTAGATCCTACAGATGAAAATGTACAGAGGCTTTTATTGCTTAGCACTAATCGTATTGATCCAAATACAACAAATAAGGTATAGTTCTATAAATTTTTTAATTACTCATGAAATAAATTTTATTAATCAAAAAATTTTATATCAGTTATTAAGCAGAGCTCTGAGAAAGAGATATATTCCAAAGGAAAAGAAACCTAAGGAACCTGAAGCCACTGCATTTACTGAAGAAGATTTTAAGAAATTTGAAAAAGAATACGTGGATCAGTAATGATAATTTTATATTTCTTAAATTATATATTAGGTAAACGAATTTCAATTAATGAACTTTACTTAGTATACATGGTATTATGGTAGCCACCAATATATAAAGACATTTAATTGTATTTCGTCTGTAAAGCAATATTATTTTTTGCATGTTTATATGATAAATGTTTAATCTACTGTAAATTGTTAAACGTAAAATGTTTAATAGCGATCGTAAAACGGGTAAAGTGATATTAATTTTAACTTCCTCTTTATTTCTCTATTACACTATATGGATTATTGGTTTACCATTCATCGATGATAATAGAATACGATCGTTTTTTGGTTCTCACAATATTGCATTAATAATTCCTGCAGTGTCTGGCTTATGCTTCATTGGTGGATTAGTATTGTTTACTATTTATCACGTTAAACCATATTTTTCGAGTAATAAATCAAGTAAACTTCATGATTCGTAACATATACATAAAAAGGTTTATGTAAATGAAAATATTGTATATTGCTAACTAAATTGTGTCGAGAAACACTGACACACTTGTGTGTATTTTATTATTGATTAAGTAATAAAGTTAATGTAACTTATGTAACTAGACCGCCATTGTTCATATGTATGTTCCTAGTACGTGGCTAGTATGAGTTAACCTATTCTAGATTTTAAGTAAAATTATTATTACTAGAGAAAACTTGAAATGTCTTCAAAGAAATGGTTTGTGCTTGGTATTTCGGGCGCAACATGCAGTGGAAAGACTTCTTTAACTAATCGACTTCATAATGAGTTAAAAAATTCAGTAGTGATATACCAAGACAACTATTTCTTACCGAAAAATGATCCACGTCATGTAAAAATTGATGAACTTAATCATTTAAACTGGGAAGTAATAACCAGTATGGATATGAACAAAATGCGTTCGGATGTTTTACAATTGATCAAATCGTCATCTACAGAAAATAGTTCTTCCGAAACAGTTAATAAAAATATATTAATATTAGATGGGTTTTTACTTTTCAAATGCAAGGTTATTTCAGATTTATGTGATCGTAAATATTTCATAACATTAACAAAAGAAGAATGTTGGGAAAGAAGGAAAGGAAGAGTATACGATCCACCAGATGTTCCTGGCTATTTCGAAAAAATTGTTTGGCCAGAATATTTAAAGCATAGAGACGAATTAATGAAGGACAATGATTTTTGTAAGACAATAACATTCATTGATGGATTGGAAAGTAAAGAAGAAATATTTCAACTGGTTTTTACGGAAATAAAAAAATTATTATCATAAAGTCTTAATCATATTATTATATGTAAAAAGAGAAGCGCTTAAAACTATAAAAAATAAATATACACCATAAACTGGTTGTGGATACTTAGCTATCATGTAACAAAAAGATGGTGATATTACAAACATTAGTTTCAAAAAGAAACATCTGTACATTCCAGAATGTTTAGCACAAAATATAATTAATATTCTGAAATATTTTCCATAATAATCTAGATCATTTATCCCAAATATTTTTTTAAAATTTGAAATAAAATAATCGCAATAATACATGTTTATCTTGTATATTAAATTCCCTATATATATTGACAACTGATTTTTACTGGGCTGAAAAGCATAGTGTACTTACCTGGCACTGTTGTGCATTGAGCGATATTTTTTTTTTTTAAATGATAAGTACACTTGTATTTCATCACTTTCCTTTTTGTGAGAAATGTATGTACATGAGTCATTGTTGCATTATCAGTACTGATGAAGTTTTTTTATGAATTCCCATGAAAATGCCCATACATGAATCAAATGTAGTTTATGTTGAGAATGTGATAATTTTGTAGCTATGTATCACAATATTGTAACTACAACATGTACAATCTTTTTTGTTTTTGTTCCATATTGTTTGCATACAAAGCCTGTTTCAGATGTTAAGTAATTCCTTAGGAAAGAGTTTTAAATTTCATTCTATATGCATAGTATATTTTGTACAAAAATTAATTGTAAAAGGCTTAGAAAATTAAGAATGTTTGAGTTCACAACTCCTTACAGACACTTCATAGCTTACAACTTAGCAATCAATCTTTACTTTTACAGAGATTCAGAAAGGGTATAATGGTACATAGCAATGTTCTTTTCATTTTGTACAAAATAGATTACGTTTCGCCAAATTTCGGATATTTATCTTCATCCAAAACAGGCTTCAAAATGTTCAAGTCTTCGTTTTCAACAAGATTCGCTTCATTTTTTTCTCTTTTTTAATAAAGATAACGCACAACGACGTGTATATGTTACATGGAATAGGTGCTATGTTTAGATTGGCCTTGCGCATTTGTTACATTTGTTGGAGCAGGTCCAGGTGTTTGATCATCTTGATCATTTTGTCCACAAGCTTTTCGAACATATTGCGGTGTAAGAACAACTTCTTCTTCCATTTCAAGAACTCGTTTGTCCAATTCCATACATGCTGCCATTTCTTTCTCTAATTTTGCCAACATCTGTGGTGAATTGTACTTCTCTGGATCATCATGAAACACTACCATACCATCTTTTTGATTGATTGTTGCAAAAATTTCACCGTCTTCTATCTATGATTATAAATATAAAACATATATATCTTTATGTAACATCTATACATATATACATACATTTATTTATATAAATAATAAATATATATTATATAAAATAAATATATAAATAAATAATAAGTGCATTTACCATGTTTAATATATATTTTTCTGCATCAGCAGGTCCAGATAATTGAACTCTACTAGCCACATCACTTAAGCTAAGAGTCAAAAAAGTTTTTGTCAATCTTTGTATGTTCTTTTTGTATAAATAGCTGAGCACTTGTTTCACCAGTCCCATATTATGGTCTCTTGTAAACAGTTGTTGATATTTGGTAATAATATTCTGCACCTCTTCACAACTATTCATTTGATAAGCTGTAGCCAATTCTTGATACTGTTGACCCAGTGGTTTCATGTACCTATTAACTACTTGACTCGTATACCTAGGTAGATTCAAAACTTTCCCATGCAAAATTAAAGAAACCAGAATATATTTCTTGTAGGCTTCTAACATAATGTAACTAACTGCCATGGCAGGTGTGGTTACACACACTTCAAAAAAGTACAATGCTCTATCATAATTCTTTAATGCTGTATATATCATACCACCATAATAATAATAAAGTAAAAAGTATTTTGAATCAAATTGTCCTTCTTCTTGGCTGATACCAGTAATATCTATATCAAGAAATTCAAGTGCTGGTTTGAAACATTTAGAGAGAAGACATAGTTGACAAAGATCAGCATGTATTGAAGTAAGCTGGCTATCAAATAGTTGTATTTTACGTATTGCACGGCACAATAGTTCAATACCACGCAATGGTATTTGCAGTTCAACTAATGTTTGAGTAAATAAATGGCATAATTCTGCATCTACAATGTAAATGATAGAAATCAATTATAAAAATAGTTTCATTGTAATTTTAATGGTTTCGAATACAAAAGAAAAAAGGTTAGAAACTTACATATATCAGAAGCAAATCTAACTTGTTCTCCATTACAACCAATGATAAATTCCTGAACCTGATTAAATAGTGGTTTATAAGCATCAGCATTGTTTGCACCACTAGGATTAGGCAGTGAAAATTTCACACATAATACTGCCAAAATACCTAATGAATGTTCCTGCAGATTTAGGGTTTCCAAAACATTATCTAAATGTTGTCCATTTTTTATTAGAACATCTGTGCTTTTAGTTATTATTTCTGACAGCTCTCTAAAATTACCTAAGGAACATAAGGCAATTGTATAATATTATTTAACAGTTACTTCAAAAAATATTATAATTTTATTTACAATAGAATATTGATTTAACAAATGCATATATTTTTTTATATATACTTGATATTAAACAATTTAAGAAAAAAGTTTATATGGCGCTGTAAAGAAAAATGTTGATATACATATTTAAGATTTAGTCATAGATATACTTAATATAGAAATCAGATTTATATACGATCTGAATAAAATTAAATGGATGAGTTATTTGATACCACAATGAGAAAATATTGTGAACTCGAATCTTATTTTCCTAGGAAAGGATCATTATAGAGTAACGCAGAACGTTCTAATAAACCTTTAGGATTATTCTTGGAGGTTAGGTTCATAAGAATATAAGGAAGGTTCGAACATCTGTCGTACCTTGTTTTGAGAGCGTCCGCACATTATTTACAAATTGCTCCAATGCCGACGCCATTACTGCAATTGCTTTCTTCTCATCACCACCTTTAATCGGTGATGAACCGTATTTACAGAAATTATTTTCGTGAACAAATGATCACTTAAGATGACGTTTTGAAACAGGCAACCGGAATGCTCTGAAGCATGTTACGAGTTACAAAAATAGCCGGTTGCATCGGACTCCCTCTTTTATGTTGCGCTCAAAAACACAATTTGAATTGAAATATATTTCCATAAATTTGTTTTTGTTGTAAATCTAATAAAAATTATCTTGTACTAGATTGTACAGGAGTTTCTATAGGATGTAAACATGTTCCAGATGTTTGCATTATATGTGTCGCAAAATTGTATATTTATTTGCTTCAAATAAGCGCATGTTTTACTCAACATAGCTATTTCAAACAGTTGTAAAATGATTATACAAATAATTGAACACATTATGATAACACTTGTAAAAAAATTAAGTTAGGTGTACTTATAAAAAATATGTATTTAAATATAAAACCTTTTTTAAATAATCATTTTTAAAAGAATTGTACGTATTACATACTAGTTTAATCGATGGTTGCTACGATACCAATGATTTCTAACAATCCTGAAAGACGAGTAAAGCAAAGTGTTTGTTCACATTATCATTCGATTTACTTTTCTGTAATTTTATTTTTAAATAGAAAAGAAAACATTTCGATTATGTCAAGTATGATATATAACGAGCTTTGGAAAATCGCACAGACTGATATGGAGGAACTCCTTCAAATTGATACAAATTTGCAAAACGCTAAGTCGCAAAAGGATCGTAAAAAAGCTCACAATACGGTTTCGGAATTATACGTAAGATATATTCTTATCTGTAATAAATTAGAATTGTGTTACGATCAAATAATTCAACCGCAAAAACGAATATTAATAAAACAATTGTTAGTCTCATGCCTTGGTAGAATTTTAGAATTAAAACATGAATTAGTCGAAATAGATCTTTCAGAGTATAGTTATTTCGATGATATTTTAATAAAATTAAGCGTTACTCCGCAAGAAGTTGAAATTCAAATTCCGAGATATTTTAGACGTGAATGTTTACAAGAGATCGAAGGAAAACGGAAATATATAGAGAGTATTTTAAAAGGTATAGGTGCTTTGGATGAAGTAGCTCCACCAAAAAATATGACTGAATCCGAAGCAATAAGACTTATACAGGTACGAATTTATATAAGATTAAAAAATGATAATACTATTTGTATATTAATGTACGTTTAAATATTATCTATGCAAATATTAGGCTCACGAACGCGCTAGACAAGGCCGATTAAGATTTCAATTTATGAAAGAAATTTGTCAAATAAAGAATAAATCTGCGATTAAAGCAGATGCAAAGATAAAAGAATCGTGCGAAAAGACGGCTGTAATAAAAATTCAAAAAGTTTGGAGAGGATACGTGACTAGATGCAAGATTCGAAAACGACGTCTCGAAGAAATGTTATTAATTGGTATTTTTTATTTTATTATAATAATAAATGATACATATATAATAAATAGTGTGTATGTATATTTATATTTATCTATTTTTAAAGGTATGCTTCAACCGAGTCAAGAAATTACGGAAAATGCTAGGCAGGCTGAGAAAGTTAAAGAAGAGAGATATAAAAAACAAGTTAAATATCAAGAGTTATACGAAAATTTGGTGGTCGAAGCTAAAGAAAGAATTCGTAAAGAAAAAAGCGCCATAATAGAAGAAAATATAAGGAGTGAAGTCAGAAACTGGGTAAACACTTATTTTGAACAGACAGGAAAAATTCCAGACTTGCCATCTGCTGAGAGTGGAGGATCTAGAATCATATTTAGCAGACAGGTAAAATTAGTATTTACACTTGTATTGCGTGTATAGCATTTTCAAATCTGCTCTATATCAGCAATAACTCTTTGATGTAACTAAATTGAAGTAGAATGTAATTCCATATATACAGGGAACTGAGAGCACTATAAGTAAATCAACAGCAGTATCATCAAAGGAATCCAAGAAATCTAAAAAATCAAAATCGAAGAAGGATAGTGATGTTGAACAATCAGAAGAGGAAACTGAGCAAGGTTTCAAGTCAGTTCCTTCCAACTTTTTGTCAGAGTTGGTACATGCTAATCAAGAATATCAAGAAGCATGGAAGAATAAAGATGAAGCTGTAAATATGGCACAGTTACCATATTTAGACATGATAGAAAATAAAACAATCAAGGAAGTAGAAAATGAAGTACGCATTACAGTTGACCAAGCACTTAGAGGTAAATTATACCATATTATAATAACCAAAATATAAAAACAATAATGACGCTACAATTTTGTCATATTTAAAGATGACATAGAAGCATTACAATATGCATTGGACAGAGATAGAGGTCTTAAAGGCAAACGTGTTAAAAAAACTCAAAAAAGAATTCGCCGCAGTGGAAAAAAAAATAAAAAGAGGAAAGAAAAGGATTTGACACCTGATAGAACAACAGAATCTTTATTTGAAGAACTATTAACACAGGGAATTATTAAGTTACATAAAGAAATTCCACTTTGTAATTTCAAAGGGGAAAAGTCTTTCATAAATTATAATTTAAGAGAAAAAAGAAAGGATCCTTTGCCAGCACTTGGTTAAGTATCTTATATTAATTTAAATCTACAGTCACATATTGTATTCCCCACTCTGATTTAAGTTCTTTTAGTAATCCCTTAAGTAATCTTTTTTGATTAAATGTATTAATAGGAGACATAAGACAGTTGATAGCTGAATATTGTATACTTCCCTTGGGAAACAATACTCTTAGAGAACTTACACCACTAATAAGGTCAGTGTTAATAGCTGGTCCACATGGCAGTGGCAAAAAAATGTTAGTAAATGCAATTTGCACAGAACTTGGAGCCACTTTATTTGATATTACACCAGCTAACATTGCTGGGAAATATCCTGGCAAATCAGGATTAATTATGCTTATGCATTTAATATTAAAGGTACGCTAAGAAAGATAGAGATGATTAAACACATTAGAGAATGAATATTTATTCTAGATTCATTTCACATGAAGGTATCACGTTTACTTCAACCATCAGTGATATTCATGGAAGGAGCAGAGAAGCCGTTTGTTAAAAAAGTGTCAAAGACAGATAAAACTGATCCAAAACGTCTAAAAAAAGATCTTCCTAAGTTAGTAAAAAGTATTACAAATGAAGATAGAGTGATTCTTATTGGAACTTCAAGTTCACCATGGGATGGAGATCAGAAACTCTTATATCAAACATATGATAAAATTATATATATTCCCAGACCAGATTATGGATCTATGTCTCTCATATGGAAAGATTTAATATATAAAGTATGACTTTTTTTATTAATTTATAAATTCTGATGCACGTTAATTTTTTATCGAAAAGGACATGTATGTAGATATATAATTATATTTACAGCATCCTGGAATTAATAGGCAATTCGACACATCTGTAATAGCTAAAATTTGCGATGGTTTTACTATTGGCACGGTATTTGCGTCTATTAATGAGGTATTGGCGAAAGAATTATTTATTATTATTATGCAATTGTTGCGCGTAAATCTTTTATAATCTTTCTCATTACAACAATTGCACATTGTTGTGAAGTAGGTAATGACTACAAAGCGAATAGTGCAACTAAGAACTCATCCATTGACACATGGGGAATTAATAAACGCGTTAAGTTCGAAGGATCCTGTTTTTCGCGAAGAAGAAGACACGTTTTTGGGTGTGTATTCGTGTGCTGTTATAAATATTATCATTTTCTAATTATATGTAATTACAGCATGGCTTTCAAAAATACCTATAAGTCGTAAAAAACAACGAGCACTTGAGCTTGAGCTTCAGAAGTTGGAAGAAGAAAGTGAAAAACAGCAAAGGAAAGGAAAAAATTTTCATAAATAAATCTATTTGTATTATTTAATAATATTTATAATTTTATAATATATATAATATATATTATTTATATATATTCTATAATATGTATAACAAATTATAATATATGAAATAGCTGACAATTATTATTCTTTCCTCCCAGTTAAATTTAAGAAAAAATTAATTTTATAATATGAAATATTCCACAATTAATCATAATTTATTAAAATGAATCATTAGGATGGTTTCTTCTGCCAATTTATATTAACTAAAACGAAACAAATTAACAATGGAGTTACATACATATATAACATTGTACTTTATTTACTTCATTTTTGCCGCTGGTTACTAAGTTCCTGCAAAGATGCATACAAGATCAATTTACGTAAGTAAAGGTAAACGTAACGTGACAGGTGACAGCTATTTACATTCGAGATCGAAGTTTCAAGTATTGGAAAACCTGTCTGCTTGTTTGATTAAAAAATGAGTTTGAAGTATACGACGCAAGGGTCAAACGGGGAAAAAGATCGCATAAAAATACTTATTACTGATAGCTTCGCACTCATTTATCAGAATAACGTGACAAATATAAAAAAAAACAAATCATGTGCATGTAAAAGTAAAACTAAATGTAAATCTAGAATTTTATGTATTTCTTAGCATATTATATTACCATACCGCAATTGTTTTTACTTTTTTATTAATTGTACATAACATTTGTTACACATTTCGCAATTAATATTATAAAATATTTATAAATTTTCTCTTATAAAAAAGGGGGATCGTGACCTTGTGTTACACTGATAAGAGATTCGAGATTCTATCTGCATAATCACTTTATCGTCGTGTGTTAATTACATTTCATAATTTTGTCAAAAGGCTATATTATATTTGGACACATGATCATCTTTGGCAACATAAGTGCGAGTTAGAAGAGTGACAATTGCAATCTGGCACGTTTTTATTCATGAACGTCCCTTTTGTAAGGGAGATAACCAGAATGGCTCTGTTTGCTTTGGATCGCGGTACAAAAGTCTTGTTAAGATTAAAGTTATACAGGTTACATGTTTCTTTCTTAAGTTCACGTGATATAACACGCGGCAAGCAGACTTGTAACTAAAGGCAGTGGCAAAGACCTCTTCAAAGAGTTATCAATAAAGGGCAAGAAGGGGCACACATCTTACCTCACATTTTTCTATCAAAATATGTAATAGAAGTCTTATTTCGACTACGATCTGATGAAATCATATCACGTAAGATTTTATCATTTCTTCGTTTATCAATAAAAAATTAAACACGATATGCTAATTATTAAAAATATGAATCTAACTTTATTTTAAAATAGACTTGTGTTAAGTAAATGGTATTTTTTAGTTATAAAAAAAACAACATAATATGCATATTTATTATGAGTCATAACTCATTAATATTATAATTTATGTAATTTTCTTTCAATAAGAACAATTTACTATTTCATGAAACAGAATCGTATTATCTACAATAATAGTTTTAAAAACAAATTTAATATTTAACGAAAAGAAAAATTGGATAATCATCTCTAATCTGTTAAAATACCAATATGTTATATAAGATCAATAGTTTCATTGTAAAAGTTAGGAAACTAAATGGCATTTTATCATTCATTACCATAAGACGAAAATAAACGCGAGGAATAAATATTTTTTGGCGTCTTGGATTTAATAAAATTCTAACCATCTCAAATAGTACACGTAATGACCTTCACGAAACTTTCTCATAATTTGCATTATATATGCATTATATTACATATAAACTACACAATATATACGTGTATATATATATGTATATATATATATATACATATTTCGAAAAAAATGATAATAGGAGGAGGTAAGCGGACCCTAATATATACAAATGTTTTGAAAATCCGCCGATTACGTTACTGCTCTAGGATATCGATCTTGACTGTGTATACCGGCAACAATTCTGTGCTAGTTATCGGCAATGATAATATTAGTATTATATAAAATAAAAACGCGACAAAGTTAACATGTGACAACCCATGAACATTATACATGTATCCAATCAATCGAATTTTAAGATATAAAACGAAATGTTGTATTAGTCGCAAGGATAAATATAAATCAGGGAAAAAACGGAATGTTCGTAACGGAAGACGGAACGCTGGTCCATTCTCATGCGCGTGCGTACCGGAAACGTGAATTCCTATTGGTCGACACCATATGGTCTGATGTCAGACCATAAGGTCTGTCCAATTCAATAATAACGAGATGCTCACGGGCTAGACGCTAGCCAGTTTTCTGCGACGTGCACACTGGACTTGTACTGGTTATATTGATAGGAAAATCGCACGTCGCGTCTCTAAAAAAAATTACTAAACAGCTAGGGCCATTTCTGTAGTTAAATATCATTACACATTCCGTAGTCTCTTCATTCCCATTATTACAAGTTGCTCGTCAAGATCTACATTATTTATTATACCAAGTCGGTGGTGTACAATAGTCGAGTACGCAGGCTTTTTGCAAAAGGAACAGAATTCACAACATTTGTCAGGATTATACCCACGTGCGAGGTAAGTGTTGTTTTATTTTCAATTAAGATTATCATTTTGCCACTGGTCAATTTACTAAAATGTTATCAATTTGTTAATGTTATTTAAATGACTGTGACAGTTATATATATTTTCTTATATTTTTGGAAACATAGAAAATTGATCAACTTATTGATTATGTGTTGTTGGAAATTAAATATTTTAATTATGAAAGTATCACTACGATGTTAAAGTATAATAATTGTAAATATCCAATGTTTTTTCATTGATAAATTTATCAAAATATTATTGTCTTATTAGCAATATTATTCGAATTATTATGATAGATACATTATCTCTTATATTTTTAAAAACATAGTAGAAAATTAATCAACTTATTCATCATATATTATTCGATGTTTAATTCTTTACATTTAAAAGTATCATTATGATGTCAGAATATAAAAATCCGTTAGTATATCTGGTTCACTTGAACTGTTATCATTTCTATATGAACTGTTTAGTCATACAAGCGTAACAGAAATACAATATTTCATTCGTAGAAACAAAATAATCACTTTTGTAATATCGTAACTACTGTATAAATTTTATACCACGAATTAAACAGCAATAATAGGCGCATTAAATTTGTTTGGGTTCTGTAGTTCAATCAAATATCACAATTCATAATATTATTAGAGTCAAAAATTAATTGTATGACTAGCTGTCCATTTTTTCACTTTCCATGGAATCTTTGGTGCTTATATTTTTCGTAATATCACTCATAACAAATCTAATCGCGGTTAGATTTTACCCGATAAATTACGATTACGCGTGAAGTTTCTATTTGCAATAATGTCAATGACAAGGAGGTCTATATGAAGAACGAACTGTTAATTTAATTGTTCTTTAGGCATTATCTCTATACAGTATATGTGTATTGCGATATCATTCGTATCATATCTCATAGAGTATATTTTTTCTGATATATTTTATTTTATCTTATTTTATTTTATTATATATATTGTTATTATATTTATTATAATATTATATCTTAACTTGTATATTTTTTCACGTGAACAGAATCTAGTTATACTTAGACGAATGTTTATACGAATAACGTGTTTTATTTTACGTCAATGTCAAGTCTACTTGTACAAGTTCTTACTATTGTATCCTTATACGTATGTAACGACTGGATAGTAATATGTAAGGCATAAATAATGCGGTGTTTTTGTACGTGTCACAGTAATAAACAAAGAATCATCTGTTGTCCTAGTAAATGTTCTATTTTATTATTATAAAATTTGTATTGTAACATTTCAATTCATTTCTTACGTTCATTCGTTTTAAATTCATTTCCAAAAAATATGAAATGATTTAATAGCTTTTGTATGTCTTCTCAAATTCATGACTGATAAATGATTCAAGTTACTCATGTTTGGTATAGAAAAAGAAATTCTTTTTCTTATAAAGAAGATAGAAATTAAGTGTTCGTTTAAAAAATATCAGTAATTTTTTCGAATAACGAATAAGCTTAAAGGAATTTGTTTACATAAAAGTGTACAAAACTCGATTTGCTATGACTGATACAAATATTTTGATTCTATAGCCTTCAATCACCTGCGCAGCACAACACGTGACCAACTCATGTAAAGCACTAATGCTGAGTGATCAGTTTTTGCGTTTTTACCTAACCATATTCTTTTACGCGATAAAATTATTTGAGACCAGCGTGTAGCACGATATATTTCATTCTTTCGTAACATTATTAATATTAGTTAGTGATAACTAAATACATTATTCTTTGCACTATCCATCTATGTCTTATTAAGTATTTAAGTAAAGATGTACACAGTTAATTATAAAAGTTTATTTACATATATACCTTTTAAATTTAAAATATTATAGTGAAAATATTAACTGCACTAATTTTGTTGACACATTGAAACACATACATATTGTTAAAATGTAACACAATTTAATCGCTTTCAGAAGAACTAAAACATTAGAAGCTACAAAAATTACATACATTTGAAATTTTACATAAAATCATAAAAATGGTAGACATTAATATTATATTAATGTCTTGTAGATTTCCTCAGCATCAATAATATGCTACTATCTCTTTGGCGTTGCAAAAATGTATGATTTTGTAGTTTTCGACGTGATTTTATCCCGAAATTTTTTAGTTAATATTTTAATTTTTTAACTTCTTTTATGAATACATTAGTAAAGTGCGTGTTTAGTTTCTTTGGTAAGTGACATACACAAAATTCGATAGGTGTACATATATGTAGACTTTTGTGAGCGATAGTACATGTAACAGTAAAGCAAAACACAGCATCGGATATAAGATCAAGCAGAATTAGTTTCATAATTCCCCTAATATTCACCAAGTATTGCTTTAATGATTTTAATTTACGTAATTCATTTAAATGCCACTAAATGTGTTCAATATGTATTTAATGACGTGAAGAGTTTTGTATGACGCGAATTATTCGGTTATTTAACATATGCATCATATATTTAATATTCATGAAGCAAGCTCGAATCTTTATTGAAATTTTTTATCAGGTAAATTTCTATTTTATTACATTTAAATAATGTATCAATTTTTTTACTGCAGCTGTTTATAATTTCAAGGAAATTTTATTCAATCAATTTCTTTTATCATAACGGTAAATAACAACATAGAAACATGTATTAACATGTTTTATAATTTAAAACAGCTATACATTCAACATTCACATAAGATATGCGTATTTTGAAGGCTAGTAATATCTATTTTTCGGTACGATCTGAATCCATAAGATACTTTTCTTCACGTATCCATCAAGAACAAAGTGGAATTATAAACGTGCATATTTTCTTGATATATATTACATTGCCAACTTTAGAGATGTTGAGTTTCGTGAAGATAAAACATACATAACAGAAAAAAGATGGTGAATTATTGCATGTTTTCCCAAGATCAGGTGATGCCAGGTTAAAGATTAGAAATATAAAAATATACGAATCCTGATATGTGACGACTGACACGTGACAAAAAAAAACTTATGTAATACGTAATTAATGTCTGGAAGCAAAAAAAAATAAATGTTCTGGAGATAAATTTGAAAGTAGGTGATTGTAAATGTTTTTCGTTGAGCGATTCGTGACATAATATAAATCTTAAAAGAATTTTTTTTCAGGGATTATAAAGTTCAAGTTCTTGCGATATAATATATCAGCGTATAATTTATAAGAAAGAAAAAGAAGTAAAAGTTACATTTAGTTATCTTCGCGCCTCTGTAACAACTTGTCATAATGTAAATTAGGCATTTCAATGAAATATTTGTTAATAATTCCATTAGAGTTATTATAATACGTTATTCACACAAGAATATATTCATATACACATATGTACCTGAAATGTTTCTGTCCTATATCTATCAGATATAGTTTCACTGAAACTTCTTGACTTACATAAACAATTCACAATATTCTCAATAACGTACATCACCTATAGATAGATGCATATTTATTAAGTGTAACACTAACTAAATCGCAGTAACCCAGTAATATCGTATATATTTTTACATATATTATCGTTATTATTTCATATATTATTAAATAAACAACTATATGTACATTTTCAAGTACCATAATGAATTTTCAGATTTTTTCATTGTATGTAAAAATATATACATATATATTGTTGAGCATTCGAATTGTTATATTATTTCAACTTACTATATAAGAGGAATTTCATAAATTTAGGAATTATGAAAATATAATTTATATCGTGACAAATACCAATTGTGCAGTAATAAAAAATATTGAACAACGTAAAACGTGTTAATCTTTTAATTTGGCTGTAATTAAGTGTTCTCGTGAGAAATATCATATTTCGTGCACCGTACGACCTTTTTAATCGCAAATCTTCATAAATCGATCTATTATCTGTTTAATACATATTACGGATCAAGGTGATATAGGAAAACAAGCATCGTATGATATGATCGTAATTTACAATCATACATAAATGACATGTACATTCAACAAATTTTATCACATAAAATATGTTAACAAATTATGATGTAACAGTTTATAACACGTGATGATATAATTTATATCGCATCTCAACGTTGGGGTCAGGTCATCGCTGTATCACGTGTTCTACTATTACGTTTCAATCGAAAGCTACTCGGATAATTACATGAAGATAGGGGTATGATAATTACATGAAGATAGGCAAATGTTAATTTCGACCGTTTCGCATTTTAAGCATTCAGTCTTGACATTTGAACGGAATTGGCATTAAATATCTATTAGCATATTGCAAATATAGAACAACGAAGAGATATTTGTCTTTTATATTCATTTTTTTCAATAGTTACATGAATAGTCTCGTATATAAAAAATGTATGCTTTACAGATGGATATAAAAAATAGTTTTTGAACATGAATTTAATAAATATTAAATAAGTATCAAATATGTATATACAAAACAAAGGTTAAGTACGTTGGTGACACCGGGCAAGCAATGTTGCATCTTGCGCGCATAGTCACTACTAAACTGATTTATCCGGGAGTGAATCCAATTGAAATCACTCAATTAATCGCATGTCGCAGAGGAGATACTACGATAATCTAATACAATTGCTGAAAAGACGTCTGAAGTATTTAATAAAACAACTGCTTATTGCTGTCCTACATTTATAGAATTTCGGTTTTAATTAACGAAATAATACTTCTTAATCGGTATTTTTATATAATCGCTATATTTTGTTTTTAGAATTTCTTAATATATTAAATTAAAAAAACATGTTACATAAATATCGATAAGTTTATTCTGTTATATGAATCGGTTAAAAGAGAAATTATTATATAATATATGTAAATGCATATACATAAAGTTAAGTTGATATAGCAAATTGTTATAATATTTCAAATATAACTTTTTTAATAAGTATCATATTTTTATTTCTAATTTTCAGCTTACAGTTCACTAGGCTCCATACGTCTGCTAAATTCTGCAAAAATAAAGAATACACGAAGGAAAAGCTGATCATATCACATTTATCACAATGCCAGCTCAATTTGAAAGTGCAAACACTCCCATTGTGAGAGAACCGACTATGTTGAATAGCAATACTAACGCATACGATGTAAATAACGAAATTGTCATTAGCGGTTTTTCAGGTGAGTAATTACATCACCATATATATAAATACATCTCGAATTATATAATTTTACTTACGATTTAATATTTATAATTTTGTTCACATTTCTCTAGGCCGTTTCCCGGAATCCTCAGACATTGAAGAATTTAAGAAAAACTTATTCGAAGGTATCGACATGATCACAGACGATGAACGTCGTTGGCCTGCCGGACTCTTTGGTCTACCCAAGAGATCTGGTAAACTGAAGGATCTCAAATCGTTTGATGCTACCTTTTTTGGTGTTCACGCCAAACAGGCTCATGTAATGGATCCACAATTACGTCTTCTGTTAGAAGTAGTTTATGAAGCAATTGTAGATGCTGGTATCAATCCAAATGATATTAGGGGATCCAAAACTGGCGTATTCATTGGTGTCTCGTCGTCAGAATCAGATGAATTTTGGTCTAAAGATCCGGATCAAATTAACGGTTGGTAAACTTAATATTTCTGGCAATAATTAATAATTAATAATAATTAATAACTTGATAGCAATAGTAACAATAATAAAATAATGATTTAAATATGTCTACAGGATACGGATTAACGGGATGCTGCAGAGCTATGTTTCCAAACAGGATTTCATATACATTCGACTTCAGCGGTCCTAGTTATGCAATAGACACCGCGTGTTCTTCGTCTTTATATGCCATGCATCAAGCAATTGTTTCAATTCGTTCAGGTGAATGCGACGCAGCTATAGTCGGTGGTTGTAATCTTCTTCTGAAACCTACCAGTTCTCTTCAGTTTCATCGATTAGGCATGTTATCTCCGGACGGTGCGTGTAAAGCGTTCGATGCTGATGGCAAAGGATATGTTAGATCAGAAGCTGTCTCGGTTCTTCTTTTGCAAAAAGCAAGGGATGCACGCAGAGTGTATGCCACTGTTTTACATGCTAAGACCAACACTGACGGTAACAAAGCTCAAGGAATCACTTTTCCCAGTGGAGACATGCAGAATAAATTGATGCGTGAAGTTTACGCGGAAGTAGGTGTTAATCCTGCAGACGTCGCTTACGTTGAAGCTCACGGAACAGGAACCAAAGTCGGGGACCCACAAGAAATCAATTCGATCGCAAATCTGTTCTGCAAAGGTAGAAAAGGTCCTCTATTGCTTGGTTCCGTTAAATCTAACATGGGACATTCAGAACCTGCCAGTGGAGTATGTTCTATGGCAAAATTGTTAATTGCCATGGAAGCAGGTGTAATCCCGGGTAATCTACATTTCAAGAATCCGAATACAGACATACCAGCATTGAGCGATGGAAGTATACAAGTTGTTGATAAGAACATGCCATGGAAAGGTGGACTTGTAGCGGTGAATTCGTTCGGTTTTGGTGGAGCTAACGCTCACATTCTTCTTCGTAGCAATCCTAAACCAAAGTTGTCGCCAGTTTTAGACAATAAAGTACCCAAACTAGTTACCGTATCTGGTCGTACATCAGAGGCTGTGAACTTACTTCTGGACAAAGCCAAGGAATACGAAAAAGACGATGAGTTCATTGCTTTGCTTCATGATATTCACACGAATAATGTAGCAGGTCATCTTTATCGAGGATATTCTATTATGGGAAATGTCAACACTCGAGAAGTTGATTCATGTGTCAATGAAAAGCGTCCTGTTTGGTTTGTATTCTCTGGCATGGGATCTCAGTGGCCCGGTATGGGTAAAGATTTGCTCTCTATCGACATATTCCAAAGAAGTTTGCGAAGGTGCGCTGAGGCTCTGAAACCTGAAGGAATTGATCTAATGAATCTTATTCAAAATGGAACAGCTGAAACCTTTGACGAAAATGTTTTATACTCATTCGTGTCCATTGCAGCCATTCAAGTTGCTCTTGTGGACGTATTAACGTATTTGGGCATTCAACCTGATGGTATTATTGGACACTCTGTCGGCGAATTAGGATGTGCCTATGCAGATGGCACCTTTACTCCGGAACAAACGGTTCTGGCTGCATACTGGAGAGGAAAAACAATCAAAGATTCAAACTTACAGCCAGGAGGAATGGCTGCTGTAGGATTAAGTTGGGAGGAAGCGGCAGCTCGATGCCCACCCGACGTAACACCAGCTTGCAACAATTCAGCAGACTCTGTGACAGTTTCTGGTCCAATCGAATCTCTCAAGAAATTGGCAGATGATCTGCAGAAAGATAACATCTTTATAAAAGTGGTGAATAGCTCTGGTGTTGCTTTCCATAGCAAATATGTAGCCCCAGTGGGTCAAAAGCTTCGTGCAATGTTGGAGAAAATTATAACAAATCCAAAACAGAGAACTTCTAGGTGGATTTCTACATCAATACCGGAATCAGCTTGGGGTACCCCATTGGCACAACTTAGTAGTGCTGCCTATCACGTGAATAACCTATTGTCGCCTGTACTATTTTACCAAGCATTAGGTCATATCCCAGAAAACGCGATAGTTATCGAAATTGCACCACATTGTCTATTGCAAGCAATCTTACGTAGATCATTGCCCTCAACTGTGACCAATATTGGGCTACATAAACGAGGTCATCCAAACAATCTGAATTTCTTCCTAGAAAATATAGGAAAGTTATATTTAGCAGGAGGACAACCCAGAGTGTCTAAATTGTATCCACCAGTTAATTATCCAGTTGGTCGTGGCACACCAATGATTAATAGCTTGGTTAAATGGGACCATTCTGTAGAATGGAATTTAGCTGACTATGCAGGAACTACTAACGCATCTTTTGGTGAAAATGTAGTGAAAGTGAATCTGTCCAAAGAAACAGATGCTTATCTAGTTGGTCACTGTATCGATGAAAGAATTCTTTTCCCTGCTACTGGTTACCTAGTGATTGTCTGGAAAACCTATGCAAAAATGCGTGGAACAGATTTCGAGAAATTGCCAATTACATTTGAGAATGTGCAATTCCAAAGAGCTACCATTATGCCAATGGATGGCACTGTGAAATTTTCGATCAATATATTCCTGGGCACTGGAGATTTTGAGATTTGTGAAAGTGGATCTGTGGTAGTAACTGGAACAGTTTCTGTACCAGAAAACGTTGATAAAATGTTATTAAATATACCTGCTCCGATTGTAAAAAATGAAAGTACTGTCGTGGAATTGAATACAAATGACGTTTACAAGGAACTCAGACTCAGAGGATATAATTATACTGGAATTTTTCAAGGAATTAAAATTGTCCATAATGGTGGTGTTTCTGGTAGACTTCTCTGGAATGACTGGATTTCTTTCATGGATACCATGCTTCAATTCAGCATCCTTGAAAAGGATTGTAGAGGGCTATATGTGCCAGTTCGCGTGCAATATGTTGCCATCAATCCCACTGTTCATTTAGAGTTTGTTGAAAATTATAAGGAAGACGAGGGTGTTCCAATATATTCTTATCCAAATATTGGTGTTATTAAATCAGGCGGCGTTGAAATCAGGAAGATGAAAGCCTCTTTGATTGCAAAGAAGCAACAGATTCGACCTCCTAAACTTGAAAGATGTTTGTTCATACCATATGAAAATTCTCAACCATTAGTGCAGGATCCAGAAAAGGCTAAGGTCCATGCTCTTACTATATTATTACTAATGGTCTATGAAAATATAAGAGGAACCAAACTGAAAATAATCGAAGTGTCTGGAGATCGTCCTGTGGATTCTTTAATGTTGCCCTATATAAAGACATGGTGTTCTCAGGAGGTTCAAGTAAATGTAAGTATTTTACAACTGCAGTTTAAAAAAGTAAGACTTATTGGATATTTTTCTTAGGGGGATTTACAACTGGCTGCAGTTTTGCGTAAAAGATATGCCAGCTTAAAACAAGGTATAAAAATTGTAAAACACAATGTGGAACAGGAACCAGTTGGTCAAGATTTGCACGCTGCAGTAGCTAGCAATGTATTAACTGACAATTCGTTGAATGTATTGAAAAATTTGAAAGACAGCGTGATAAACGGAGGATTCATACTTTTGGAAGAAACAGCTCAAACTGATTTTAACGTGGTAGATCCAGATTTGATGTGTGTAGCAAAACAGGTTATTCCTGGAAAATCTTACATTCTACTCAAAAAGAAGGAAGTAAGACCGGATCCTATAGTCATACAACTAACGGAAAAGAATTTCTCTTGGGTAGAAAATGTTAAGGCAAGCTTGAAAAATGTTGTGACTCAGAATCAGAGACTTTTGTTCGTCTGTCAGGGTGAAGAATTATTTGGTAAGTGTCATTAAACGTTTTTTGCAATATATACAGATTACAATTTCTATCAATTATTAAAATAATCTTAATTTTCATAACATGTGATATTTTTTATAGGTATGGTTGGATTTATGAATTGTATGCTTAATGAAGATGGTGGTGCAAAAGCATCTTACGTTTTCATTCAAGACAAGAACATGCCCAAATTTAACTTAAATGATAAATTTTATGCTGAACAACTGGACAAACAAATGTTCGCTAATATTTTGAGGGGAGGTCAATGGGGATGCTACAAACATATAGAATTAGATCAGCAAAATGAATCATCTCTTCAAGTTGAACACGCATATATTAACGCTTTGAACAGAGGCGACCTGAGCAGCTTAAGATGGATTGAAAGTCCATTGAGCTATTACCAACTAGAAAAGTTTCCAAATACAGAGTTATGCTCAGTGTACTACGCGCCATTAAACTTCAGGGATATCATGTTAGCAACTGGGAAACTGCCGCCAGATGCTCTTCCCGGAAATCTAGCTACGCAAGACTGTATATTGGGTCTCGAATTTTCTGGACGTGATTCGAAGGGTCAACGAGTTATGGCTATGGTGCCAGCACGTGGTTTGGCAACCACTGTTATAGCTGATCCTGGTTTCATGTGGAAAGTACCTGAAAAGTGGTCTTTAGAAGAAGCAGCGACCGTTCCAGTTGCTTATGCTACCAGTTACTATGCTCTCTGCGTTCGAGGTCACATGAAACCCGGTGACAGTGTTCTGATTCACGCTGGTAGTGGAGGTGTTGGACAAGCGAGTATCTCTATAGCCTTACACGCAGGATGCAAAGTATTCACCACGGTTGGAACACAAGACAAACGAGATTTCTTGAAGAAAATGTTTCCTGTATTGACTGATAGGAATATCGGCAACTCTCGAGACACTAGTTTCGAGCAACTGATACTTAATGAAACTAACGGGCGTGGTGTAGACATAGTGCTTAATTCATTAGCTGAAGAGAAATTACAAGCTAGTATCAGATGCCTTGCTCAGGGTGGTCGTTTCCTTGAAATTGGGAAATTCGATTTGTCGAATGATTCGCCTCTGGGTATGTCCGTATTTTTGAAGAACATTTCTTTCCATGGAATACTTTTGGATGCGATCTGCGAAGATGATGGCCCAGAGAGACAAGAAGTTGTAAGACTTGTCAGTGAGGGAATAAAAAGTGGTGCTGTTCGCCCACTTCCTTCCACGGTCTTTTCAGAACAACAGATTGAACAATCATTCAGATATATGGCTACTGGTAAACATATTGGTAAAGTTCTATTGAAGATTCGAGACGAGGAAAAGCAGAAAGTTGTGCAATCACCGCAAAAAGTAGTTTCCGCTATTCCACGCACATATTTCAATCCTGATAAGTCGTATATATTAGTTGGTGGTCTTGGTGGATTTGGTTTGGAGTTAGCACATTGGATGATTTTACGTGGTGCGAAATATATAATCCTCACATCGAGGTCTGGAGTAACTACAGGCTTCCAGGCATTGTGTATTCGTCGTTGGCGCAATATGGGTGCACATATCAAAATTTCAACGGCAGATGTAGTAACATTGGATGGAGCGAAACAACTTATAAAAGAAAGTAAAGCATTAGCCCCGGTTGGTGGTATATTCAATTTGGCTGCTGTTTTGCGAGACGGTCTGATTGAAAACCTTACTGAATCTGATTTTGTAATATCAGCATCACCTAAAGTTAATGGAACCAAGAATCTGGATATAGTATCGCGAGAATGTTCCTCATTAGATTATTTTGTTGTGTTCTCATCTGTCACAAGCGGAAGAGGCAACGTGGGTCAAACTAATTATGGTCTTGCAAATTCTGCTATGGAAAGGATGATGGAACAAAGACAAGCGAATGGTTTACCTGGCCTTGCCATTCAATGGGGAGCCATTGGTGATGTTGGTCTAATTTTAGACAAAATGGGTGGTTTTAATGATACTGAAGTTGGTGGTACTTTACCGCAGCGTATACAAAATTGTCTCGATACAATGGACATATTCCTTCAACAACCACATCCAATTCTGGCATCGCTTGTTACGGCAAATAAAGATAATGCGGTAGAAAGCGCAAATAAAGTTAGTGTTGTACAAGCAGTAGCCAATATCTTGGGGATTAAAGCATTAGAATCTGTTAACGGTAGTACTAGCTTGGCTGATCTTGGAATGGACTCCTTGATGGGAACAGAAATTAAACAAACCATGGAAAGGAATTACGATATAGTATTATCTGCTCTTGAAATTCGTAATTTAACATTCGACAAGTTAGGAAAATTAGACAATAGTTCTGGGACAGAAATAGGAAACGCTGGTGCTGATTCAGATGATGAGGAGACCATGCAAGATGCTGCTGGTCTGCTCTCATTTGAAGGTACGGAGATCGTACCTGTCAAGATTATTGTTCCACTCAGTACAGCGAATTCGGCTGGGCAGCCATTATTCTTTGTTCCCGCTATCGAAGGAGTTGCTGCACCATTCAAAACTGTAGCCAGTGAATTGAATCGACCTGCTTGGAGCTTCCAATGTACAGAAAGCTGTCCATTAGAATCTGTATCAGCATTAGCGAATTTCTATTTGAAGAAAATGCGGGCGATTCAAACTGAAGGACCATATAACATAATAGGATATTCCTTTGGATCTTGCATTGGCCTGGAAATGGCTATTCAATTACAGAAAGCTGGATATAAGACAAACTTAACTGTCATCGACGGCTCGCCGGATTTCATAAAATTACATTCTGTGGAACTTGGAAAGCGTGCTAGCGAAGAAAGTTCAGAAGTGATTACAGATGGTTTACGAAAATGTTTAGCGTATTTTGTCAGGCAGTTCAGGAGCAACATCACTTTCCTTAAGGTATTTTTATTTTCATACACACATTGTTTCATAATTTTACCATATATTAGATATTCTATTTTATTTATTTTCTCTTTTTCCTAGTTATATGACATGCTGAAAAATATAAACACAACTGAGGTTGTATTAAACAAAGTGGTCGAATTGATAGACGACAAAAATTTGGACTCTGAAGATTTAAAGAGTGCTGCACTATTATTCTACAAGAAATTGAAGGCGGCTTTCTTTTATAAACCGGAAAAATATGATGGAGATATTGTATTACTTAAAGCCAAAGATAGCTTTGTTCCTCTAAACAATGACTATGGTTTATTGAAGGTAATTATTACGTTTACACATAAAACATTAATTTATTGATGTATATATGTTTCGTCTTTTAAATTTTTATAATATGTTTAATCTTCTTATAGATTTCCAACAAAGTAAAAGTTATAGAACTACCCGGAAATCATAGGAGCATTTTATTAGGAAAGAGCGCATCACAAATTGCGAATATTCTAGGATCGTAAAAAATGCATCTCAACTTATAAAATTATTTGAAGTTTATTGTGAAGAAATTATTAAACTCAAAGAATTTTCTATCATATTAATATCATTACTTAAATGTACATAAAAAGTTGCATAGGTACATTCCAGAGAACTTTCAATGTACACTGATATTGATGGAGATCATCAAAACTTAATGTGTAATATTTAATGATTCCTACATATTTTCTGTAAAGTTACTTTTGTACAAATGTTTCTTCTTTCAAATCTGTATATGCATTGTTTATATCATCTGTATTATTAAGTTATGTAGCCAATTTCTCTATTTTCTAATCGTAGATACTTCAATTTGTGGAATGAAAAATAGGTACCAAGTTAAAGGAATAATTTTGTGGTCCCTTTTTTTATAGTAATTTTGCACATACAAATTACTATTATTATAAGTTTATAGTATATTTCAGGAACTCTTACTATAGGTTTTGGTAATGGTTTTATAGTGGACAAATACTATTACTTAAACATATAGTATAAAATATGTATACACAAAGATGGTTTATTAAATTTTATTGTGTCAAATATTATTTCAAATTTAGGTTTCTTAAAAACATGTGATACTTTCAAATAGGAAAAGAATATGTACAAAAAACACTTAACAAAGATAACGATAAAACAACTCTTATACATCTTTTCCACTCTTACACTTTTGAATAATCTATAGTCTATATGGATAAATGTAACAAAACAGAGACATTCCAGTGATGAAATTCAATATACATATATTCTATGTATATTTATATACATTAAAAATGTATTGCACATAACATACTTAATGCTTTGTTAAAAGCAACCATTTATACTATATTTTTTCATTAGCATTAAGAGATTGGTTTGTTAAATAATAAATATATATATATATGTTCATAATTATTTTAATTGTCATCAGGCGTATACATTGTGCATTCGTCATATGTTCTTGTACCATATTGATAAGTAAATAAAGGATATAAAAAGTGAATTAGTTCAAGGACATTCTTCTGAAATTCGATTTCAGTAATTCTTGTAGATATAAATTCAACAATTTGCACGCACATATGTTGATATTATATAAATATCTAATATATGCATATAGTTACATACAAACTTCTTTTGGAATGAGATATTTTATTAGAAGGAATATTTTAAAATAAGTAAATTTCTAATATAAAATAATATATTTTTTGCTTATACAATGATCTTACTTTTCTTATTTTATTCGATAATTTGGATCAGAAATTGCGGCATTTGGATCACATGTAAAAGATATGGTTAACGCATATCGAGTTCCTGATTGTACTCTTTCAACTTCATGTAAATTCTCACTACCTGAAGTAAACATAGATACTCTACCTATAAAAGAAACTTGAAATAATACATTTTTCTCGCTTATTAACAGTATTTTTTCTTTGCAATCATCGTTTACCTTTACGAGGTTCTATCACAGTTTTTACATTATTTTTATCGACAAACATAAATCGACCTCCTTCAAAATCCCTTCCAAAATCGCTCAGATAAAGTAAAGTAGTATAGTGGAAAGATTCATATGTTTCCTATAATAAAAATAAAAATAAAAATTTCAAAATAGATAAATTATATAATTATAAATTATTTAATAATTTATGCACCTTATCAACATGAGGATGCCAATATTCGTCATGTATCGTTTTTGCAGACACATTAGTCATTCGAGAAAAGAACGTAGGTTTTGTTAAAAATATTTTGTTTGAAGGTATTCCAAAGTTATGCGCTACTGCATGTTGTATCTTAGTCTTCGCTACTCTGCAAATGTTGTAGAATTACAAAATTGGAGATGATATTGTTTTAAATAACTATGAAGAATTTATATACTTATAAATTGCAAAATCAGCACTATTGAATATTTCTTTTGCTTCTGGTAAAGTGTAAATATCTATAAAGCCTTGACCTTTACTCAGAGCACCAGAATGAAGGTCCAAAATACTTGCACCTCCATCAGAACCAGCTAAATTCAAACCATTTACTGCCATTTTCAACAAAACATCAGTTTCTGTTGATGACACTAATTTATCTGTAACTATTCTTCCACATCTTTCGGGTACACATTCAGGATATGTACTTATTTCAGCTTCATAATCGCTTGAACATATAACATTCACAGTGCGACTTAATAAAATCTCTCTCTGTTTAGCCAAATAAATTTCTTTACCCTGTCGACTACTATACCAAACTATGAATAATACTGCAAATATTAGGGCAGTACGAGACCATACCCTCTGATAAGGAAATCTTACAGAGGGCCCATATTTTCTGCAAAATAATAAATCTCATAAATTTTATTCATATATTTTTAAAATAATTTATCATAACCAAGTTAGCAAAATACATTTGAGAAAAGTTATGTAAAATTAATCTTTCATAGATAACGTAAACTGTATAAAATATATTAAATAAGAAAAAATATAGAAATAATATATGTATATTAAAAAGTAACATATCACATCGTATTATGAGAATGTCTAAACATATTAACCTATACAACAATATTTATGTTCAATTTACATTAAAAATCTTAATAAACAAGACGTAGCATTTTACTCATAATAACTAATATTTGTAAATTTAGCACTTTACACAAATAAATTGTATTTTCAATAATGTTTTAAACTAATTGATTGATTTTTATTTCACATACAACTTGATATTTTCACTTGTGTCCTCTTTTACATTTTCTTCACTTTTCTCATCCTTTTGGTTTGTTTTTTCTTTTTTTACTTGTTTCTTTTTTGCTTTCTTAGTTTCTTGTGTCATTATTAATACAATTTCTTCGACAGTATTAACATCTGTACAAAAGACTTGCTTTCTGTTTGTTTCTATCACTGTATTTTTGATATACCTAATCTAGTATTATTAAGTACTACGTAAAACAAAAGTGAAAAATATTTCGAAGTGTATTCAGTTACATCAAAATATTTCGAAACATATATATATATATTTGCACGAGCTTTAGCGATATGTACAGTAATATCCGATTTAATAATTTTAATATACATATCTAAAAATTGATACTCTCACTTTCGTTATAAATACAATCGAAAAGGTTAAATATCATTGCTATTTGTCATTGACAAACATGCAATATTTACCATTTATTTGTATTTTTGTATTTTAGCCGTCTATATCTCTTATAAGGTATTTTTTGAATCATATCATTTTCAATTTATAAATGTGTTTATTCGTTACTTATTTATTTGTATTTATGAACCAGCAATACTCGGTAACATCTCAACCTTAAATGAAATATTAAGTCTCAAAATTGTTTATTTTAAATTCATTTAATATTCATTCAATTTTATAAGCAACCGTTTTAAATACTAATTGCACGATTCTTATGTCGAATTTCTTTGATTACCCTATTTCTTTAGACTTTTATAAATACTAGTTGACCTTTTGCAAATGGTACTGCTTTCGTTATGTACCATCTTCTTTTCTACAATAATATTTCTGCTTATAATTGAATTATTTATAACAGTTGTAAAATTCGATGTTTGTTTTATTTTCATCAATGAAAAAGAATGCGATCAGCCAACGAATTATCACAATAAGGGTTAAAACAACCACCAATGGTACAAGTTTCAGTTAGTACTTGTAACCATGACTACACACGGTGAAGCATGGCCGCTCGATTAACAGTTTGCGAAGGAACATTGCGCAGAAAGGTAATCACGTACGTGGAATGTTGGTGAGCCAAATGGTTTTCGTTGTAAGTAAAAATTAAAATCATCATATTCGTTCACGCTTTCCAAGTCACAGTGAATATTGAAATTTGAACGGACAATGCCTCCAATTCCTAACGCTTCCGGTTAAACTACGATACGATAAACTTAAGCCGTTTGCTTAACTTTAGTTGTTTCGTCAGATTTCAAAACTTTTGAATTTTGTCCCACGTTCGCATTGAACGTAAAAATTTCCAAAGTAATCCTTTTATAAGTAAATTAAATATTTGAGGATTAAGAACGCGCAGTTAAATCGTGCAAAATATATTAAAACAAGTGTTAATTATAGTACGATCTTACGTTGATTGATCGGTTTTGTTTTTTACGTATTGGTTATTTGTATAATATTTTCTATATTGTATAATGTTAGCAGGTATTGGCGAAGAATTGCAAACGATCGAATAGATTCAATTGATCGTGAATTTACCGAGATGAAATTTTTATTCTATTTAAATTTGATTTATCACGTTCCATGTTATTCCACACTGTTCTGTAGTATTAATTATTTTTGCATCATTATTTCGCGTAACATTTTTCAATATGATTTTGAAATAAAAGTATTGAATGTCGGGTAGCAAATGAATTACAATCGATCATTTATTAGTTCATTAATATTTATATCTTATTATTTAACTGCTGCTGTAATCCAGCGTTTTTTTTTTTTATTATACAATAACAAACTCGTGTAAATTACCTAGAACTTTGCTGTCAAGTTAATTAGGAACATACTGACAATCGTAATAAATGAGAAAGTAACGCTATAACTTTTGATAGAAGGTCAGAACTTGAGTAATGGACTATTATACATACACTTAGCCGTTTTCTTGAATCGTGAGACCTAAGAAAATCTATATTCTCGCATGACTGACCCGTTACGAAAATTGTCCACATGCGAACGTAAGGAAAATGCTAATCTTGATGTTGACCTACGTTGTTCTCATCGAACAAAATCATTCTAAGACGTAATTACTATCGTACCTTTTACTGTCGAAACTACTTACCTATAATCTTGATTCTTGCAAGATACAATCTTTTTATTTTGCAAAAATTTTTAATCCGAAATCTTTCAATTTCCGAGGTTTCAAAGTTTTAAAATTCTCTAGTTGCCGATAGACTGCGGATTTATATGAATTCATATTTTTATGAATATAACTAAATGGATAGAACATGGACAGAAATTTGTTTGAAGCACTAAATATTGCTACAGATAGTACTGTGCCTTGAATATTAATTTTTGCATCTTACGCGTGCTTATGCTTTCAAATTTCCCATAAATACGTAAATACATAATCCGAAGTCCAGTTATAAAACAGCAGTAACTGTTAGCGATTATCGATTTATATCATGCATTTAAAATTAATCTCTTTATCTACGATTTTTTTTTATCTTATTATTTTTTATTCGAATTGACGGTAGTTGTTATTTCTCCTTTACGTCAATTTTACATCTGTTGACAAATGGACAAAAAATGCCACCACATTATTTATTCATGCACCTAATTACACATTTATTCATATAAACGACGTATAAAGTACACGTGTCTTTAGCAAAATACGTTCATATATCTAAGAAGTAACAAGTGTCAATATTTCAAACTAAATGAAATTCAGCTAACAATTCAGTGCGATTGTACCTACACATCGGTACCGGCATACCGTTTCATATTTTACGAACTGTATATCAGTATTTTCTCGATAGCATTTCCGTTAGCAGTGAAACTTTAACTCCAACAACTTCCAACAAGTGGTATAAGCTAGTTGAAGTGTGTACAGCCTTTCCTTCAATCAATTGCACGATTTTTCTCTAGTAAAGATTTTTCATGATCGTTCATTGTTGTTATTGTTATCTTCGATATCAAACAAATTGTCCCGATTATCACTGTGATATCGATCGATATCAATGAACAACGAGGAAACATAAAAATTAATCTCAAAGAATAATAAACTTTTAGTAATTTTAACTATTGTTTGGTGAGCGATGTTATAAGTAAATCTTATCAGATAGAATAATTTACCCGTTATATCGAATTTTATTTCTCCAGGAAAAAGATAAAACAGAGAAGGAGATAAATAATCCGATAAAATTCTCCTTCTTTTCTTTTCTCTGTCAAAGACAGATGTTACGATTATAAAAGGTGAATAAATAAATATTAATGAACACACAGATGACTAATATATTAATTTATGTAACGTATAGATAACTAACAGAAGAGTTAAGCCTCTACGAGTATTCTGCTAGACACGACCAATATGATCTATGTCGATATTCAATTAACGAAGCGTACAGTAAGATACATTTTGTTTTGTCATTATTTTAAAGCATCGAGCGACGAGGAAGACGCTTTTCTTCTATATCAATACATTCGTTTGTAGCTGTAACGCACACGTACGTCTCGCTACCGATTACTGACAATGTCCAGTCGTCATGACGAAAACTTCTGTTGATTGTTTTTTCGCGAACAGGTGCACATTGCTTTACAATGACCGCTGCATGCAAACGTACTTGCCACTATAGCCATCAACGTGTCTAATACGCATCTATGAAACGTCGCTACGTAGATAGCCTTGGTAGGGTCTTAATCTTTCTACTTCGGGTAATGTAATATGGAAAAGTCGTATTTCGAATTAGCGATGAATTAGTAATAATCCACTGACGATACGAAACCTGAGAGAAAGATAAGATAAATAAGGTAATAATTTGATTAATCTAATCAAATACTTATCTACTATTTAAAGACATTTCTACAAGAAAAATGTGTGTCTCCGTTTGCTGAAAGAAACAGTAAAAGGACGCTTTGATCCTTTCTCATGTTACATAAGAGCCAGATGAACGCAACTACACATTGACATCAACGTCGCTTTGTAAATGAAGATTACGAAATGTCATAACAAATTCATAACAAATGAATATCCATTTTATATAATTATATTACTTATCGAATGTTCTAATGGGCACTCTAATACCGCATTAACTAACAATTCATGTAAATTTAAATAGTTTTAGATAACTATTATAATGATTTAACGTACGTCATCTTCTACGTATTAAGAATAATGATTATTACTCGACTATTGAGTTATTAATACATTGCATTATAATAATCTTTACCAGTTATCATTAGTGAAAATCACGTTATTGCTATTATGATTGGGAATTTACCAAAATATACCTTTTTATTTTGGACATCAATAAAGTCAAACAAGTTTAATAATCATGATCGATATTCATTATTGTTATGATCATTATTAAGCGGAAAGTAAGAAGATGATAATGTTTACGGATGTTATAAATAACGATAAGATGATGAAACAAAATTCGCATGAAATTTCGTTCGTGCTAATTTCAATTAAGGATTAAAATATTATTAATCATTAATAATATTACTAGATACTAGTATTGCGAATATGGTTAGGAGAACAATCCGTCGAAATATCATTTCAATAGAAAATTCAATCTAAGAATTGAATTTCTTTGAAAATAATCTTGAATCAATTTTTTCAAGGTTATGAAAAAAAGTGGCAATTTTTGTTTTAGAAATTAATATGATGCATCCAGAGTACTTTGAGACGAACAATCAGTCCGCAAGCTGAAGAAATGTTGTAAACATTCGACAATTCGAACATCGATGAAAATGAATCGATACATAACATTAAACCAATTAGGAGATGGAACATTCGGTTCCGTTGTTCTTGGGGAACGCATCGATACCGGGGAAAAGGTTGCCATAAAAAGAATGAAGAGGAAATATTATTCGTGGGAAGAGGCGATGAATTTGCGCGAAGTTAAAGTAATGCAAAAAGAATAATTTATTTTATAGATTCTAGCAAGAGAATTCGTAATTTGACCTTATCGTTGGACTATGATCTTTGACGCATTATATACAAAATTTAAAATTGTAAAAGTGCATTGAACAAATTATTGTATGCAGAAATATGTCAGATATACAAAGTAGAGTATGCATTGTAATTTTTAGCTTGTCTTTTTTTTTTATCAATTGCCAAGTAAATGTATGAACTTTTATAAAAATTCATAGTCTAGATAATAACTTGTTCCTACAGATGTACGCGTTATTTTCCGAATTCTTAGATTCCATATATTCTTTGATTGTATTTAAAATTAATAACTAATTTATTCACTGACGGAAATTAGTTATTAAAATAATTCCAGCGTTCAGAATGAAAAAGAAATTACTTAAATATTCGTTCCAATTTTTCTCGTTTGTAGTCCTTGAAAAAACTTAGTCACGCGAATGTAGTCAAATTAAAGGAAGTAATTCGTGAAAACGACGTGTTGTATTTCGTCTTTGAATACATGAAGGAGAATCTTTACCAACTAATGAAGGACAGGTAAAAAAAAATTTATTGAATTATCTATCCAACTTTTAGGGAATAGACTTTCATGAATGTATTATGTAACAGGGACAAACTTTTCCCTGAGCCGGTAATCAAGAATATAGTGTACCAGGTGCTTCAAGGACTGGCGTTCATGCATAAACATGGCTTTTTCCACCGCGACATGAAACCTGAAAATTTATTATGTATGGGGCCAGAACTGGTGAAGATTGCTGATTTCGGCTTGGCCAGAGAAATACGTTCAAGGCCGCCTTACACAGATTACGTATCCACTAGATGGTAATATCTATTTAGTCAAAAATTGACAATATTATATTTCTCATCCATTGGACGACTTATTTAAAATGAATAAGAAAATTGTAAAGTGATTTTTAATGAATAATAAGGGATGAAATAATAAAGAAATCTTTTTAATCTCTCTTTAATCTTTTGAGTTAATAAAAGACAATATCTTATCTTTCAGTTGTATCCGTACTTAAAATTAATATTATATATTAATATTTATAATATTAATATTTGTAATAATGATAATAGAAACGAATATGAATTGAAATCCGTAAGAGAAATTAAGAATTTTCTTTTTAATTAATTTAAGGGTTTCATTTCAGGTACAGAGCACCGGAAGTGCTGCTCCATTCCACGACTTACAACAGCCCGATTGACATTTGGGCGGTGGGTTGCATCATGGCCGAACTATACACGTTTCGGCCACTTTTCCCCGGGAAAAGCGAAATCGACGAAATCTTTAAAATATGTTCCGTCATTGGCACGCCGGAGAAGGATGATTGGCCAGACGGATATCAACTGGCTGCCGCTATGAATTTCAAGTTTCCAAACTTTTCTCGAACATCGTTAACCGTTTTAATACCAAATGCTAGCCAAGAAGCAGTAATACTTATGGAAGATATGTTACAGTGGAATCCTATTAAAAGGCCTACAGCACAGCAATCCTTAAGGTAAAACTTTTACAAGTTACCTAGAAAATATCTGTACATTCGATCCATCCTGTAATGGATCAGCTAAATGGAACGGACAATTACAAAAATAATATTTCACCATTATTTGCTAGACTTTTATTTGTTGTACTTTTACTTTTACTTCTACTTTTTAAGGGTTTATTAATAGTGTTCATTTTGTTGTATTAGTGACAATTTTGTTTCAACGGACTTTTTCATACAACGATAATAGATTAGGCAGAAATTTATGTAATCTCATTTAGTTGATCCACTTTGTAGACTGTAATAAGAAATAACTAATAATCATTGAAATAATGCTTTTATAGGTATCCCTATTTCCAAACGAACATCCCGCGTATAATTAATAGTACAAAGATCGGTGTCACATCTCAACGAGATCTCGTTTTGAACAAAGTGAATCTTCCACCCCCTGTTCCTAAATCGTACAATTACGCCCAGCAAGAAGTACTCAGGACTTCGATGGAATCCAGGTGAATTGAATCGATATTTCTACCTTTATACCCTGGCACATGAAGGTAGAGTTACACAAGAATCTCGATACTTTTTGATCGAATTTGCCTTGAATTGATAAATGTCAAAAACATATTGCCAGCGATTTTCCAATATGTTTTTCTATATCACAATTTAATTTCGACAAATAAAAACAAAAAGAGAAGAAAACAAGTTTTTAAATTCGATTCTCTGGAAAACGAAGAATCCGATGCAATTTTGCTATTCTCGATTTCCGTTTTATCTTGAGGCATAGAATCTTCCTCTTAACTCATTTTATGTATTTGTTTCTTTCAATAAATGAAGTGATGAGCATAAAGTGCGTCATAGTTGTCGTAAGTTGCGAAACTTACGATTCCTGATAGTATTCTTATGAACTTATGAATCACTATGAGAAAATCGTTATGATACGAAATAATTAACATAATGTTGAAAAAACCTCCATCAAGGATTCGGTTTTGATAAAGAATATCGATAGTTCTAACTTCATATGTTAAGAGCTAAGAAATCAACATTTAAAAATATCTAACGAGCTTGCACTTAATTACAGAGCACAAGAGAAAATGATGCAGCAACAGCAACAGCAAACGATACTACCTTTGTTGAACCATAATAGTTACATGCGCGAAAGCAATCCCCAAAAATTGGACGAGGACGAGTTTGCTGAGCTCTTGGGGTGCGTTGCTCGAATTTCCTAAATCGAAAAGCTGCGTATTAAGTAGGAATCCTCCCTGCGTACCGCGATACAACTCTATATAAAATCTAATCCTTGAATTGTCCACGTCAGTAGCAAGATCATTCCCGAGAACGTGAACGCAAAGCTTGTCCCAGAACGACTATACAAAGAGAACCGTGCCAATTGGAATGCCAATTATTTGCCAGAGAATACGCGGCAGAGCAACGGAAACTGGGTGCTGCCAGCTTGGAACGAGCCATCGACCATCAATTGGAATCAGTTGCAGCCATCAAACGCGAAGAATGGTCGAAAAGCATCGGGGAAGCAACATTACATCGCCGTTGCTCGATACGTCGCTGGTCCAAGTGCGAGTTTAGCCTCCAGGTATCGAATGTTTCGAGATCTACTAAAGCAAATCCTGATTCCCTGTTCGCTGACAATACTGGGATGTACGTTGCTGTATTGTATGATCTGGGAAAACGAGCTTCGCAAATGTTTCACGTGTCTGGATATGATAGGATATTTCTTTTGAGATTATTCCTTTTATTTACTCGTAATTAGGTGCTGTTTAATGGACGTGACTGATTTTCGAGAATCCTTTTCTCAGACTAGATTTTCTTTTTTTATACTTTGTACACTATCCGCCTTCCATTGTAAATCAAAAGATGTTCAATAAATTAAATCGATGAATTCCTGAGATTCAAGTATTTAATCGATTTATTTTAACCGAGATTTCGTCTAATGGTTTCTCGTTTTCTTGTTTATTTTTGAAGAAACGGTGACTCCGACCCGAACAGGCCTAGATTAATACGGAACCTGGTTGGTCAACCGATGGAAAAGTACGAAGAATTCACCGATTCCTTCTGGGTACCTAAGAACTCTGTTGAGAATCAGACGAGACAATATTACATTCCACGAAATCGATACCTCACCGATCAAACTTTAAGGTTGCCTTATCCCAGCGTTTATGGTACACAGAATATCAGTAAGTATTCTTAACCTTGTCCATTTTTCAAGTCAAATATTTCTTTCTATCTTAGATACTTTCAACGTTGATCATTGAATCTCAGTTATTAATTTATTACTATTAACAATTATGGGTTCAATAGAAAATACAAATAAAGGAACACATCAACCAATCGCATACGGAACTGTGCTGAACACAAAAGGCAGCGGAAGTCTTCATGGTCGAACAGACTGGGCTGCTAAGTATCTCAAATGACTGTTTGAAAACTATGCGTACATATAACTTAGCGTATTCAATTTATTTAACTGTGATAGAATGGCGTTTACCATTTCATTCCACTGTAAAGGAAACATAAAGGTTTGACGGTCTTTAAGAGCATAATCACTTTGCTGATTAATTATTTTTTAAGCCGCTTTAGTGATTATACTCTTAAACCGATTTGGTTAATATCTAATGAACCGGCCTTAGCTTATTGTAATAGGTAGGGAAGTCTGAAAAAAAAAGAGATTTGTGTCACTTAAATTTGTTAACAAATATTATTGCGAATTATTGCCGATTAAGTGACAGTATTTTGATAATACGTATAGCATTCAGTACATTAATTTGTCCCCTTCTTTTTTTAGTAAAGGAAAGACAAAAAAACGAGATCAATTAATTGATGTAAAGGAAACTAATATAGGAGACAGTATCGATTAATGATAGTGATCAAGAGTGTAATGTTTGATTCGTAAAGAGTATTATACTTGGATAAGATATATTAAAGAATATAATATATATATATATACATATTTATTATTTGTACATGTTATTAATTACGATGTGGAGTAACTTCTGATACGTAGAAGACTAATGTAAAAATTGATCACATCTGCCCTTCTTTGTATACGTACTCTTTTAACGAGTATATATATATATTAAAGGCTGTACGGAATATTACTCCATGTCGTATCTGACATACGGATAGTTACATTTTAATGAAAAATATGATTATCAAACAAAAGGACTCTCCGTATTTTCTACACACAATCGTTTAAGAAGCATTCTTATACTGTACACTCATAATCATACCTCATCACTCATTTCATAATTCTATTACGATTTTTTTAGTAATCCTCGTATAAATTCCCCTAATTACGTTCGACCTTTCGAGTATCTTTCTCCCACGTGCATTTTTTTTTTCTTTTCGTTTCTTTTCTCTGACATAGGTTTTAGCAGATATATCATGGAACTTATATTGCAAGTTTACGATACTAATGAAAGGGCAATAAAAAATATACCGTAGTCGCTTAACGAACCACTAAAATATCTTTTCTCGCCTACGATGCGATTGTAAAACTGGAATTCATCTCATAAAAAAATATCTCAGAAAGGAACGTGCCGTGTTTTCGTTTTTTCCCTGTACTGAAGATCCTCCAATACTTTTCTCAAATTTTCCTATTTGATAAATTTTCAAAACCCCACTCCATATCTCGATATGTTGAGAGTAAAGATATACACATGACATGTACGTAACGACTTGTCGGTTCTCCGCTAATCTTAACAATCTTACTCCACACTGAGTCTGAAAAAGGTGTCGACGTTTTGTGCATCCGGATTACGATCGGATAAAACAAACCATCGTACAAGAGAAATTGTGATAGAATCGATGATACGAATCGAAGATTGATATGATTAATTTGCATTACCTCGAATTTGAGTGTGTATGGGTATGTATAGACAATTCTTACGTGTGTATGTTTTACGTGTAATCCCGGGTTCATGTGTGTGTTGTGTGTTTGTGTGTGTGTGTATGCTTCATCTCTAAACGATTTCTAGATATATTTTGAATATATGAAATACAACTGTAAGCTGTTTGGATGGGTGGTACATTTGGTGAATATTACGCATATACATTTATCTATTAAGATGTAATCTTTTATACTTTGAAGTGTAATCCATCGTTGGAACGTTCGTAAAAATGCTTCCGAGCTTTAAATTGTCGGTTAAGTCCATTTAATTCACGAGCTTGGATGAGCTTCATTATGTGATTTAATATAAAACAAACGTTAAGAAAGAAATAGTGAAAAGAATTCTGGTAAAGAATCTACCCTTCCTTCTCTTTTTTAATTATACGTTTAACTTCTATATGACAACGCGTGAAAATATGATCTTTTGCATAATGTACCTATCCAGTGTGTAAAGTTTCATTCAGTGGCTACAAAGATTGAGAATATTTGATTATAAACTTTTCCACGCAACAATATGGATATGTTTCTGGGCGTATTAACTTAGGTAAAAAACTACGCGCTCGAAAAAAACACATGCTTTTCTTCTTTTTTCATCGTTTTCTTCGTTTCATACGGAAGTATGTTGTAAGTATATATATCTTACATTTATAATTATTAACTATTCACGCAGACATATAACAATCTCTTACAGAATATACTTGCACGATAACTAGATCGCGTAAATTTGCTACGTCTCAACCATTGATCTAACAAGTACAGTGCTCAGAACTACCAGGAAGGACTTTGAATATCGTTTGGATATAATTTCCCTCTTTTTCGTGTCGTTCCGGACAGTTCTAGGATTAACATAAAGTTAACAAGTTTTAAATTAAGAAACAACTCATCGAAGGATATGATTTAATCCTTAAATGATACGAAGTCAAATACTATTTTCAGTAGAAGATTCTTCTTTTTTATCTAGACAGAAACTTTAAGAGAAATATTATTTTCTTAATTCTTAAAATTGCCTAAATAAATAAAGGAACACTATGAGTTAACGCATTAGGATTGTCTCTGTCGAGTTACGATTATTCGTCATCATATTATTTAAGGATTAAAAAGATCTTTTGCTCTCCTTCTCGCGTGCAACAAATTTTACAGCTATATATTTGAATCTTTTTTTTTTGCGTTTAACAATAAAATTTAATAAGTAGACGGCTATAAAATTAGCCACAATTATATAAAAGACACAATAATATCATCGAAGAAGACTTTTAAAGCTTTTTTCTGGCTTAATTATTCTACAGGAGTTAAAAAGAACTATTTATTGGACGTAATGTGGGTACAACATTACTCCGTGTTTGTTTTATTGACTCCTGATCACTCTTTTTGTTAAAAATATCTTTTACTCGTTAATAAATTCCGATAAAAACTCGAGTAAATAATTACTGCAATATTTACGAAACCATAAGGATCGAGAACTCGAATTTTTGTGTGTGTGTTCAATCTGGCGATTTTAACTACCGTTCTGTGGAATCAAAATCTCTTTAACATTTTACAAACTTATTGGTATCATTTTGTACGGAAAATACTGCGATAATTTAAACCAATAAATAATTATAATCTACAAATCAATAAATAAGATTCTACATCATAATAAATTATTTGAATAAAATTATTTAGATAAAGCACCAGATTCAACACAGCACACAAACGTGCGTATCCTAGTGTTGTAAAATTGCATTATTAACTGAAGCGGTAACGTTAACAAACATCTTCGGGGATATAGTTGTGGATGCTTCCATCACACCAGTAGTTAATGTACTAACGGTAGTATTATTAGACATCAAAGTGGATGTTAAAATAGTTGACAAGACAGTTACAGTAGTTTTTACCTTTGGTGTAACGTTTTCTAACGTGGGTAATGCGGAAGACATAATAGTTGTTAAAATGTTTGGTGTTGTATTATTAAGTGGCATTACTGATGGATTTAATGCATTAAAGCATACATCTTTCGACTGGACTGGTAGCTCGAAACGAGTATCCAGTATGTATGCGAATAACGAGCCTACTGTCAAACCTGTAGTATATGACAAAGTCATAATATTCCCTAAAAAGATACAGTAACGTTGTAAGAAATGAGTCATCATCGTAAATGAAAATTTAAATATACATATAGTATATAATACCTGCTAATTCACGATGTCCCTCCGGTACTTTTGTAGGTGCCTGCATCATTGGTACCGATCCAACGATGCCATTTGTCACGCCAAGCAAGCAAGAAAGTAGCAATGGATATCCCTCTCCAGAAAATATTGGAGTACTTCTAGGTAATGCACAAAGTAGAAATAAAGGAATCAATATAACTCGAATACTCGCAAATGATAGTAACTGGGTACGTTTCCAATCGTAAGGAATCAAAGCAAGTATCTGAAATATTAAATAACAAGATATCCATATGCGCGCAACTGTTAAATTTTAGGTGAATGTATATTCGGCGAATATATATTCGAGACATTAAAATTCTTTATACCTTGCCCAATACATCAGAAGCATTAAACGCTGTCATCAAAATTACCGGCATCCATGATCCAAGCTCACAAGAAATAATTTCTGACATAATTCCAGGGTACAAACAAAGTGTTACAAAGTATGCTAGACCAATACTAGCCATATATGGGCATATTATCTTTGCCACTTCAAGTCTTGCAAGAAAACCCTCTTAAAAAATATCATGTATGTTAGTTTTTCGTGAAGAAAAATTAATTTTATGGTATAATAAAAATTTAGAATTAAAGAATATGGTACTTTTGATTTCAGACCACGGTTTACTAGTTTGAGTTCCATACGTTCCTCTCATAACAACTACATCTTCAACTTTGTATGTAGGACCAGCGCTACCAGGAGGATTTCCTGATGGCGCGCCAGGTTCATATACTGGGTTACTGAATGAGAATGGTGAATACTGATTTGTTCCTAAAAATAAAAACTATTGACTTATTACCACAAATAAATGTTATTCGACGCACTAGAAATAAATTGTAATTTTTACCATTTAGCTCGGTGTTTCCACTTGCAGATTCATTTCCTAAAGGACTAGTCTGAATCTTTAGAACCCCATACTGACCTTTCGAAGGGTCCCCGACCTGATCCAATGGATCCATCTATTCGCAAAAAACATTTAATATTATTTAATTAAAATTGTTGGTTAATAATAATTGATACGTACCAAACCAACATCTTCCGTCGGTTCTAATGTAATTCGATTTCTTTCTTGACATAATGTTATATAAAACTGCACGAAATCAGTCTTGCGAACTTTTTGGTTTAGTAAGAAGCACATTAGAATCGTGCTATTCGATAAAACGAAAAACATGGATGTGTTGCTACGTTCATCGTCAAGCAAAGACTTCGTTAATATTCGATTGATTGATACCCAAAGGCCAGCAATGCCTACAAGAAAATACATGTTTTTTTTTTAATATTTCGTCAATTCGATACTTTAAATAAAACAATTATTTGAGTGTTTATTTCTCACTTTCTCCAATCATCACCGCCTGCGTGTATCGACTGGGAAGCATGGAAGTGTATCCGTAAAAGCTCGATTGTTGAACTAATTAAAAAATAGCAATTTTAATATAAAGTGTGAATTTTCATGGAATTCATGACACAAAGCATTCTTTACCGGTACAGCCCAGCGATACTATTGCAACGACGACTAAATTAATCGTGTAAGAAGTAGCCACGTTAAAAGGCTCCCACCAGATCTCGGAAATCACAACAAAATTTAAGGTGACGAAGGCTACCAGATATCCTACAATTCATATTAGTGTATTAAATAATAGCATATTTTTATACAAAATAGCATATACTTAATACAAAAATTTTTACACTGGCTGTTAATTCTTACCAAATGTTATCCGTGTGTTTAGGGACAATGTTTCGATCAAAATATTATTTGCAAAAACCGCGAAAAAGGCCATGATAATGTAGACAACTGACATATCGAATATTACAGTAGTTCCGGGATACCTCGCTTGAAAAAAGTCCACCGCTATGATGAAACTGTAAGAAACAGACACATCGACGTTACGTTCCATGAATAATAAACTCACCTAATTAATATTTTTTATTAGGAATATTTTTTACTAACAATCTGCTACTAAATATAGTCATGCAATATTCTCATATGACCATCCCTGAGATCATTGATCGATTTTCAACAAGCATTTACGATCTAAAATCACTATTAAAAGTACAGTGGATCCTTATGCAATATTCCGCGTTATACGAATCTTTCTTTGATATCAGCTATACCAGTTCGAGGATAGGAGATAAATTTTTACATCCTTTATAACCGTTAGCTTCCCTATATATAAATACGGTGGCTACAAAAAGTATTTGCATAACATTGCATTTATCATAGCATTTATAAACCAATTAAACAGATCCAAGTACATTACATTTCGTATCATTTAGTAGCATGTTTACATGATGACACAAATTTGATGCTATGAAAATGAAGTACATAAAATCTGTTAAAAAAAATTCTTCATTGCAAAAAAAGAAGGTTGAAATACTTTTTCTAGCAGCTATATACGGCTTATCGCGCTTTACGAGTATTGTCACGATCTTCTCATCACGTTATACGAATTAGCGTTATGCAAGGGTCCACTGTATATCAAAACATAAGGTATACATGGTTTTGGTGTTCGACATAAGCATGCACAAGCGTATACCGCAAGTTCGATTTTACTTTCAAGAAAAAAACGTAAATTAAAGGTACAGAGGTCTTTGACACTCGATTGCCGACACACGGAAGAATATAGTGTCTGATTGCGGCGTGACCTGTTGTACGGCAAGAGGAATCCTATGCCGCCAAGTATAAGGGCGAAGTAGATGAAGTTGCATTTGTCAACAGGCGGTGACAGATGAGTGAATCCATTGGAAAATTTGAATTCGTTCATGCCCCTCGCTTTCCCTAACTGTACGTAGCCCCGGCTCAAATTTTCATCCATGTCTGCCGTGATCGACGCGTATTAAGAATGAAAAAAACAGTAATCAATTAGCCGTTAAACTGTTTTATGATTTCATTGTTTTCGGAAGAATTTCAACTGGGCGGCTTTTACTAAAAAAGAACCGTCTGATTCCACTACACCACACACTTCCTGCCAATCGGTTAATTGCACCTGATCACTGCCTTATTTATTTCTTTACGCGTAGTACAGACGTGATTGTCTTCGTGCACTGGCGCATGCTTTGAAAATTTGCGGCATTGATTTCTGCGTGCGCACTTGCGTCTCTTCTCCCCGTGTTCCCGCGAATTTTGAATATAGGAATTTAAACTTTTTTCATTTCAACACTTTGGATTAAATTATGACGATGTTTCAACTCGAGAAGTACTATCGATGTTCTCATATAAATCTTTGGAGAATTTCCAGCTATCGACCTTGTAAATTCTTATATAAAATAATTATTTAGTATTAAGCATTTAATTCCATGAATGCTTTTGAGTCAAAATAGATATGCTACAAAATATGGATTTAAATAAGGCAAGAATCGTTTCAGAACACAAGTATCGAGAGATATAGTTCCCCTTATTTTTCATATTAGTTTCTAAAGTAAACATAAATTGTAAATGAAGTATATCCTCGAGACATATATACGAAAATGTATACGCGTTTCAATTCTGCTTTAGCGCTAAGGTATTACATCAGTTTGTTACAATCATATTTTAGTATAGGTTTGCATATATATATATGTAATACTTTATGCATGTTTAAATTTTTAGCAGTTAGTAAAGTACTTTGAACAATATCATCAAAAATATTTTAATTGAGAAAGATGGTTACGCATTTATGTGAAATACAAGTTCACCATATACGTATTGTGCACATATATTATATCGTTAGATATATTATATTGAGATAAGTGCGCGTGCGCACTGCGCCATACTTATCACTTATGAATCAGCTGATGAAGGAAGATTGTTGCTAGAAATTTCAACAGTATTGGAGAAAACGTTAAAAAAATATGTCGTTAAATACAGCGCACGCTAACGGAGGCGTTCTAATACACGCCGGAGAATGGTAAGTTATAAAATATGTTAGCAACTTTTGATAATATGATCGTTGTTTCACATGTTCTTGCTTATGACGTTTTTACAACGTAGTTATCGTCGTGGCCTTCCGAATGTAACTTCCTTTTTATCAATAATCGTTTCTCTGATTAATGATTACTACATCAAAGATATATCAAATATTTGCAGTAAAATTGTTAGAATTAATACAAATCATCGTCATTTCAGTTTTTTCTATATTATACTAAGTACGATATAAACAAATAAAATCTTTATTTATTTAGCATATTATTATTTTGTGACAATGTCACAATGGAATTCCATGGACCAGAACAAGTGGAATTTGCTGGTACCAAATATGGTAGATTATACCTGACCACCCATCGAATGATTTTTAATGCCAAAGATCTCAAAGAAAGGATGCAGTCATTTAGTTTTCCTTTTATAACACTATGTGATGTTGAAATAGAACAGCCAATATTTGGTGCTAATTACATCAAAGGTAAATGCCGTGCTCAACCAAATGGCAATTGGATTGGAGAATGCAAGTTCAAATTGCATTTCAAAAGTGGTGGTGCAATAGAATTTGGTCAAGCTATGTTAAGAGCAGCAGCAATGGGTAAGTTCGTTATAATTAGCAGGTATAAACTTTAATAATTCTCTCTTATCGCCTGTCTATGAACATTACGATGCTTTGTATGTAACTGTTTTTACATATTTGTAGCTCAGCGTAATGGACCTGCAAATGATGCTCCACCACCATATCAACCACCAACATCAAATTGGTATGCAGCTCCACCACCTGCTTACCAAGCAACACAGACTGGCTATTATGGGTGGCTTCCACAAAATGATGCATTTTCACATAGTCCACCAGGTTAAACATCTATTTTTCTCTAAGATTTTTTCAATGTAATAAGAACCTTATTAGTTTTCTTGCAATTAGCACAATTTTAATGTTTTATGCACACATAAGGAATGTAAATTTATATTGTATAGCAAACAGTGTATATATGACGGATATGCCACCTCCGTATCCTGGTATAAATACACCTTATCAAGGATATGCAAATGCACCGCCACAAGGTGCATGGGGCACTTCCAGTCAACAACCTAATTGGACACCACCTCAACAGAATGGAGCACCTGGGTGGGCTAATCCAAGTTATAATGCCCAACCAATGTCCCAAGCAGGTGCGTATCCAAACTATGGACAGCCAGCATATAACAGTTATCCACAAAATCCTCCACCATATACTCCATATTCTCAAGGTAATAATTATACACAGTCTGGCTATTACCCACAACAAAATCCTTACAATCCATACCCGCCTAATTACTAATTATTAAACATATGGTGCTACATGTTTTGTGTATGCATGTTTGTATCATACTTTATCTGAATAATGGCCAAATTTTCGAAAGTCTTTAAAATAAATTATAATAAATGAAAGATAAAAAAATATTAGTTAGTATATTAAAAGTGCAAAGAAGGAATATATGAATGAACTTGTATCTTATACTATTCTTTATGATATGAGGATCATATGATATAATACATACACATAACAGTGAATATCAAATTATTTTTAAATATTTGTTTTTTTATCAATTATTATTGTATATTAAAGTATTATATTTTTGCTGCTTCGATCATATATAGCTTTGTGATGATCATTATAATACAAGAACATATTATGTTATTAAAATTTAGCCAAATATAACTTGCTGTTTTTATTTAAACCCACCAATTTGAAATATTGCTCTATTATAAAAATCGTATATATTTCGTTCGCAAAATAATCGAACAATAATACCATAGTTTTTATTTCACTTGAAAAACTTTAAGTATTAAATATTATGCAACATTATTGCACAACAGGTTTGGTTGACCTGCAGTAAGGTTGACTTTCACTATGCTCAGTTATTATCACATAGTTGTCAGAGATAGTTCAAAAATACGCGAGTGTTATTATTGCTCGTTAATTATTTTTTATTTATTTATTCGTTAGTATAAATTATCAAAACAGTATATCAATCGTTAATTTCGTTTCTTTTTCGTTAAAATAGCACTAAGAAGAATATAGATTTTTAGCATATTCAATGACTCATTCAACCAAAGTGTTCTTTCACAAAATATTGCTACTTTATTACTGTTTGAAAAATTGTGCTAATTTATTAATTTTTTAAACAAACTATCTCAAGATCCATGTGAAAATATTGAAAGTGATTTGCTTTATGATTTTATCTACATGATAAAATTTATCAATACTGTTATAAAATAAATAAAATTCTTAAAATCTTAGAAAGAGCAAACTACGAAATATATATTTAAAAAATTAATTTGTCTCAATATTTTTTATAAAAATCAAAAATGCCAGATCAATTTAAATTTACTACTTCAAATATGTACAAATGTATGTGACTTATCATAAAGTTAAATATATTTTCGAATAAAAATTTAATGTTTTTGTTATATAAGTGTTTTATTCCTTTTATCATTTACAGATGCAAAAGCAGCAGAAGCTGCTCAAAGTGCATATTATGATCCAAACAGACCCCAGTGCGCCTATGTTCCACCTCCTGCATACTATGTAAGTAGAACATTTATTATAATACATTTATTATAATTTTTAAATATTATCTGGGAATCAAAAATTAATACTACAAATAAATGTTCTTTTGTATATATCTTAGGAAAGTCCACCAAGTTTTCAACAGGCAACAGAGAAAAAGGATCAGTAGAAATGCAACCTTGAAGTCTGAAAATGATGATGTAACATCAGCACATTGTTCAATTAGTATTATATGTATGATATGCTGTATTGCATAGCAACAGGTATATGCATTCCACTTTAGGTTCTGATATATGTCGTTTTGGTGTGTGTAATTAAATGAAACAATATTTCTATCTTCCCTATGCTATCCACAATTTTTAAATATAACACGATATATTATACTTTTATGCTTCAAAGTATGCGAGTATTTATACTTGCAATGTCAAACTGTATAAACGATTTATAAAAAAAAAAGTTCTATCGCGTTGTGTTTTATGCAATTAAATGAATATATAAAATAAAAGTTGCTATATATGAGTATGCAGGGAAAGTCACATTGAAACACTTTATCTATATTCATATATTTTATTAAAAATTATAGGCTGAATATATTTGTACATGTACATACATATACATAATTAAATATAAAATAAATAACAATTGATCGCCTTCAGTAAAATTTATGCATTAAATTTACACAAAATTTCGTTAGCCACAGCGTGTTTAACTGTATGTATCTCTTTATTGGAAGTAAAATGTTCTATAATAGCTTGTGCTACGTGCATTTTTAAATGCATATACATGTATAAGAATTCAAATATACGAATACAGAAATAATTTTCAAACATATAATGGTCAGTTACATTACAGTACAAATTGTTTTCTTATTTGTGCTAATAGTATCCAAAAAATTCGTTAATTCTTATTTCTATTAGTTTTTAACTATGGCAAAACCAATAAATATCCAGAAATTGTGTATAACTCGATACATAATAATTATAATAAATAGGCAATCTAAAATATTGCAAAATTTAATCTTCTATACATTCTAATGTATGCATTAGTAAATATATATATATCTTTCATTAAAAATGGCACCTCCAAAAATTTTACTATATAAAAATTTCATAAATAATGTAATGCTACTCATTAATAGCATGTCCTATAATATCAAAGTTTTTGTGCATATAAAAACTTTATGTATATTTAATTAAGCATCGGTATAATACAATAATTTAACAAGGCAAAACATTTTGGATCTTTCAATTTTATAATATAAAAATTTTCAACTCCATAGAATCCTATCTATGTAGTCTGTAAAATTGATCAAATACAATTTTGCAATATACATATAAAGATCTAACCATACTCTGAAGTGACTGTCAAACTAAAGTTTCCTCCTTTCACATAAGTGCTATGATACCAAATTCTTGTATCCAACAAAACAATATCTCCAGCATAAACACTAAAATTAAAACGCGTACAAACAGTATCACATTCCGGAGTCGGAGCGACGCTCCACGTTTTATTGCCTATAATTTGCCCTTGCCACATTAGACGCGAAATATAATCTAGCTGTAAACAAAATAAAACCTGTGATTAACTAAAAATAATTAAAAATAAGTGTGCATGTATTATTACCATTATACGTACATGCATAATAGCACCTTCTTCATATCCTAAAAAAACATAATTGGAATAAGGAACCTCCGCATCCTCTGGTAAAAAATGAGGTAAATTGTAGTACCGTTTCATAATATCCAAAATCTGAAGGTGACAATTTTTCCAACCAACATACCAAGGATCTTTACCATTATGCTGCATAGCTCTTTCTTCAGTCATTGCAAAAACATCACGTAAATTGGTAAGATTACTTTTGAAATGCAAGAACTGACATTCATCTACCGAATCATAAGCACCATCAATATTCTCATATAAATCTTTGAAGAATTTCCAGCTAAATACCTTTGAAGCTGGCCAATGACTTGCAGCATATTTTATCACCATAGGTCTAGAAGAATAGGCATATTGTTTGAATTCTTCTCTTGTTAAATTTGGCAAGATCAGTGCCGAAGTAACATCCCGACAATAATCACAATTTGATATCGGTCTTGTAAATTCCCATATGAAATAATTATTTGGTATTAAGCATCTAGTTTCACGAATGCTTCTGATTATATCAAAATATAAATATTTAAAAAGTATGCTACAAAATATTGGTGTAAATAAGGCAAGAAGAACCTTTTTAGAACACAAGTAATGTGAGATATGGTTCCTTTTATTTTTTATATTATTTTCTAAACTAGCAGACTTAAGATCTACTAACGATGCACCTTGTTCCAGGAAGCTCTCTGTTAAAACTAGAAATGCTTCTTCTATATCTTCTAATATATTATCACTCTGTTCCATTTCTAGTAAGGTAAGTGTTCAGGATTCAATATAAATTTAAGTAACCATTGATACTGGATATCTTTTTTATGTATATCATCTACTTAGGAGATAATACATATTCCACTTATCTTCTGGTTACTCATATTTCAAATTAATGACAACGTTAATTCTGTCATTAGCAATAATTGTACGGTAGAATTTATAGTTTTTCTGCTCATTTCTTTAAAAATTATTTCTAATTTTTGACACCTTGCTTAATTAGTGATCACACTTCATTCATCAGGTCATAGATTTTCTGTCACAGAGAAAGCATTGTTCAATTGTGTAGAAAACGCTTATTACATGTTGGTTAGAATCATATTACATATTAAATAGTAACGAGTTAACGTGCTATTTCATTATTTACACTATGTGTAAAAATGACAGTCACGGAAAAAACATCAAAGTGACGTCGATTTAAATTGTAGAAACAGAGATTTCCACGAACTATGTTATATCATCATATGTATTGCCTTGACATATACACGCATACAAGCACTGTATTCAACCTTGAACCACTTACATATATACATTTCACCGAAATGCAAAGGTTTATATCAATTGCGAAATTATAATTAATTTTTGATTCGTGCAGAATTCTAATAATTCTTTTCTTTTCTTGTTTCAAACAGAGTAAACCTTGCAACACAGCTTGCTTAGCCTCGAGTAATTTAAAGCCATAATAAGGAGTTTCCTGTTCATAACGAACAAACGTAAGGGAATTTAGATTTCTCGCAATTATGCGGGTAAGAAGCCCGAGTTCGATCCAAAACTTAAAAATTACTTTATTATGCTTTATTATACTTTATTTACAAGAATAATTTATGTGAGTTAGTAACAAATATTTATTATATTTATATTTCAATATAATTTACAAATAAAAAAAAAAAGAAAGAAGATCACGTTTGAGAAGACTTAAAATTGTTTATTTTTATCAAATCACACAACATGATGTACAAGTCTTGTTTTAAATGGACATTGAAATAGTTTTTCGAATGTGCAAATAGTTATGAATTCCATGTAGATATTACGGTAGATACAAGTTTGATTTGTCGTTTTTCCGGGTTCTCGTTCCTTCAGTTGTGTACATGTACAGTATAAAACCTAATTTACAGCAGTTTATAATACTAACGTTACATAATAATTTAATGCTCGTCTTAATAATGCTCGTCGAGATATACAGTCCACTTGAACTCTAGTGCGTAGTGAAATTTTGAGACGGCTAATTCCCCTGGACAAATTTTTGTTTTATAGGCCAATATCAAGACGCGTGCAAATATATTTTGACAAATTCGTTGTTTCGTAATCGAACAGTAACATCGTACCAAAAATTGCATTTTTTTCATCTTTATAAAATGCGGACTATATTTCTTGATAATAACTTAGCTTATTGCAACTTGAATTTCATTTATAATTCGTACCTTCTTGTTCTTTTTTTTTTTTAATTGAATCAAATTAATTTGCGACAAATTTGTTTCGAAACTTAACATGTATAAAATCAGTTTCGATACTCGACATAAATTGTAACTATAAAAATAGATTTGAAACAATTCGTTTTTGAATATCTAAACTATTTTAATTTATTATTTAATGTCATTAAATGTACTAAAAAGTTGAATTATTTCTCGACGAACTTCAAAAGATTGTAAATGCAACATCATAACTTCTTTCTTCACTTCCTCCTATAAATGTAATTTTACAAACATTTCACTTTTATTTTAAAGATCCAAGCATTTCTATTTAAATAAACAGAAAAGTTAAAATTCTTTAATCTGTTCATTTAAATGACAATTCTTTTACCTAAGGTAATAAAATGTTTCTTTTTAATATAACGTATTTTCCTAAGAGTTAAAAAACTTATGATATTTACAAATCTTATATACGATATAATTCAGAGAAATTAAGATTACAGTTAGCATTACTTCAATATATTAAAAAATTTCAATAATCCAGAAATCGCAATGTTGTATAAACACTTCTTTTTGCTATCAGAAATGGTAATTATAAATTCGTAAAATGTATCGATCTTTATAAAATATTTTTATCATTTTTAACAAAGTTAAAAATTATCTAAGAAAATTTCCTTAACAAAAAGGAAGAATACTTTTATTAGAACATATCAGTTATTATCCAACGCAAAATAAGTTATTACTTACTGTTAAAAATGTGTGACTAGTACAGTCGTGTTTGTATCAATTCTTACACCTGATTACGCTTTGTTTTTGAAGAGACCGAAACTTCCATCAATGTTCGATCAGAAGTAGCACCACTTGCCAAGAACAGCATCTTTTATAGCGGATATGTATTGTGCAGGAACCCAATATATCCAGTATCTCGAAGCTTCTGTTGTGCCTAATTGTATAGCCTACAATTTAAAAAAATATTTGTGTAAATCATACGGTCCGTATTATATTAATGCAGCAATACTTCCTTTGTGAAAAATTGAAAAATAGACAAATTTTAATTATATCAGAGCATGCCAATTTTATGTTAAAGTACAAACCATAATATGATATTCCGGATGATCATGTATTGGTTCACTGTGTACACCTTTTATGGAATTCATGGGTATTTTATCTGTTCTTTCTTTTGTACCAATCCAAAGCTGATCTTGCTCCAATTTAAATGTTAATCTAACTTTACCGCCAGATTTATTTAACATACCAGCCAATGGAAATTCTGGTAGAGGTTCCTAAAAGTTAAAACAATTAAATAAAAATATACAATATTTAATAAAAATTATTACTTTAATTAAAGTATATGTCATACCTTACTATCTAATATACCAGGCATCACATCATCAGGCATACCTTTATCTAATACTTTCCTATGTATTTTTTGCTGAGATAAAGGTTCTTTATTTGTAGTGGAAGCAGCTTCATCTAACAAATCCTGTTTTGATGGAAGTGAAATCGCTAATACATCATCTAGTTTTGACCCTACTACCATCACTTTGGCACCTTAAAAGTATAATTATATAACACAACATATAATAAATATCTAATAAAAATCAGTGCACAAAAGAGAGAATATTATATTATATAATAAAAGTTACCCTTTGTAACACCCAAACTTCTTAATGTTTGTTCATTTTTGGCTAATCCTTTAATCATAACTTTCTGCATAGATTGTGGCACAGATATGATATTTTGAAGATAAGCTTTTAGTTTTGCCACTGTGCCATCAAGTGGAAAATTTACATTAATCCTTTGTTTATTATAAATCACTTTAAAGTCTATGTTTTCCTGGGGTGGATCATGCGAGGTAGTTGCAATATTATTATCTCTCTTTTGTATGCCTCGAATCTGATGTTTTACTGTTGAGTCCTTTTTTTCTACTAGTAAATTTTCATTAGAATTTGATACTAATTCAGCACAAGGAGTTGAGTTACAAGAGTTGTCGTTGCTTTTAGTTTTTGCAGCATCTGTAAAATATAAGTAACTTAATATTTTTTAAATACAAATACTGTCATCATTGCGTCATATATAATAAGATATTATAATAGTAAACGAGCAGTTATATTAATAAGATTTTAATAAACCATTAGTATATTACAAAAAACAATGAAATTTTAGCAATCAAATAAACTACAAAAGGAAAAATTGTATAAATGAAAGGTTATGTTTAAAATGACACGTATTTAAAAGAAAGAACAGAGAAAACGCAATTCATCGAAAAAATATATAAATGTTAAATTTCATATTTCTTAAATAATTTCAAATTAGATTTATGCAAGATTCATAGCAAAAATATATATGACTGTTTGTACGGAAATTAATCCAACATATACAATTGCCTGATTGTAACATATCACGGTAAGATTTTTCTGGGATGTAGATATTTGCTTTATTTAAAAATAATTAATAATAAATACAAAAAAAAATTAAAAAATATTTATTGCTTGGAAATTGTTAATAAAAATCACGAAAATCGTCAAGTACGTACCGACGTACTCCATGATGAACTGTATTTCGTTGACCAATCAAACTATTACAGGATACATTGTAGTTCCTGCTATTCGTATTTACAGCGATCTTTGAAATGACTTTCAAATTTTTAAATATGTTCTAAAAACGTGAAACGAAAGTACTTTCATCTAAATTTAAATGAATAAAAAATCCGGTTATATTGTCTTCATATTCTTAATATAAATAAATTCTTTGTTAGTCAGATGCCATAAACAATTTCTCAATTCTACATAAATACAAACTACACATGCATATGTATATATATATATATTTTAAATTTAATTCTTCTGTTACATATTACATTCTTCTATCCTAATATTTTATTAGGAATATGATACATATTTTTGTACAAAATACATATAAACATAGATTAACTTTAATCACAATTTTCAATGAATTTACTGTTCATATTCATCATAACAGATTTCAGAATATCGCATATAACGAACTATAAATAAGTTTCCAAATCTTGTTTTTACTGGTTAAATTTATTTTATTAGTGAAATTGGATATATAATTGCTTCATATAATTCTCTAAATTCAGTATTAAATTTCAAGTTTTCATATTTTAATTTACTGATTTTGCAAATTTTGAAATTGATTACGTACTGTTTTAAATATTTTAAGAAAAACGAATATCTATACATTATTATAATTGTATTTTTATATGTAATTATAAGATATCATTATTAATTATTGGAAAGACATGTCTTCTAATTTTATCAAATTACGAATATGTAACTATAACGAACTTGTTCATCCCTATCACAATTAATACTAGTATTAGAGAGGAGAGTTTTCTCTTTATCAGTAAATAATGTTTGAAACCATAAATTACGTAACCTTGATGTATATAGGTTAAGTATTTATTCATATAGATGTTGGCTATAATGATCAATGTAACAAACAGAAATTCAATAAAGAAATGTACCTTCCACCCTGTTTTTCAATTTTAATTTCTGCATATGTTTATCGAATAATATCTTACAATTTTGTTTACTATTCAACTTTAGTTTTTGAATTCATTATTCTTATTAAGGAAATTTTATTTACGTTAGAAGTCTTAATTATTTATAAAATGATTACACGTATACATTGCTTATTAAGGAATTTCAATTATCAGTAATCGGTATAGTTTGGACAAAATTGAAAATTGTAGTAAAATCGAGTGGCGTAGGATGGCACTGTAATCAAGAATCGCCATCTTGTGCACCACATGACCTCGTTGCCGTGTCCCGTGACCAGCTCACGTGAATTTTGACAAATTCAAACGTTTTTGGTAGAAAAAAAAATGGATATTTTGGAGCAGCACCTCGAACAGCAGGATGTCAGGTAGTGTTTATGTTAAATATCGACTGGCTGATAATGCGAACACCTATCCCTCCTGTTTCGCTCGAGGTCTCCTCAAGGTCATCACGTAGTGCACTGTGCGCACTTACAAGACTTAGGACAACGGTCGTGGAAGTAATAGGCATAGACGTAATTCTATAGATAAGTTACATATCCATTCTTCAATGTGTTTATGTTTGTTTTACAGCACTGTTAACGCGAAGGATGACGGGGGCACGGGAATTGTTATTGAGGAAGCGGAAATCGTGGATTGCGAAGGTAAATAGATATTTGTCATAAATTCAAGAATATCTATATCTCAAAATTTGACAATTAAGTTTTGTTCGATCAGAAGTCAAATTGATCAATTGCACTTTTTCCTTTAACTTAGATATATGTAAAAATATATCAAATATTTTATTAAGCTTATTCATTGCAGATTGTAAAGTAAATTTCAAAGAAATATATTTAAAGTCATCAGCTTTCTCTACTTTTCAATTTATGAAGTTGATTCATATAGCTTCTAAGCAGCTTAGTCATTAATTTGCAAAAATTTGAATTATGAACCAATTACAGGAGAACCTGTCGGGGAAGATGGAATGCGTTATCAAGAAGCTCTTGCTTATAGAGTGGTGCAAGTAAATGGCGCTACTGCTGGCAATGAAATAGAACTGCCAGTTACCCAACCAGGAAATAATACCGTACAAGTCCTAACATCCCCATTGAATGGACAATTTTATGTCATTGGAAATGCTAATGATGTTTTCACTACTGCGCAAACATCTAGATCATTGGTTCCTAGGACGACTACATTACAAATAGAAACACCAAGAAATTGTACTACTGTTTTGAAAAAGGTATATTCTTCCTTCACTCCTTAAAGCTCTTTGAATTTTGTTTTATTTGTAATATATGCTTTAGAGAGATGACAGAAGAAGAGCAACTCATAACGAAGTTGAACGTCGACGAAGAGACAAAATAAACAATTGGATTACAAAATTGGGAAAAATTATTCCCGAGTGTAATGCAGGTGCAAATAGCACTGGTAGTGGCAGTGGTGAAGGGAAGGCAAATTATGAAACTCAGGTATTAAAATAGAACTTATGGAATTTGCAGTTATAGAAACATTTAACAATAGCATTTTTTCCATGGGTTTCTTTTGTAGAGCAAAGGTGGAATTTTATCAAAGGCCTGTGAATATATAACGGAATTAAGAGCAGCAAATCAGGGATTGGGTCAATGTTTACGTGATAACGAAAAATTACGACAAGAAATAACTGCTTTGAAACAAGTTGTTACACAATTGAAACGTGAGAATCTTCAACTCAGGTCACAAATGTCACCCTCCACAGGAACGAATGTTGATGTTGTTCATTTGAGTCCTTAAAAGATTATTAGTTTGTAATGCAATGCTTCTTTTGTAAATATTAGGATATACAATCTGATCATACAATGGTCAGAAGAAGTACTCTATTTACTCTTATAATTTTTGGTTTTATAGGAACCACACCAAATTTTATCATATTGAAATTCTGTTCTTTGAAATATATTGCATGGTCCTAATGGTATGGTCGTAACTATCATTATAATCTTGTATACTTGTACGCGACATCATTCATGTTGCGTCTTAATTGAACTTTCCTCTTTAATGCTTATTAAATTATTTGGTATTGGATATTTGAACATTTTGCCCCATTAAGATCTTGATTACGCATTCATGAGTATATCATGGATAATATTTGCTAATTATCGAATGCTGGTGAAGTTATGACTATTCCTCATAGAACCTATGAAAAAAAGAATTTTATATTTATGTATGCATATGCATTGGATTGAATTACCTCGTGTACGATGAACGAGCCAAGGCTGTGAATATTGAGCATTGATTTGTAACTTTCGGATATATAATTTCAAACGATGTAACCAAAGTTAATTTGAAAAAAGAAGCAGAAAGAACATTCAGTTGCAATACAAACAAAAAAAATGCGATACAAATTATACATATATGACAACTGCATCTTTACAGAGATCGTTAAATATTTTTTATTTTTAATAATGTTTTAATGAGTGTAGAGTAGGTACTTCCGTAAAAGAAAATGATATAAATAATGAGAATGTAAAATAGATTAATGCATATATATTTATATATGCATATACATACACGTGTGTGCACATATGGATATATGTACGCATATAGCAATAAACATATTTTTTTCAACCCAGGATTTTGGACTCTATGACAATGTGACGGAATAATTGAAAAAATTAAATACTGGTTTGTAATATATCGTTGATGTACATACCGCGAAGGTTATTGTTATATTATATTATTATTAAAATGAAATTTATCGAAACACTGTTATTTTTATTTAATCATTAACAATGTCGAAGTTTGGCCTTTTTATGCATAATGTTTATTTGTTTTTTACATATGGTACAATGGAAATGTCGAAGTTACTGGAACACTGTTTACGATGCGTCTTTCTTTATACTTTGTTTTCAACGATAAAAGATCCTGCACCTCAACAGTTCTAACATTTTGACACCCTTTTTTTAAACTTTCAGACCATATTTCAACGGTTTCAACATTTAAAATAACATCTACTTTTATGTAACGTCTGCATTCGTCACTTAACGCGACATTTACATAATATACTATTATAATACAATATTTAATACTCTTTAATTGAAATTCCATTCCTTTGTAAAAAGCTACCATTTCATCCCATGATACAACAAAATACAGAATGATTATGTTTTTTCTTTTTAAAAGAACAACATACAAGGATGAATGGAAAGCTTCTTATGATGCATTTACTCTCATTTTACATACATATGACAGTTTCTTTACACTGATCCTTCCATGATTAAATTTCATTTACAGCAAATAAAATCGGAAGCTTGAGTCGCCAGGCATCTCATCTTTTTTTTTCCAACAATTTAAATTAATTACATATAACTTCATTTCAAGGATTTGAAGTAGCTTGGTATAGCACTTAATATATAAATACTTATAGAAGCTGGAATACATTTAAGGACGTCCTATAACCTTAGTGATTCAGCCATCACGTATAATTTTCTGTTTAAATGTTAGATTAAACACATAAAATTATTGTAGTTTTTATATTTGTAACACTTTTTATATATACAATTTTCTTGTAATTATTGAAAACTAATATAACAGTTTAATGTGCGGTACGTGATTATGAATGTTCCATATATTTTTTTTAGTAGATCCAGGACATCCTTAAATGACCAGCATAAGGTTCCTGAATGTAGAGAACTTATGTTTGTATGAATGTTTCTGATAATTAATCTTCTAAATTTCTAAATGCCTGTTGAATATCTTCATATAACTGATCAAAATCAGCTCTGATCTTTGCTTCGCCGTCTTGCACTGGATCCTAAAATGAAGAAAAAATATATAACATTTGTTATACACTTTTTAAAATATATAAATAAAACCATCCTAATCTATGCTTACCTTGAATTTCATAGAACTCAACTGATAGAGAATATTGTACATGCTATCCCTAATGACATTCCACGTTATTTTATTGTCTGATTGTGCCGTAGACTCGACTGCATGCCTTGCCATATCATAGAATGCAATCATGTTTCGTAACATTCCGACAGTTTTGTAGAATGGACAGAAACGATCGTATGTTGAATAACTACGAAGAAACAGAATAGTAAAAATGAACATAAATGATATTAATTAACATTAACATGACTATGGCAAAATGATAATTCGCACCTGTTTTGTTGCAAGAAATCGTCTTTTAGAAGTTTTGCAACTTCTAAGGTGATTTTATCTGTCTCAGCAAGAGAAGCTTTACCGACTAACTGTACAATTTCTGATAAATCCTCCTCTTCCTGCAAGATTTCCTTCACTTTCGTTCTCAAAGGAACAAACTCCGCGAAATTTTTATCGTAGAAATCGTCTAAAGCTCGAAGATATTTACTGTATGAAATAAGCCAGTTAATGGATGGGAAGTGTTTTCGTTGTGCGAGTTTCTTATCGAGACCCCAGAATACCTAAGAAATGGACAAAAAAAGCAAATTATATGGGTAAAAAAGAAATAAAAAAATAAGTTATGTAGATAGAAAACAAACATTAATTGCATTAGTACCTGCACGATACCCAGGGTTGCACTAGTAACAGGATCAGAGAAATCACCACCTGGTGGTGATACAGCACCTACTATACTGACAGAACCTTCACGATCAGGATTACCTAAACATTTCACTCTGCAAACAATATTTAACATTAACAATATAATCAATTAATATATACGAATATCGCTATATTAAATGAAAATTGAACTTACCTTCCTGCACGTTCATAAAAGCTAGCTAAACGAGCTCCGAGATAGGCCGGATAACCGGAATCAGCAGGCATTTCAGCCAATCGACCCGAAATTTCACGAAGAGCTTCTGCCCAACGAGATGTTGAATCAGCCATCATGGATACATTGTAACCCATATCTCTAAAATACTCTGATAGAGTAATGCCTGGAATATTTGACATAGGAAAGTGAAATACGTTACCATCAAATTTGTACTGCCATTATCTTATTAATAGAAATACAATTACCTGTGTAAATGGATGCTTCGCGAGCAGCTACAGGCATGTTTGACGTATTAGCAACCAAAGCTGTACGTTTCATGATAGACTCAGTGACTCCATCAATTTCCACTGTTAATGTGGGGAAGTCACGCAATACTTCAGACATTTCATTACCACGTTCTCCACAACCGACATAAACAATAACATCGGAGTTTGAATACTTCGATAAAGCTTGCGAAATTACAGTTTTACCGCAACCGAAAGCACCCGGAATTGCTGTAGTGCCTCCTTGAACGCATCTGCAATTTTTTATCAATAAATACTATAAATAGTGCATAAAGCAATTAAATAAATTCTTACGGGAAAAGTGAGTCCAGGACTCGTTGACCAGTAAGCAAAGGATGATTAGCTGGTAATTTTTCAGTAACTGGACGAGGTTGACGTACAGGCCATACCTGCATATGCAAGATCATATTAGCATGTATATATCACTATTAAAGAAAAAATTATTTGCATACCTGAAGCATAGTATATTTGTGTTTTTCACCATCAAATTCTGTTTCCAAAATAACATCCTGTAAGGTAAAAAATATATATCAGATAAATAATTAGAATAATTGAATTGCTCACTTATTAACATATAACTCACAGATACTGTATAGTTGCCAGCAGGTGCAACATAAGTTACAGTTCCCTTACTTTTTGAAGGTAAGATCATTCTGTGCTTTACTAATGTGTTCTCATAAACCACACCATACAAATCTCCACCAGTAATATGGCTGCCACTTTTTATATTACATGGGCTAAATTCCCAAACAGTGCTTCTTGACAATGCTGGTACATTAATACCCTTTGGGATGTAAATAGAGCTTGTAAGCTCATTGATATCCTTCAATGGTCTCTGAATACCATCAAAGATATTGCCAAGTATACCAGGACCAAGTTCTACAGACAATGGTTTTCCAGTACGTAAGACAGGATCACCTACAGTTACACCACTGGTTTCTTCATACACCTGGAACAAAATATAAATGATATAATAACATTGTAAAAATAATACGATAAATTCTTAAATATATCAAAATAGTTTATTATACCTGAATAGTGGCCATATCACCTTCTAAACGAATAATTTCTCCTACTAATTCATAGTATCCTACCCTAACCAGCTCATACATGGCTGATCCCGACATTTTCTCAGCTGTAACCACTGTAGGAAAATAAATATGTGTATTAAAATTGAAAGCATAAATAAATTTCTTAAAAATATATATCATGTACTAACCAGGACCAGATACAGCATATACATAGCCAAATTTGGATTCTCTCTCTTCATTACTAATTTTTGATAACCCTTGGCTCGACATTGTAAATTGTTATTCAAGTAAAATCGACGAACAACTGAAAATATTTTGCATTATAAAATATAATTAAACCTACATACTGAGCATATAATGGGAAACATTTATTTGAACGGAAGTTAAATTAATAGTATTCATTATGCATTTTCTATAAAAAAAATATTATTATAATAAAATGCAAAGTATATATGGTTAATCATTCCAAGGAAGTGTAAGTTTTGATCTAAAAACAATTTTACAGAATTACGTTTAATTTGTGAGATATGATCATAAGATTAAGTTCATTTCAGTCTGACATGTAATCAACAGCAACTAATCACACACCGACAAAAATATGACAAAAACGAGGATAAAAAGACAACGCTCGTGAACAATAAGTATATTCCGGAAATGAGTACTCTTACACGCGGCCTAAGTCAATTACGACGACGAAAATCGGCGAGAAAGTTGATGTCAGCTAACGCATCCATTCATCAGAAAATTCACGTGAGCAGTTCATTTAAAAAGTAGGCGTAGCCCTCTTTAAGCCCGCGAGACGTCTGCTCACTTAATAAGAATGTCGAATCCAATTGATGTATTTTGTCGTCAAATAGAACAGCTTAGCTCGTTTTCCGTGTAATTATATACGATATCGGTGATCCCGTTTAATCGTGGACATCGATTAAAACATACAAATTCATGTCCGGATCGAAAAACGATGGCGCATTCAAACTGGCACGATCGATACTATACGCGCCAGTCTTTTCTGCAAAAATCTTTGGTTTCCTCTATATAGTACGAAATCATTATAATCGCTCTGGCTATATAGTGAATCAAGGCGAAGCATGGTAATCTACAATCAACGAAACTAAATGACAGTAAGAAACTTACGAGACGAGAAACGTATCGAGGTAAGTCCAGCCTACTACAGCGAGTCAAGCTTCGCAATCGAGCCTGCTATCACAAGACAGGTCAGCTGACTGAACGATGTGCCTGTTTTCAATTATCTAGCTCGCTCCTTCGGTTAAAGGCAGCACTCACAAGTAAATGAAATTTTTATTATCTTTACCACGGTTTTCGATTGTTATTTTATTACTTCACTTTGGTAACCCCAATCTTATTCTTGCTTAAACAAAAAGAACATTTAATACTTTAAAAGAATTATAATATTGTATAATAAGATTATAATATCGTTAAAGAAAATTATAGATAATATGGAGAAAAAGATAAAGAGTAATTGTACCCTTAAAAATGCGCGTATTGTTGCGTTGATTTTGATATATCGGATATTTTTAAGAAGGTATTATTTTGAACAACTAAAGGAAATTACATATTTTCAAGCTAATATATCACGTACTCATATAACGCGCACAACAATTATAATTTATATTGTTTATATACGTATGTGTGTATGTACATATTCACCTTTGAACAGTGCCAGACAGTGCTGATGAAAGGTGATTAAAATTAGAAATTACCAGGCTAAGGTAATATTTATTATCAGATTGTTATAATTATTACGGATTATATATATTCTACAACATTTTCTTTTAAAAACAATCTAATTAGCCACAAACTGTTTAACATTTTTCTCAATGAAGTTACAATATAAATCGAACATAAAGAAAAAACAAATATATAGTATTATTTTGTACTTTAATAAAAAAATCAATATTTACATTTAGTACTTTTATTTTGATTTAAATATGCTAACCTAAATTATTGAAGATATACGAATAAAACAATTGTAGAATTAGAAAAAGAAAAATATACATAAGTTCTATTTTCTTTGATTCGCGCGAATCTAAAATGCACTGTCTATATATCATTATATCTATGGATCGCCATCTTTAACACATTCACTTGCTAGAAAATTATGTAACCTAGGCAACGATGAGTTAGTGTTCGTGTGTATATGTATATACTCCGCCGTTAACGTGTGGGTAAGTATATTATGCGTAGAACTGTAGTCAGTGAGGTAGTGTGGTTAGTAGTCACTGTGAGTGCAGTTGTTGCAGTGGAGGGAACGGAAGAAGTAACTAATTGTAATTCTTTAATCACATTGTCTTTCTATGATCGCTTACCTTGATATTTAACAATCATTTGTGAAATTGATCAATATTTTAACAACACATAAAATCTCCGTTTTGATAATTACTAGTGATAGATGTGTATGACTGAAAAATCTAAGTGAAAACAATTTTTGCTTTGTAAATAATACATTATGGATATCAAGAAATTGCAAGAATTCATGGAACTGGTAGGCAGATTGAAGGTAAGATCAAATTTATTACTATAATCGAGATTCAAATTTTTGTAAAATGTCCTTGTGATAAATAGATATAAATCTACCGTTTTGATGTATACATACTGTTACGAATAGAGGTATTGGCATATTCTTTAAAATAGAATATGTTAAAAAAAGGCGAAGTTTGAACGTCTGGCGCGATCGCCTGTCCTTCGTATCAACACTTTAAGGCGCCATAAATTAAACCCTTATCCGCATTGTGTGAGGATTAATGGTCCAAACATCTTGCGATTATCTGAATTCTACAATAGGAAAAGATAGCGAAACTGAGGGAGGGTGCAGAAAGCTATGCTCTCTCCCTTACTAGAACAAAAGCTAACGGACTCTGACCTTTTGCGCGGCTGCGACGCCGAGAGTACTTGTCATTCATTGTATTAGGTTGTTCGAAAAGTGTCTTTCTTTTACAGACACGTCTTTTACAACAATGCATCTTTATACAAACATGAAACCTAATCTGTCGAACGTTGTAATATTTATCTCTTAATAACTTGTAAAAAAATCTAGTCGTTTGATTCAATTTTAAGAATATTATTCAATTTTAAAAGGTGTACAATTTTAGCTAAGACTTATTGTATGTTGTATACAAGTGTATAGTATATTATATATATATATATAATATATATTTATATCATAATAAAAAAAAATATATAATCATAATAATTCTATTTAATATAGCGGAAAAGTAATAATTTAGCACAAAAATATGACGTATAGCTAATCAAGAATGCCAAAAGTGGCCACTTGTATACAACATACAATAAGTCTTAGCTAAAATTGTCTTAGCTATATATATATATATATATATAAAGAATATATGACAGCTTTTTACTTTTTACTTTTTATAATTAAAATTAATAAGATAATTAATATAATTTATTATTAATTAATATAAGATAATAAGAGAAAAAGTAAAAAGCTGTCATATATTCTTTAATCATTCTTACTTTGCAAGATATGAAATATTAATGTATACAACACCTTATCAATCTTTTCATTTTAATCTTATCTTATTAATTTAATTAAATGTTTATACGTTATATATTCACTTTATATATTTTTCTGTTTTTAATGATGATCTCAATTTTTTATCATGTGCCTTTTAATTATAAATCAAAGATTAATATGATTTTTGTTTTATGATTTCAGCATATGAAAAGAACAGGATGGGTTCATAAGAATGTGTCTGATCCAGAAACAATCGCAGGTCACATGTATAGGATGGCCATGCTTTCCTTCTTGGTGAATAATGACGAGAACTTAGATACAGTCAAGTATGAAATGGTATTATTTATATCATTCAGCTATCAGCTATGTTGATGAAGATTTTATCTCTATAAATTATTTTTTTGTCAAATATAGAATCATGCAGATGTCTTTAATACATGATTTAGCAGAGTGTATTGTGGGAGATATAACACCTCATTGTGGTATTCCACCTGATGTAAAACATAAATTAGAGGATGAAGCTATGGAAAACATTTGTGAACTCCTTGGAGACAGAGGACTTATGATATTGGAAATATTTCGTGTATGAAAAATTGATATATATTATATATTATATGCTTTGGAAGTTATCCTACTATATTCTTAATGTTTACAGGAATACGAGAAGCAAGAAACCCCAGAAGCAAAATATGTTAAAGATTTAGACAGATTAGATTTAATTATGCAAGCATATGAGTATGAAAAAAGGGATAATATTCCTGGAAAGTTGGAGGAATTCTTTTCGTCAAATGATGGAAAGATAGGACATCCTTTTATCAAGAAACTAGCATCTGAAATTACTGCAACAAGGCAGGCTCTATGTAGCAGTTCAACTAGTTCAATATAAAGTTTTATTTGTTTGTTATGAAACAAAACATCATAAATTTCATAACTGTATTTAATAACTATAATATAATAATATAATATTTTGATGGAAAATAAAGATAAATATGTTTAGAGCTACTATTTCAAATATATTTCCAATTATTGACATAGCAGTATTTTTCTTTATTTTCTATGAAAATAAAAGTCTATATAAATATTTTATTAACAAATTTTTTTAATAGCAATATTTATAACAAATTTAATTAATAAAACTTACAAAGTATTAGATCACTGTGACAGATACTTTGAGATTTAATGTCAAATAATAAAAAAAATTGTACCTTAAGCTTATCATATATTCAATTTATCCATTAATCTACTATGAATGGGAAATAAATTGTGCTAATTATTATTGTGCGATAAATTGCAAATATGCAGACACAATAAAAAAGATAAGATATAATTTTTAATGAAAATAAACAGAGATACAAAAATCGATGATAACACGAAGAAAATAATTATTAATTAACCCTTTGCATTCCGTTGTCACCGCTGTGACGATATTGTAAGTGGAGCTAATAGCTGCGGTTGCATTGTAAGATACACCCTAGCTCCGATTGTAAATAGTCTCGGAGTAGTTGGTAGCCCATGGTAAAGATGATTCAGAGTTTCTGGCAGGTCATATTAAAAATTGCAGGGAATGCAAAGGGTTAAGTTTATCTTTGTTTAATTCTGACGATATAATTATATTGATAATGATTGTTATTGTTTTTTGTTATTTGTCCGACAATTCGTATTTTATTCAAACTCTTTATAGACTTACAAATTCATTTTTACCAAACTGAAAAGGATCAGCAACATTCATGAAAAAACAGATAATCACCACTTCGTGGCTAGATCCTTTCGAGGAACTCTATTATAACATCTGCGACTCTTAAAATTCGTCGCCCGAAACTTTTTGGTACATATAAAACGAAGATCATTGACTTCAAAACGATTCGAGACTTCTCTATCTCCTCTCTATTCTGTTGTTTTTGAAATTTACAATCTCGTTAACAACTCGAACAACTGCGTGAATTACTTATCGATACTGCATTTAAAAATAAGTAAATTTTTTAGTAAACTAGTGGGAAAATATACTGAAAAAACGAGTCTTATTGTTGAGAATATGTCTATGCAAATTTATATTTTTATAAATACAATTGAAGAAATGAAATCAGTATAGAAATTTATTTTCTTCTATACATATCATAAGAAGTTATTTGAATATTTTCTATATTTGTACATATTGTGCGTATTCTGTAGATTTTTATACATCTATATATCTGTAATCTATAATAATAGCATTATTTAATATCACATAAAACATACTGTTAAATATACTGTTTTCGCTTAAGGAGAAACCCTGGATTTTACTACCTCTAAAAGTATATTTCTAAACGTCAATGATAGGTGAAAAGGTTATTAAATAAGAAATTTGAAAACTGTAATCGTAAAGAAACGACTATGGGTAATAAAATGTGTTCAAAATTAGCATTAGCCATTTACTTCAATATCCCGCGAATATCCTCATTTGTATTGGTCATAAATACTATGAATCACGCATAGTTGATATTTGAAAACTAACCTTTACAGACGTATTTCTAGGAAAGAAATAGATAGGATACATAATATATATCAAGAGTAGACAAGTACCTCTGTTCATAAACTTCTTACGTATCCTTCTTACATATTCTTTTTACGTGTCTTATAGAGAAACCAATTCCATACAACACAGAACAAATCTAACCAACGAAATCATTTTGAAACTTATTTTTATTAATATGGTAGATCCTTTGATGTATATGTTGAAAGATCCAGAGGGTGATTTTAATTTTGCAAATTTTCGTGCAATGTGTTCATCAGTTTTTAAGGATGATGATATTCGAAAAGATGAATGGAGGATTCGAGAGATTTTCGACTTATTTGATTTAGATAAAGACGGCGTGTTGAAGGAAGAAGAATTAACGAGGTAAATATGAATTTATGTTGTTATCTTTTTCTTTTTCGTAATGCGAAGAATATATGTATGTATATATATACTTACATACATGATATGTCGTAATTGGTTCATTTAGATGAAGTTCATAAATTTGTATAATAATAATAGTTGTTATAATTCAAATCATCTAGGAATAATTGGGACAAAATATAAATTAATTATTGGAATTAAGTTATATTAAGTTGACTCATAAGTCCCAGCAATTATATCTTACATAAAAAAATTCTGAAAAACACTGAAAAAGCATTAAAAAATGGTGAGAACTTCTGCAAGCATATACTGCCAATATTCCAATAAAATAATGTATTGTATTTAATATGTACATATTAAACCTGTGACTTAATCAATAATACTAGTACTAAGTAGTCATGATTTAACTAACAACTAATGAATATCTTTTAATAATAAACATCATATTATGTTTTCTCACATGTACATACTAATGACAAATATATTTAGATCCAAAAAATAAGTGACAGAGTAATGACAATGAAATTACTAAAATACATAATAGTAGTAAAAAGCTTAAATGTAAGCTTAGTTATATATAATAAATTTCTTATATAGTTTTTATCAGGTGAAATGGTTATTTGTACTATAACGTATTTGTACCTGTAACATAGCTGTATCTGTAACGTAAGCAGGTTGAACAGACTACACCACTGTTTATAAAACAGAACAATTTGTCCTTCTTTTTTTTAAACGTTCTATTACTATTTGAAATATTATGTCCGTAACTTAAGATAAATCTAATCCAAACTTAGTCTTAATGTATCTTGCATGTATGATTATAAATTTGTGGTATGCACTTCTTTGCATGCTCAACATTTTTAATAAATAAATGTTGAAGTAGTTTATTAAAATACAAAAAATTATACTATCCCTTATACTTTAGTAAGTACTTGATTCACTATTATGAATGCTGGCAACCAGTAATATTTTTTTATAAGGATATATACCCTCCACTATTATTTACAGTTTCTCTACAATATTTTAATAGATTTTTAATTTTTTGCTCGAAGAATTCCTTTGCTTGGTGCAAACCAATCTGTGAGTCAGTTTTGCAGTTCCCTAATTTTTTTTGAAGAAGGCGATAGATCATCTACCATCCATCCAGATTATCGCGTAGATTCCAAAAATGCAAGTCTTATCTTTAGGAATTTAGCGGTTTAAAAGTTATGCGTATGTAAAGTTGAGTGTTTTTAGCGTTTTCATAAAGTTATGACTTGCATTTCTGTGCATTCTACGTGATTACGTGACTCTACGTGCGGATTCTTCTGCGTGACGAAGATTATTAAATGACAAATAAAAAAGGTAATAATTTCATGTCCTTAAACCGAAGTTCGGTCAAACTTTCATATAAAGTTTTATATTTGTCATAAAAGAAGGAAACAAAAGCTGTCGAATATAGCAAATAAGCAATGTTATGATTTATGTGCATTCAATAGGGAATGAAAACTGCAAGAAATTATGGACCAAGCTAATATTCGTTTTTCTGTTTTAACACTGAATTAGATAAAATTATGTATTTTATTCAATTAACAGATTTGGTGAATGGACACGAAAATTAAGCATGCCTAAAACCGCTCTTGTAATAGTAGACGTTCAAAATGATTTTATCGATGGGTCTTTGTCTCTTCGTACTTGCGAAGCCAAACAGGATGGAGCTGATGTGGTAGAGCCAATTAATAATTTGTTGAAAAATGGATCTTTCAGTAAAATTATTTATTCGTTAGATTGGCATCCGGAAAATCATATCAGCTTTTATGAAAACTTACATTTACGGGAATTATGTCCTAATTCAAAGGTATAAAGTTGGAATTTATCACATTATTGCAACAACATTGTATAATAATATTAATAATGAGACTGTGAACTTTTATGCAAAATATATAAAATATCTAAATTATAGTACTTATTATAACATATAATACATATGTAAAATAATTTTGTAATATAGATAGTATATATAGATAGTAGATAATAGTATAATATATATTACAATGCTATCGCATTGCGATCTGTGAAAAGCGGTTCTTCCAGGAAAAGATTATCCTTATTCATACAATTGGCTTTGTCTTTCGTTTGAATCATATTTCTCGTATTTGTGTATTTTACATGCTATATTTACTATTTTGCTACAAAAAATCGAAATACTATATTTCTTTTGTATGAATTCTATTCTCATTAAATCTAAAAGTTAAAAGTTTTTAATTTAAAAGAAATTTTCGTATGCTAAAAAATGAAAAGGTTTTTAATTATGCATAGATAAAAAGAGAAGATGCTAAGTTACTTGATACAGTCATATTTGCGGATCCTTATCTGGAACAGATTCTTTGGCCTAAACATTGTGTGATGAACACATGGGGAGCAGAATTACACAAAGATCTTGTGATTGTACCAGGTTCCATACAGGTATATGTATATCTTCGTTCTTCTATTATAGTAAAATAAAATTTATTATAAAATGAAAATAAAATATTAACATTTTAATTATATTTGTTTTTTTATTAGATACGTAAGGGTCAAAACCCGGATATGGAAGCTTATTCCGTATTTTTCGATAATAATTTTAAGGGATCAATGGAATTGCACGCAATTTTAAAAAAAGAGGGTGTGGACTATGTTTTCGTATGTGGTCTCGCTTACGACATTTGTGTAAAAGCCACATGTTTAGACGGTCTTCGGTTAGGCTATGCGATAGCTATAGTCGACGACTGTTGTTGTGGTATTGCAGAATCTGATACTGAAGAGACTAAACAATTAATTCTTGAGAATGGTGGTCTAATTACTAACAGTAACGATGTTATTGCAATGACAAATGAAGGAAAAAAAAGCCTCGTCTTGGCCCACAAAATTGCAAAGTCTATGACTTTAATTGGAAATTCTGCAGAACCAGAAAGATAATATTTTATAATTAACTGAGAAAAGCACGGGCTGTTTCGGAAACAAGGTTTGTTCTTAATATGAAAATGATTTGAAATTTATTTTTAATTTTCTTGTTTCAATAATAAAATGTTTCTTTTTCAGGAAATGTTGTTTCATACGAGCTTGATTAATTATTCTTAATTTATTGTACTTACATAATTTGCATTATTTATAATATTAGTTGAACTTAATGTACCAATGTACAAAGAGAAATGGTGGATGGTTATAAAAATGTATGTACTTAAAATATGTGTTACGTCCAGTGACTCTTTACACAAACCAGAATCCATCCCTCGGTCGAAAGCTGTACAAATATAATTAGTCGGACCACAATAATCCTGAGGAACTGTCATAAAACTAAGCATTTGTATTTTATCGTTAGGGCCCTTAATTGTTATAAAATATATTCAAGTCGAGACGGTTATTGTTATTCTTTGACTTCTATTGTTCGAAAAGGTCTTTATGGTTATTGTTCCATCATGTAAAAAATGGGAATGTTGGGATTTTCCCATGTTCAACGGTCATTTCCATCCGTAAGCGACCGGTGGTGGGGCGATCAACACCCAGCAATAGTTTTCCTCTGTGACAGCATCGTCACCGAACTTCATTGGTTTATCTGCTTTAGATCAGTCAACATCTCTGGACTGGTTTATCTGCTTTAGATCAGTCAACATCTCTTAACTGGTTTTTCATCTGTTGATTAGTCAATGTCTTGACTGGTTTTTGTTCAATGATCAGTCATCAGTTGTAACTTATTATTTACACGTCTCTGAGAATACGTCTGTACGCACGTCGCATAATTATTTATATCTACAAAGTTGTTGGAATAAAGTATATATTATAATCTGTTACTTCAATGTTATAATCAGTCAACCAATTCCATTATCCTAAACGAAATAGGGGATCGACCAACTCGTGGCGTCGAATTGAATCGTAACGAAAATTTATGACTCTCGTTTCTTCGCGATCGCGTCTCTCCGCGAACGGTCGAACAATATATATTTAAAAAATTTAACATATTTAACGTGAAAAAGGTGTCTCAATTATACCAAATAAAAGCATATAGTAAGTATTTTTTAACTATATTAAATATGTACATATATCTTAAGCCTTTAGAATTAAATAGATATACATACAATAAATAAAACTAGTTACACGTTACTACATCTCAGTCTATACTTAATACTATTCGTTCATTAACATCCTTGCGGTTTTCTCAATTTTGTTTGCTGATTCGTCGTCTTTTGATAATTTGCAAGCGTATCTGTGTCTAGCGCCGCAATCATCACTTTGATAAGAGTATAATCTGGACGTTGTATTGTAAGATAATTTTAAACACCTAAATGTACAATCAGAGAATTATAAATATTTGAAAGTATCAAATAAATATTAGAACTACGATAAGTGTGATTAATCATTAATATTAATTAACAAAACTAATTAACAAACAAATTTACCTGCCATCACCAGGGACAGTTTGTTTAGTATTTTGGTAAACTGGTTTTGCACTACTAGCCCAAATCCAAAGAAGACCTGGATTCAATCCCCCTGTCCAAAAGGTTTTGCCTTTTAATTTAGAATTTGTTTGCAAGCTAGCTAGCACATCGCGCTTTTCGTCTTCCGTGTCGAATTCCAACAAATGGCCGCCCATTCCTCGGCAGAGACTAGCTGATGACTTCCAGTCAAAATCACGATTACTAAAGTGATAGCAGTTTTGACCAATTTTGGTATAATTAGTAGGGCAGGGCTCTGAAGAGGATAATGAATTTATAATGAAGAAAAAGAGTGAAGAAAACCTGAGCTCTTTTACACAATTGAACTAATATTATTAGCGAAATTCCGCAAGTTACAAGTTACCAGTATTGATAAATATCATTGCATAACATTAACAAGTTTGATAATAAGACGAATGTTACAAGTAAATTGTACAAAATTACAAATTATTGAATTATTCTATTTGATGATAAATTATTAAAGAAAAAATCTATAATTTGCAGCTGGTAATTTGTAATATTAATTAATATTATTATAAATTATTGTGCAGAAACACTGTAATTTACCTTTTTTATTAATATTTCCGGAAATCACATAATACAGAAGTTCTTCCGCCCTTCTGAGACGACTTTCTAGAAAATCCACTCTATAGACGAGCTTCTCTATCGCACCTAGATATAACAGAGAATAATTTGTATAATTTTTAAACGGATGGATAATACTTACATTAATATTAAAATTTTACCGAGTAGATAGAGGTCGGTTTCAGAGACTTCTCGTTTGTTTGGCGTTGATATTTTACTCGTTATAGTTAGGCTCTTATCTCCTAGTTTCATCACCTTTGATATCCTCGTTAATTTCGAATCAGAAACAATCCAATTTTCTAGAATCTCGCTCCATAGTTCTGGTGGCTTGATTATCGAAACATTAGATGAATTTAGAGCAGATATCGAGTACATATCGCCTAAAAATTGAATAATTTTATTAGGACATTTTTTCATTCATATAAATGATTTAGTTCTTTTCACATACCTGGAATTTCTATACCGAGGCATAGTTGGAAAATCATGAGGAGAAACAGACTAAGAGATATTTTATGCTTCATGATAAACCTGAAAGTAGGGAACGAATTAAGAAAAATATGGATACGGAAATATGGATTGACGTTTATATTTCGACTGTGAAGGCTATCTTCAACTTTCCTTAAGAAAGTTTAAGTAGCCGGGACGATTGAGTGCGTCATGCAAATCGTTTCTTCGACATTCTTGCTTAACGTATTTTAATTAATTTTTAATCGCTTACAATTAAATAGAAAGTCGTATTTATATATTCTATAAATATTATATATAAATTATGACGGTGTGAACGATTATTTTTTTAAATGAATTATTATTAATAGCTTGCGGATATTTACTCAATTTTATATTTTTATAAACATAATTAAAGAAATAGAGACGAAATAAAAATTTATTTGACCTATGAAATATTATATCTAATATTAATACTAATATTAAATTATACATTTAATATTATACTAAGTATTTTTCTATTTTTCTCATTGGATATTTTACTTATTTTTATACATTACATTCATTGTGTAGATTTTTACATCTTTAAGTAATTTCCCAAAAGTGCAGTTTAATCATTAACTGCTAGAATTATCAATTTTTAATGTATACTTACATCTGTTATACGTATATATAAAAGATATATTAAAAAATAATATATTATATACACTAGAAAAAATGTAAGTAAAGAAAATTCACTTACGTAATATCTATAAAATGAAAACGACCTCCTAGTTATTATCATGCCACTCTTGTTTTCTCCTAAATGCTGTTCACCTGTTCGATCCGTTTCTGTTCAGAAGTCACGTAAAACTATCGAGAGCTGAGGCTCGTACACTCTTCTGCGGGGCACTTTCTCTCTCCTCTTCGAAAGAATGAGTCACTTTCTTCGTTTGATTCGGCTGTGTCCTCGTATTTTTGCGATGACCTCTTCTTCAAATCTTCCTTCTTCTTATTCATTTGCTTCTTATTTCAATTAAGTTGTAATTATTCACTAATTATCTCAATCGAATTTCGTCTTGTAGGTAAAAGTTAACTAGCTTTTTGTAAACTATATCGATTTTTGTAATCGTTAGAAATACCTATGGCTGATAAGGAATTATACAATGAAAAATGAAACGAAAATATTCGAGGACTTTGAAAAATGCTGCTACATAATGCATTTTTAAAAAATTATTAGATGTTAAATATAAAATGAGGATTTTGAAGTATGATTTAGTTTTGAAATTTTTTTGTTGCTTTTTACATACTTTTTAGGCAGAATCGCGAGGAACGCGGAATTTCTTGCAGATCGTCCTACTGACACGGTTTTTCGCGTGAAACGGAACTTTATCCTTTTCTTAACTTGGCCTCCGTTATTCGAACGTCTTCCACAGAGAAAAATTGTCCTCTGCTAAGTTTAATTTATTTAAAAAATTGTCTGTCTCTCTTGGTTGGGTTAAATGTAAATTAAAGGTATTAGTATCGTTAGAAAATCAGAAAATCTGTTAACGTTTGCATTTCTTTAATAAAATAACTATGAGTAAAGAACGCACTTGCATTATCGTTTAATGCAACTCGTCTGTAACTATATAGTATAATTCTCTATACATTTTGTATGTACATTCTATTTGAATTGATTCAGTATCTGGCAATTATATAGCGCATTTTAATAGTGTCTATTTATAAAGAAATTATTTATCGAAGTGGTCTATCGGTAATTTTTTCGTTTGACAGACGATGGAGTAATTGAAACCATTTTATTTCTCAGTCTTTCATTTTTCGCGCGATTAAAAGTACACGGTGAGATTAAGTCGTTCGTTTCCGACCTGACTGTTTCTGGACATTGTTTCTGCTGCCACTTCTACGCTATCCACTGTCTAAAAAAGAGAGAGAAAATATTATTACACGTAATAATTTCGTATTTAGAAGAATTTAGTTATCTTTGTTATCTTCTCCTTATGTTCTAGCATCTACTGATATTTTTATTTATAACGAATCAGACTAATTGAAATATCTAAATATTTATTATAATAAAAGATACGATACCCTATCGTCATCGTCCCACGATAATTTTTTGACTCTCTGTGAAACGGAGCAAGCTGGCCACGCAGGTACCAAAGAATCTGGGAGATCTCCGGAATAATTGGAAGATTTGCAAGAGTCAGCATTTAGATTAGTTTTTAAACTTAAGTCGTTCATGTTCTGAACTAAACCGCCGATATTGGGGATGTTGGACGTTGCTGATAAACCTGGAGGATTTGGAGCTGGAGCCACCTTATGTCTTGCGTAAAGAGGCAGTTGTCTAGCCGATGTTACACCTAATTTACGTAAATAAATAATAATTGTATGAGAATAGAAATTTATAAGAATTTTTAAATGAAGCGAATTTAAAATAGGCGCGCCGCTAATTAATAAGTTAGTAGGCTAATATATTCTTTTTTAATAGTATAAATTTTAATAGTATTCCGAGTAATTCTTAATTCATTGCTTTGAATTACTTTTAATAGTGGCATTGTAGTTCCTCGCTGCAAAAACCGGATTCTCGACGTCATTGTTATCATTCTTGACTTCTCGAGATTCACTATTGTTACTGTCGTCTACGATCTCTTGATCAACATGATCATCCTCCTCTAGGTCGTCTCCAGTATCAGCGTCTTCGTCGTTTTCATCGATATTGCGCGCGTTCTCGTTTCGATTTCCTCTTCGAGGTGCTTCCAAGGCATCTTGAAGCATATTTGCTCCGAGTACTTGAGGAGTCGGGCTCAGAGCAGAGGGAACTGGCGATTTTTCTCTGTAACCAGTTCCTACTGAACTTACTGAGCCACTGGCTTTTGGCCTTTTACTGCAACACGTTGTAAGGATTTAAAAATCTAGAATCACGCGTATCGTTAGTTTAAGAATACTGTTCGTTGATATATACAACTTCTTTTATATATAAAAATGTAGAAATAATGATCAGTTTACAGCTTTCTTCTTTAATTTGAGTGTCTATAGGTTGACGTGGAAAATAATTCTTAATAGCCGAAGAGAATATTTAATAAACATTTTAGAGATCCTATGAGAACGTCCTGTTATGGTTGGGGAAAATATTAAAGGAAAGAAATAAGATAATCTTCCAAGTGATCAGCTTTACTTACTTTTTATATATGTACAAAATTAAAACAAGTATTATAACACCAAGTAGACCCAAAACAGCGCCAAAAACAGCAACCAGGAGAACACTGCTGCCCAACCAAGCAGGTGCAGCTCTCGCAGCAATTGGCAACGAGCCACTATTTGGTATATGCACGATCACTGGGATCATACTAGACCTTTAGAGAACAAAATTCAAATAATTATACGAATTATATCGTATCAAATCGTAAATACATTTATTTTATTCTACAAACCTGGGGGGACGACCAGAATCAGAGGCCACAGCCACTAACCTGGCCAAAGTACCATTAATGGTTGTTGCTGATCTGAGAATTAATTCTCCATTATCACGTATCTCGAAGGACCTGTATGATCATTCATTATTTATTATTGTTGTAAAATTGAAATAAGTTTTGCTTTTTATTTAAAAATAAATGTTTATCATACCTTGCATCTGGACCTCTAAGAGATAGACTAACTTTGTCGTCTCTGTCACCATCAGCAGCTTCCAATTTTCCTAAGGATCATGTAATTAAAGAAAAATGTATATATATAAATGAAGATGAAAATAAAAATTACTATTATTGTGAATATATATATTAGTTAGAATGTTAACTCACCGACTATGGATCCTTCTCTCAAAGTTGCGGCGTGAAATTCGTACCTGGGATGACGAAACCTGGGTTCCCATTCATTTACATCCTCAACAGAAACATTGACGCGTGAGGTGTCGTTCTGTAATATCATATTTAAATAGTGTTGATATTTAATAATAAATTTAATAATAAAAGTTGAAAATAATTAATAATAAATATTTTATTACCAATCTCAATTGAAGCTATCGTATTTAAATATTGTGACATATACGTATATTCATTTACAACGATAAATATTCCAATATTAAAAGTCGAGTTTTATTTTAACGATTAAATTGTTGAAAACGTACATGATGGCCGTCAGTGACACGAACCAAAAAACTATGCTGGACCCTCCTCTCGTAATCGAGAGTGCCTTTTAAAATCAATTCACCGGAATTAGTGATGGAGAATCTTTCCAGATCTTCAATCGCTCCCACAAGCCAGAATCTTAAATTCTAAAAGCAGAGAAATGACTTACATTTGTGTTATTGGTATAATAAATTCCCGTGTCTGATTCTGACTTACTGAATCTACTTTATTCACTCCTGTCGTTAATAAAACGCTTCCTGGAGGGGTATTTTCTGGAATACTAGTTTGATGATCTTTTCGTATGAATCTCACTGGTAATCTGCCACCTAATTAATATCATTTTCATTTAATCGTTTTATTTTCTTAACGATGAGATAGGCCACGTGATTCTAGATCTGTTCCCTATCAGAACTTGAAATCTTAAGAATAGATTAAGAAATCACCTACCAGCAGTGGGTTCCACGTTCCAATCCGACTCTCGAGAAACGACTATAGTGGAAAGAGCATATTTATCTGGATTATCTATCTGCGTAGCCTGTAATTATTGAGAAGATGAATAAGAAATTACTAAGTATCAATAAATAGAAACAACAAGTAATTAGCAACAGATTTACATATACGGCAGATATTTATAACACTTTATTAATTAATTTCTACTGTCACAATTGCTTGCCTTCGCCACGATAGTTGCTGGTGATAAAAGTTCATGCTCGTATAATGGTCGTGTTATGGCGACTTCAGCTGTTTCCGGATTCAGTGTGAGGAACGGTAGAATTCCTCCTTGAATCGTATACTGAACCGGAGCATTAATTCCTACATCCTGATCTACCGCTTTTATTGGCGCTGGATCAACTTTCAGTATCCTTCTCTGAAAGAATGAATCATGTATTATTTCATATTATTTTGAATCGCTTACTTTCCATCGTATCTTTACTTCTTTTAATTTATAATGCATTAACAACTCAGTGGAAAAGTACAATATTGCGTATACGTAACGTCGACTTGTTAAAAAATGTTCAATTATACCGTTTTAATATTCCGAGGGATGAGAATTTTGTATTGGTCATTTTGGAAGGCAGGATTTTGGTCATCCGCGTCGATAACATTAACATAGAGGGTTGTAGTTGATGATTTGGGCGGATTACCCTGGTCCTGTGAGTAAAAAAAAAAAAACATTAAAGTGAATTAACAGAGATTTTGGAGAATTAATGTTTACATTTAAGGAATCGTTACTTACCTGTGCACGGATATCGACGGAAAAATTGGCAAGAGTTTCATAATCTAGCGGTTTCCTTAGAACTAGGGTGCCTTCCAAAGCATTCACGAACACGAAGTAATCCTACAAAAGTTCGTTAAAATTTCTTCTATGTAAAACAAAAGAATAAGATATAATAGAAGGGAATTAAAAAATTACCGAATGCGGTCCAGGCAAAACGGCATATTGTACAGTAGAAAATGGCCCTGGTTGGTCAGCATCCACGGCTCTCACACCTTGAAGAACCCTCGTGCCAACTACCGTGACCTAAATGTCAAAAATTGTCGTCAATAAATAAAAGAAAAAAAAAATATATAAAACAAATGATGGATTACATCGAATTGTCATAAAGGATATTAAGTTATAAAGAAAATAAGAAAATTTCTGTCTGTCAAACATATCTAATTTCTCACCTCAGAGATATTTAGAACGTAAGGCGCATTTACAAATTGAGGTGCATTATCATTGGCATCAGTTACGCGAATATTGACTGGTATCACGAAACCCTGCAACAAATGCGAGTAATTAGAACAACTATGTTCCTTAAAATGTTAATTGTGTATGTAGAGTAAAGAGGATATGTTAAACCTACAGGATCTAATGTATGTTTCCGTTCGCAAATTACGTTCACGTAAACGCTGGCAGGACCATCAATGCCTTCTTTATCTAGTGGCCTGATAAGAGTTAGATTCTTCGAATACGCTGAGAAAGTTACTGGACTATCGTGCTCCTGGAGTCTGAGTTCGATGTCACCCTGTGGTCCAGGATCACCCAGTACTCCGAGTACACCCACGGTGTCACCGACCGGCAAATCTTCGCTGACGAAAAGATGTGCGGCGGTGGCACCGTTTTCCAGAAAACATCTCGCATCACGGATCACTATATTTAAATAAATACCATGTTAATTCGATTAATTGTACTGGATCATCATAAATAAAATGAATCAGAAATTTGTATGGATATTAAATTTAATTTAAGCGGACAGGAGGATAGAATTTTTAGCGTGGACTATGAATTCGTGTACATATACATATATTAATTATATACTAAAGTAATTCGATTATTTACGAATTTTTATACATGTAAATATTCATGAAAGTGTCAAATGTTGTAAACTATATATGTATTTACTTTCATGATATATCAAATTTTTATATTAATTATATATTGAATTTTAATAATATGTCATACGTTGGAAGATATTAACAGGAAGAGAAGGATTCTTGCACAGCGGAAGTGATATGTAAAATATAGCGACAACTGGGGACAGGTTCTACCATATTGAGAGTTAATATGCATTTCTTTAGCTGCTTCGAACGATCATGTTCCTTTGATCCATATACGGCTATTGTGTGGTTTTCGGGTTTCCGGGCTTTTTAAAGAAGCGGCTTACCGCTGGTCTTCCTACCGATAGATTTTTTGTCGTCGTAATTTATTAAAAAGATAGTTATAAAGGTAAAAGATTTAAATTTAAAAAGATTGTAAGAAAAATTATATAAGGAGATTCGTTGTATAAATATTTAAATTGTAGGGTATCTAGAAATTACATTTGAGTAATTAGTTTATTAAAAGGGTAATTATAAACAAAAAAATTGGAAGAATGTTCACAGATATTTAAATTATAGAGTATTTATAAATGAAACGTTTAATCCTTAGTTAACTCTAACTGTTTTTGTAATTAAATGCAAAGAAGTTCTCTGGTTGGAACAGAACGATTTAATTTCCTCGCTTTTGTCGAGTAAAAGGAAAAGAAGAATTTCTGTAGTAGCCATTTGAAAAGTAAAAAACGATCAAGATAACCGTTCGTAATAAGATCGAGACGGTCAGTGTAAAGCGATCATTGCCTCTAATTCGTCGTGCATCAAAGCCCCTGTTATCCGTTATTTTTCCAACTTAGCTGTATTATGCGTGATGCTTTCCTATTTTCCGAAATAACCACACAACCTGTCGATAACTAGATCTCTTAAATGAATCCACTAAAAGGAAACAGAAAAGCTATAACGTTCCTCTTATACAAGATGATACGATCCACCCTGACTCTATAAAAATCTTACGATATTCGATTTACTAGAATCAACATGTAAGTTATGTTTTATTCTATCCATCAACATTCGAATATCAATGAACTACACTTGTTTTGTTCTCGATCAAAGCACCGTAACATGTCATAGTAGAAACCTACATTTCGATGGTCAACTTGGTAGATGTGATCGTGTCTATCGTCTATACATTTGGTATATGTGGCCGTCCACGTTTGCAAATAGTTTGCACGGATAAAAAGCCGAATTAATACATAGTAATAAATGGAAATATGTGAGTGCTACGAAAAATATGTGTATATAGAAGTCATTTAACAGGAGCGCGTGCACGAGGAATTGGACGTGTGCGCTCCCTTGGAGCGGAGTTCCGCCTGCTGCCAGCTCACGGCGTATCGACGACGATGCAACGTTCCGGCGTTGCCTTTCGTAATCTTTTTCCCTTTTCAGTCAGAGACTTTTCCAGAAGAAAACCATGGTATTGCTTCTGACACGATGAAGGGAGTATATAGGATTTTTATGGTTTAAAAACATTGCGTTCAAAGTTAAGGATTTACGAAATTGTTTGTCGTAATACACAAAGCTTCAAAAAATTTATAGAGAAGCTAATTTTGTATCTTGTAAAAGAAAAAATTAGTGTTAGGGAAGGAAGAAATATTTCCTTTCACAATTATCCCGATAATTAAAATCCAATAATTCCTTTTTAATGATTCCAATATTTCTGTTCCTCGCTATGTACCTACGTAAACGAGCAATAGCAAATAATTTTCCTGTGTTAAATTAGAAATCAATTTCTTCGACATTATCACCGACACGCGTCAATGGTCGAACTAGTAAATCGGAACGAATTACTTTATTGCGACTGTTCATCGTTCTATTACGCGCTGGATAAGAAAAGCAGAAAGATAAAACGAGTTCGCACGATTATGCGAGGGGAAAAAGTAAACGCTCGTTTAAGCGTTGTCTCAACAAACTTCCTGACTGTCGAGATAACAACGAATTGTCATGTAAATGAGAGACAATGATTGCACGATGGAACGTATCAACCTTCTCTACAAGCCACTGTTTGTAAGAACATACTGTAAACTTGTACATGGTTGTAACTAGGAAAAACTCACGTATATTATCGTTAATTGTACGCAATTGAACAAGATAAGGTTCAGTCATGGTACAAATAAACGGCTGTTTCTACGAAGAAATTAATTAAACGAGTTCCTATGGTTACCATTCCAACGAATGCTCTTCGGTTACCTATTGCTGATTCTCAAGTTTTAATTGAATCTGGTTATTCCGGTCGATAAAAACGAATCGAATTATGAAGTTAAGAGCGTAACAAAACGGAGTTTCGAAAGTATCGTTGGTTCTCTTTTATTACGGCCTAATTACCATGCGCGTAAAATGGCCGGCAATTTCTACGAATGTCCATCGAGGAAGGGAAACGGAGACATTAAAACTAGGATATCTCGATTGTCGCAATGCAACGGCTTTCTAAGTCATTCGATCCTTATCCACGACTGGACATGTCGCGAGAATCGTCGAAGGGAAACGAACAGGCTTGTTGCGGACAAGCGATGTAACGCGTCGTTACGTCCTCGCACTAGTGACATTTTTTGATTGGACAAATTTCTACTTGCAATAGGCGAATCGTACGTTCGTGTGGATTTCCTCGTTGGATTCGCCAAATTTTTATTTTCGATGTAGAAATTCTACATTTGCCTGGATTTCGTCATTAGAAATACGAGGCACGGCGTAGACAAGCAACGCGATATTGTTGCCATTTCTCGCGGGTGACGCTATGTGATTCGAGAAGTTCGTATTTCTAATGATGTAATGCAACGCGAGGAAAATATTTGTCACATAAGTAAAAGAGAATTAGTGAAAGTATTAATTGCGGTACTGGTATTACTATATAAAGTATTAATTATCATAAAATAAAAAATAGTTTACATAGGAACTCGTTTACGAAGTAAGACAGCAGAAGAAGAAAGAAAAACTTGACAAATCATTAGGAAGTTAAACTATAAAGAACTAGTACGTACATGTACATATTCAATCTCATAATAATAAAAATCTCACTTAATTTGAGATGGAATTCAAACAAATGGAATTCTATCGTACCGTTGAAACGCACGAGGAATGCTCGCGCTACAAAACTCGTTCATCTGCATCGAATTTAAGAAATATAAAATCTATCGAATCGCGTAGTGTGATCACTGCAAAATCGTAGAAATATTGACTCGTTCGTTAGCACCAGTTGTAAAACCGAGAACATTCGTATACGTCGAATTCAAACAGTCCAGTTTCCTTTTGCAACCGCAATTCCTTCGCGTTCGCACGCGATCAACCGTGTGATGAAACGGAAGACGGTGCGGCGCGATTAAGGTCGCGACCAAAATGGAAAGAGGAAGAAGGTAGACGGCGGACGAATTGTGGAACAGAAGGGACGAAAGGGGCGAAAGCAGGTGGCGTGAGAAAAGTCAAAAGAAGACCCACATTGTCCGGTGTGTAAATGCAACGTGCAAAAGAGGATAGGCAGGATCTTCAGAATGTTGTGTTTCATGGCGATCCAAGGACATCCTTCACCGATCCAGGCAACGGCCGATGCATCTGCAAATTGATGCAAAATTTATGATTACGCGTTGCACATTGCAAATAATAAGTGTACAAACAGCTTGAAAGTTAGACAGCGTACCTTGCAATCGAAGACTGTATTCAAAATTTGCTACTTGAGTGAATCATGATATTGTAATGTTGAAATGTAATAGTAGCAACTGGAGATGGATCACTCGAAACCTCGAAACCTCGAAACCCCGAAACCTCGAAATTTCGGAAAACATTCAGAAAACAATACGAAATGTTTCTCGCACTACATTACAATAGTAATTTGTATAAACAGCTTATGAGAATATTGCGACAAAGATGAATTTATTTTTATTTAAGTAATGATAATCCAGTGGAATTTATAATTAGACTTTAGATCCGTTTCAATCGGCACGATTCCACCGATCTCTTATAAGCGTTTATGTCGAGGAGAAATAATGTGATTTTGTGAAAAACATCTGTTGAAATTATGGTTGTTGACAAAATAAATACTCCATAGAAAAAAGAGAAGAAAAGCATATCGACTTTCAGAAGTTTCGAGAACTCCGAGATCTCACGAAGTTTCAGATTCGAGTTTCACGAGTCTAAAAATCAGATTTCGACCCACCTCTAGTGATAACCACGTTGTCATACAGCTACTCGTGGCCACTTATAGCAATTTAGAGTCGCTAACGTGACATAGTCGATGTGATGGTGGTCACTTATGACAATCGTTGTTTACACATTCGTATTTACTTTTAACTAGCCATGACCGTTTACAGTTACTTGTAACCATTTGTAGTTAATCACAATTAGAATCATATGTAGTTACTTATACTATAATTAGTCATAATTGTTTCTAATTATAGTCATTTGTAATCATTCATTTATAGCAGCGTTTAGCTACTCATATGAGACACAACTACAAAAGGTGACTGTCGTTCGTAGTCAGTCGTAATGATTCGATACAATTACATACAATCTTTAGAATATATAGTCGTATTTAATTATTTTTACTAGTCTAGCTTGCAGCTGTTTATCATTTTATCATCAGATGTTAACACCCTTCGTGGAAATTATTTTCATACGAATACCTCGAAGTAATTCTTGTAAGCATGATTCAGGCGCAGCTCTACGAACGGTGCATTCTGCAGAATTTGAATTATTCTTGATAAAATAAATAGGGGGAAATATTTGCGTCTTTTCATATATTTCTCTGTCATTTTGATTTCCTTTGACACGAATTTCATATCTGATCGTCATCGATAGTTCTAACGTTATCGAAGATTCGCTTCGCGTAAGTAGCGTGACTATGGACGATTTCCTACAAACGAAAAGCGAGCGCAAACATTTGTCTGATCGATGTTGGGTCCACTGAGTGGCGGATCGAAAAGACACAAAGAAAAAAGGAATAAAAAAAGAAACGACCATGTGCATTCGCAACTGGAGAACATAACGCGTGGTTAGAAAGCATGCGAAGAAACTGCTTTATTACGTGAAACCTAGATACGTGGAACGACATTAGCATCGCGAGTGGGGGTGGCGAGAGCGATAGTTTGTCGATCCTGCGTGTTCGAAACCAAAGAAGGGCAAAGTGAATCGAATCGCGGAGGTAAAAGTAGGCTCGTGATTGCAAAAAGTTCACGGCAGCTTGAGAATCACGATTACCGCTTCCTCGATTCGACAATTTTTTTCCTCGCCTTATTTCGGCGCAATCTCCTTATACGGAACTATTTCGAAACACGAATAACAATTAAACAGAAAACCTTGTAACAAATGTGACCTGTAAAAACAATTTATCTTTATGTTCTTTTCCATAAATAGTTACAGGATCATCGATCAGTTTAAAGAATTGGAATACATCGCTCGAAAAAGTTCTAGTCATCAGGAATGAACGATGATAAAACAAGAAGCTAAGTATTTTGCACGAGACATGATATATCAAATTGTCAATCTATCTAGAGATTAATTTTAACGTTTTCACCATTTAATTTCAGAATCATTTAATCAAAACACTCAAAGAATCGATATCTATTGCTGGAAAAGATTCTAGTCATTCATAACGAGCAACGATTAAACAAAGCTTATCTTTGAAAACTAAGGTACCTACGAAATGTTTCCCAATAATTCATTCACGATATTTTAAGATCCTTCACAATCAGTAATTACAGAATCATCGATCAGAACCTCCAAGAAATTGAAATCCATTGGTTAAGAGAATTATGGTCATCGTGGCGAGTCGAGGTAATCGACGTATCTCCGCTTAAGCCGGCAATTACGTCTCCTATCGGTTGGAACAAAGCGGTAAAAGCAATTCTTCGGCAGAGTAAGCGGAAATAATCCTTGAAATCGAAGGAAAAATGGATCCGCGGTAGGGCCAAATGATTTATACGGTATACACAAGCCGGATACGACGGTTATGTGGGCCACGGTACTCCTCAAATTCACCGACCGTAACCTGAAACGCACTGCCATGGGCAACCGGCGTAAAGTCCTCCCTCCTGTTCACGATCCGCGATGCCACCGATTCGATGTTAGCCGCTAACTCAAGAAACAGCTCGATGAATCACTGTACTGTTGTTCTGTCTGTGCTTCTAAGTCTGTACTCTTGACACGGCCACTTTCACGATCGAAAGTACGGAAACGTATCTATTTTTTTGGATAGGAAAAACGAGCGGAACATCGATCTATAATTAAGCAGCATTCAAATTTTGACGGAATGACGAGACGTAGTATATTGGGGTGAATTTAAATAGGAGAAATATTTCGTCTTGTTTAGGTTATTCTATTGTGCGTATAAAATATTATTTTTTCTAATTTAGCGATTATCTATTCTGCTTCATTTAATTAAAATAGCTTATCTTTTATTTAGAAACTACAGAATAGTTTTATTATTCTCTTTATGCCACTTTTGTTTCCCTTCGTCCAATTTAAAAATGTTTAGTCGTCGTTTAGCGCTGATTGCACGATATAACTTTATCTGAAGGATAAAGGCACAGGAAATATCAAATATTTCAATATATCTTGAAAAATGAAAGAGCGTTAGACATGATATTTTAATTGAGGGGGTACATCAGGTTACTGCGTATAAAATATATTTCTTTCTAAATTTGAATTTCGCAGAGACTTTATCCTATCCTTGGTTATCAACCGGAAAAGAAACGTTCTGTAAATTACGTACATAAAATGTTAAACTGATTGATCATAAAAGTATAGGTATAAGTAACATTTCATATGCACGAACCGAATAGATATTGTTGACCCGTATAATTAGCGCTTTGTATTGGAAACAATCGAGCAATTAGTCTAACTTTCGAGCTGCTTCATCATCCACACCCTCTGCACAAGATCCAACCACTTACCACAAGAATCCTATTAGACGATCAGAATCAGCAGTGGCACTATTTCACTCTCTACCACTCAAACTTCCAATTCCGTCTCGCTTGTTTCGCGTATCAACGATTGGCAGCGAGCATTCCTCTCAAATCATCATCGTTCTTCACTAACAATTCACTGTAGTCAACATAACGTTTTCAAAAATGATACTTTCAACCCCTCTTGCAATCATTTCATCACAGACTAAAGCTTTTCGATAACATCGCGAAGAAAACACCGTCGGCGTCGCGTCGTCTTCTTCAAACAATTGTTATAGCTTACGTTACATGTGAATTAAACAAAAAATATTAACTACATATCACGTGTGAATTTTTCAAAAATACATCACGGACAAATATCCGCAAATAAATATCGAAGGAATAATCTCCGATTTCTTTCACCCTGTTCCTTCCTATTTCTTCGTTTTTCACATTTGAAGAGCCGTAAATTTGACTCTGCTACTTTCGATATTTATTTTTCCAGATATCGTAGATTCTTTGAATATTTCTTTCAATATTAATTTTCCTACATGTACTATAGATTTTTTGAATATTAATTTGAATAGTAACAGAGGATGCTTTAAAACTAGCACCTGTTCGCTTTCGACCGGCAGAACTCGCTACTACAAAACATGGACGAGCAAAGAGACGCGGTAGACCGGCACTCGGGAAGTCGGTTCTCCATTGTTAGGAAGGGGGAATCGACGACCAACCGAGCGCCTTCCTGGCCCTGCTTCGAACAGGTGTTTACTTTCGTTGGCAGGAAATTGGACGACTATGTGTCTGCCATTGCACATGCAACTGCTCCTTCTCTTTCCTTCTTCTGGTTTACGTGAAAGCCGAAAATTTTGTGTCTGGGAAAACGATGGAACGATTCGAACGGTGACTGTTTATGGGGCACGGCCCATTGTTCTGCCATTTCTGTACAGTATATGTACTTTTAATTGTACCGTTGAATGTTTCTGGAGAAGGGATAATTGTGTGTCGTTTGGTTTCAGTGTGTGTACGCCATGGAAATTGTTGTGAATAGGGTTGATGATGAAAGGGATGAAGAAGGGATGGACGTCTTAAATATTGTCAAAGTACAGAAAATTCATTGGATTCTTGAAAATACGTGATGTACGTATGTACGTAAGTGGTAAATTTCTAGTGAATGGAAAAATATTTAAGTTACGTAAAAGTAGAATATGTAAAGTAAAGAATTAATACACGTATACCTAATCGATTACAAGATAAAGTTGGTTGTATGCAGGAATTTACATATTCGTTGAATTATATATGCGGCCGCGGATGATGGACTTTTAGTGAATGGAAAAAATATTTATTAGGTAAAAGTAGAGTAGTTGGTTAGAGGATAAAGTTGGCTGTATGCAAGATTTTATAGAGAGGAATTTATCGTGAGGTGATTGAGAAGGCGTTGAGCTTCACGCGATCGCGTGTTGAAGAGTGTTCGATGAATGCACGAAACGTCGATATCTGTTTCATGAAATTTTTGAGTAATATCTTAGGCGGATCTTTTTGCCCGAAGTAAAAGTAAAAAGTAGAAGATCGATGAAAATAATCTTTTTTCTCGAAGCACAGAAATTTTTACAAACATAACTATAATGTATATAATCTACTACGGTCTAAACAAAGAGCCTAGAACGTTATATTTATTTTTCAACTAAATTTATAGAGACACATATTGATGCATTCACATTAAGGGTGTTCCATTCCACTGTATGCAAGCATCTTGCCATCTGAAAAAAAGACAAAACGTTTGAACGTGTATAGAAACTTTTCCTGACTATGTTACATGTGTTATGCAAAAGATTTTGTATGACATACGATCTGGTACGACTTACGATATCATGATTACATTGGTAAAGTCTAAACCAATACATATAATATTCACAAAAATTTTCTATGATAAATGTTCAAACATTTCTATGAGTCACTGTGTAAGGAGAAGTATTCAGAAATGAATAAAAATTGCAGTAATTATTCACTTGGAACGAATGAGTTTCTCCAAGGGTGTTGCAGCAATGTCCATGCATTCTTTGCTTGGGCCCTCGAACTCTGAATCATTTCCGGAATTCGACCTGGTGTCCACGGTCAAAATGGCATGGCTGCCGCCGCATGTGAAGTATTGAATCTCGAAACTTGCACAAGTAAATGAAGAAAATTACTTAACAAAGAATATAATGCGATCAATAGATTGCAAATTGTATACATTTATGAGAAATTTAAATGTAAATACATAGAGTTAATACGTAAAAGAATGTACATAATATGTAAAAATTTTATAGTGAAAAAAGAAGAAATATCATACCGTCGTTCAGCGTGATAATTTCTAAGTAATTCCCGGTTGGTATTGAACAAGACACCGTGATGGCCATGACACAGAGTAACCCAAATTGGCAAATTCGGGGTTTTTAAACGAGAACCTGGTTGTTTGTTCAATTGTCCATCACCCTCGTGCACCAGAAATCCTACTTCGCTTCTTACAAGGACACCCCATTGTGGTATAGCCTTGACATTTACACAGGAATGTCAAAATGAAGCTTGGGAAAGAGGAACAAAGGAATTACTCACGTATGTGTTTTCATCCCCAACGTGTAGCACCCCATTATGCAGATGAGGCGAAGCACGACCAGTTAATGAGAGAATTACAACGCTTATGGGGCCTTCCTCTGGACAACCGCTTAGTATCGAGCCTTTTGGATCTTCTAGATCGGCTTGTACCCTGTACGGGTAAAAATAGATTGTTTCTTGAACATAGACAACATTTTATAATTGTAAAATTAACGATCGACAAGGTACAAATCAACTCCGATTGGGTTGACAGCCATGGTATAGTTTATTTTTATAAAATATTATACGAATTAAAAAGTAGGAAGTCTACTAATAAAGAGATTATTATTTATATTCAAAAGTTAAACAAGTTAGCAATCTTTTTAAACAAGCATTCTCATTATGATCCTTATTACGTGAACTTATTAAAATATACAATGGTATAGAATAAATATATGCATAGATGTATAATGTAATGTATATAGATGTGTAAAAGTTTACTTAGAAAGTCCTCTGGAAAGCACAGCGCTGTACAATAATAATTTAGCACCAGGGCCACCCTCGTCTTGAAACTAGAGTAATGTCACACGAAACAATTTAATTATAAAAGTTCTTGACACGTTACTAACAGAATATTTACCTAAGCTTACCAAATATAAATATCTTTTAATAAATATCTCCAAGTCTCCCAAAGAATCAAACTCGAACAGGTGCAGCTATAAATAAAAGGTTTCAAGATATATGAACTGTCTTATGAATTCGTGGAAGAGAATAAAGCCATTGTTTGGATCAGTGCCAATAATCCAACGCAAACTACAACTTTATCGAGAAACCAATGACCCGCTAATGCGACGTTATTAACACATTCTAGTAATATATTAATACATATTGACGTAACGTATATAAACGTAGTTGTTAATAACGTAATTAGCAACTACGCTGATGACATTCATTATGATTCAATTACAGGAAAATATTTCCATTTTCTATTCTTTATTTATTCACGTACGGTCTCCGTGAGACCATCCTGGAAGTATTGCACGCTATGTTGCACATAGGGCGTCTCTTGCGGCAAAGCTACCACGGCCCTGGGCGCATTTGCGTTTCCCGTGACACTCTGATTTGGCGAATAACCAGTACTTTGCACGGCGAATCCACCGGCGCAACGCCAAATGATCTCCGCTATCGTCAATGTCAAGACATCGATCTGTCTATCGTACGATGGCTTCAGCATGCTAATTTGTACAGAAATAGAATTATTTAAAGTATTCTTCGGTCAGAAATTTGAAAATGATTAATTACAGATAACCGATGAATAGACTGCGAATTCTTATGCGTTTATTATATTAACGCATGAAATACAATTTAAAGGATGCAAATGTTAAAGATGCCTAAATGTATAAGGAATATAGTGGTTCTAGAAGTGGAACTTTGGTGTACTGCACGTTGAACAGATTTTACCTTTCTGGATTAGCATGAGTGTCTTGTCTATTACATTTAAACAGGAAATGCTTGAGCATTGTAGCCTGTACAGCAGTTACGAGACCCCTGGTCGTATTTCTCGGTGCTCGTAATCCAAATGCCAAGCTTTGTCCGTAAGGTCGTAGGGTGAATCCGGTTCTTGCCCATTCCGGTCTCGGTGGACTGGCACAACTTCCGAAAACCAACGTTCTCAGGGTCTATAATACAAAACGTAAAGGAAAGACAGACGTTAAAAACGAGAAAATAATATTTTTCTGTCAAAACGGCTTAAAATTATACGTATACGTATAAAGGAGCGAAAAGTCTTTCGAATACTTAAATTTTTAACAAAGTTTCAAGCTTCTAAATGCACATCTTACTGTTTAAAATTAGTAAGACTGATAACATTAAAAAAAGGAATATACTTAATAAATATAATAGAAATTAATAAAAAAGGATCTACACCCAGGAGGAGTATCTCAAACAATTGCCTTCTATTTCAATTCGAATTTCATTAAACGAATTACCATGCAAGTCTTCTCTTCGATAGGTTTTCCTCCAATCACAGCAGTCTTGACCAGCGTCCTAGTGCTCCTCGGATAAATGATCTTCTCTGTAACAGAAAAACCTCAAAACATCATCTTCGTCGATCTTTCCTGCTTCATGCACAATAATCCTTCGAGTTCTCCACCTGGATACAGTTCATCAGGCTCTCCCATCAGAGCCGCACACCTGGCTGCTCTAACAGACAGCAACATATTTCTTAAATTTCAATCTCACACATCAACGTACACGCTGGAATCATTTATGAACTATACGATAACAAAATTTACATAATATAGCAAACATTTATTCTAACAATAAAATAGGGGATTAAATCGTAAAGAACGAAAGATTTTCGAAAATGAAACATTTAACACTCGAACTACCAATGACTAAAACACGAAGCTTGTACCACGGAAATCGAAACGAAAGGTAGGAAGAAATATTCTTGCAGGAGGACGATTACGAGATAATTTTATTTCACGATTTTTGGTAGCACTATTTATATTACTAAATACATAAAGTTTGAGCCCAAGATAAAAAGAGAATCAAAAGAACACGACGAAAAAGGTTTGACATTACAATTTCGGTACTTGTAGAACTTTCTACAGACGTTTAATTTTATTTTACGATTTCTGGTAACACTGTTACACTGTTCAACATCCAAAAACTTTGATGATGCATCTAATTCGCACTTTGTGTAGTTCGCACTTCACCAAAAGATGTTCAAAGCCCCCAAAAATCCTCGTTCATAAAGCTGTGTCTAAAATTTCGATAAGAACTTTAACGATAAGAAAATATTTCTATAGGAATGATTTTGAAACGATAGAATGAAAACTTATTTCTAGAAAGATTATTTATGTGGAGGATTATAGATTGTCATTTTGTCCGCTCTGGTAGTTCTAGTGTTAAATAACCGAAGGGTGAAAGGAAACTTGTGACGATTGTCACCCGCTGCACACTGGCACAGCCGACACACCAAGCAATCGAATATCAATTGGGATTCGTGCCGAATTCCAGGTCCCTTTATATACGCCGATCGCAGCTTGATATCGCGACGAGTCCGTGAAACTTTTGGCCGCACGAAACTCGTCAATTCGGACGTCCAAAGACACTTTACTCGCCAGGATAAGCGATAGACATGCCCTAATAATGTCTGTCTGTCGTTCTATCAGGTGCACGATGTGTCTCGTGCCACGCAAGCAACTTAATCATCTGTTTTAGGATGAAACTTGCGGTCTGAAACACGTGCAGCTTCTGTTGGATTCGTAGATGTCGGATTATAGTAATTGAGATGTAATTGATAACACGGACATTAGTACGATTGAAATTGAATAATATGCGAAGAACGAGATAGAATATCTTAATTTATTTATAACAATTAGATTTTCATATCTTTTCGAGATCTTCAGTATTTTGTATGAGGACAGCTCCTATTGTATTTTGTAGCATCGTGTCATTTTGGATGACATTTATAAGCCTCGTGACACGAAAGCCTATGAGACCAAAATTTTCATAAAACTTTATATAAATCCCTGAGCTTTCAAAAATTGATTTTTTATCGATATTAAAATGTTTCGTCCTATATGTATATATCGATTTCCGTAAAAAATGTATTAAACGTACTTTTTATTATGGTACAAAGTGCAGGTCATTGTTTAAAAAAATACAGTTAAAATTGATCATACATCGGACTATATACTGTGTATGAGATTTAATAGGAAACCTACGTAGCTTCCCACAAAATTAGAGACACTAATAGGGCTAAATTTTTAATGCAATTGTTGCAATTACTCGAATCACTGGATGTAAAGCTAGCTTCCGCAATCTTGTATCTAGAGCGAACGAAGATCGGGAAGAAGAATGAGCGATATTGTTTCACAGAAGTAATTGCGTTATAACGCAAAGTAATCCGTTCCTTATTTCATTTACCATTTCACCGTTCCCTTTTTACACGTATGCCATTTACCCGACGTGTATTATTGTTTCACGCGAATCGTTTCGCGTGGCACGCGAGCTTTAAAAAAACGTATGTACGTGTGGATCGGATCCTTTTTAGCCTGTACGCTGTTACGAGCTTCATTTTCGTTCTCTAATAATAGTTCTGGTACCTGTCTGCGATCTCCGTTACTCGAAACATCGTTTTTAGACAAATGGATTTTCTAGATTTGAAATATACTCACGTATTAGCATGTACACGTATAATAGCTCACGAAAGTGTTCGAACACTCTTAGAAACTTTTTATGGTACAGGAAACTTTTTAAAAACTCATTAGCACAATGACGAGACACGGCTCAATTATATTGGCAAAATTTTAAATGGACCTAAAAATATATATATATAGAAGTTACAATCATTAAAGTATTTGAAGAGTCAATTATTGACTATGTTAATAAGACTAAATTTTCATTAAGCGTATGTTTACAATAAATGTCTTGCAACTTCTTCGGATATACATTTTCCGATTAGTTTCAAATATTACTATTGTAATTATTATTATTATTTTTTTAAACAATGACCTGCACTTTGTATCATAATAAAAAGTACGCGTAATACATTTTTTACGGAAATCGATATATACATATATAGGACGAAACATTTTAATATCGATAAAAAATCAATTTTTGAAATCTCAGGGATTTATATAAAATTTTATGAAAATTTTTGTCTCGTAGACTTTCGTGTCAAGAGGCTTATATATGTCATCCAAAATGACACGATTCTACAAAATACAATAGGAGCTTTCCTGATAAAAGACACTGACGATCTCGAAAAGATATGAAAATCTAATTGTTATAAATAAAATAAGATATTCATAGAAGGATTTATCTGAGGGAATTTATCCGAGACCTAGATAACTCCAACCGAAATGAGAATAATTAAAACTATGACTTGATTAATTACGCGTGTTACTGTAAAAAGCGCACGTTTCAAACGCAATCATATAAACCTCATTTTCATAGTTACTTATTTTTTCATTCTACTTATTCCTACTTAATGTCTATAGTATCTCTTTACTTCGATACTTAAACAACTGAGTCTACAGAAATTTATTTTCTCTTTCAAAGACATACCTATACATTCTATTCTACGTAATATTATCTAGACAGATTATTAACAGGGAATAACACGTGATTATTCGTTCTACGAATTAACGGATAACGGAGAGCTATTCTCTAGTATGTGTACGTCTCGAACGTACTTTTCAGAATCGCGTGCTCGCGTGTAATCGAGTCTATCGAATTACGAATTCACGTCGGAACAGGCATCTGCATTCGTCGATTACACCTACCGATATAATGCGGTTTAATTTGCACCCGCGATCCATCGATCTAATTCGTCAGCTAACACTTGACGATTCTTGGCGAAGCATCGACGAATTGGCCCATGGATGGTGAAATTTAATTCATTCGTCGTCAAGCTCTCCATCGCTCTGCAACGTTTCCGTTTACTTCTTCTTCTATAAAACTGTGCTTCTTTGTTTTGCAATACCACAGAGAAAAAACGTGATTCGCTCGTTTCTTCCGACGTTGAACGAGACTGGCAAAATTAAACGTACAGCGTAACATTTGGTTTACCGATAAGAAATTTGTACTTTTGAAGGATACGATTTTCTGTAAAGTCAATTAAAAACTGCTATCTTCTTTGGATTATTTCGAATTCAACCGTGTCTTCTTTCATTCTTAGCGAGTCTCTTGAATTTGAGAAGAGTATGAAAGGGACGTTGTTGATTTCCCGTGTTACGCGTACGTTGATGGATCTCTTGAAACTCTTAAAAATCTCTCTGCTTGTTAAACGAAAAGTGTCCTTCGAGACGTAAAAATTCGGAGACCACAGAGCAGGCTTCAGTGTTAAATAACGCGAATAATTAAGTGAAATGAACAAATAATTATAGGAAAGTGACTGTGTTTTCTACCTTAACACGTGCAATTAAGAAAGTTTACAGACAATGATACATGACTGCATCGTTAATCAATCAAGTGAATGTGCGAAATTGGATTTCGGAAGTGACAGACTCGGATAATGGTGAAGGTGAGCTATGCTAAAAATTGGAATTGAAAATGTGAGAAATTATACGTGCGAATAAGCAACGTTTATTTGCATAAATAATTAAAAATAATAATTATAACAATTTTAAGTAATTAAAAATTCCCTAACCGTTATTAACAATCATTATATCCTTTCACAGTACCTTTCTGTCGAAGGTACACGGGTTTCTCAGATCGCATTTCCGTACAGTGTTTCTTGCCACGCACCGTCGTCGCTGAGGACGACGTGGACGTCGAACACGAGTTGGTACTTTCCTCGATTTCCTCTGCTTCCTCCATGTCTTCCAATTCTCTCAAAATCCACTCACGAGTCTTAAAGGTTCATCAAACTTCTACAAACACTTTAACATAATCTACGGAATGTGAGCTTGCTTGAATGTAGAACGATAACAATCGTAAAACAATTAATTCATCAATCTGTGTATCTTACGAACGAAACATGATTACTATTCGCTACATAGAAGAAGAATTCAGTCTCTATATTTTATAAATGAAACGTGATTACAATCCACTAAATAGAATCAAACGCCTTATTTTTTTCTTGTATATAAACATTTTATTTACTTATATCGAAGAAGAATTGTTGTTTGGTCCAAATAATGTTTGTCTTTCTCGTAGAATTTGATATGCGTGAAATCGATGGATATCCTTTGTTAAAGCAATCTTAACAAGTGGAAGAAGCAGTCAAGTGCTCGTTGCTGCATCGAGCTACCCAGACTGACAGGAGTTAATAATTCCGGTAGGTTTTGGCCGAGTCGGTTCATCGAGCCGCGCACGAGCTTACCATCCCACCAAGCTAACGGATACGTATATGCATAAGAGCGGGCCATGAACTCGAGAATTCGAAGGCCCGACTGATCTAACACCTCCGTCAACTATTAAGGAACGAGAAAATCCTTGATCCGCTCGCTGGAAAGGAGATTCGTGCCTCAGATTAATCAGTTTAGTCTTCGATTAACTCCGCTATAGTTCGCCAATTATTACGTTTGACGAGTTATACAATACCACGTAACAATAATTGGTTGGCGAATTTTTCATGCGCTTTTATATCTTTATGACGATAATTAAAGAAATGGAACTTAAATAGAAATTTGTCTCATCTACTAAAAATCATAATAAATACTCTACTTTGAATATTTTATGTATTTCTGCACATTACATGTACTGTGTACATTTCTACACTTTTAAATATCCCATAAATGTAATAAAAGTCCGCAGACTAATAACAAGTCATCTTTTATTTGTGGTAATTATTTGAAATCTGAACCTATTCGATATGCCATACAAGAATAATATAGCAGCGCTTGCAAATGATTCCCCATGAAATAAATAAACACTTCATATTACTTACAATCGCTTATATATTCTTCATATTCGAAGATCATTCGCTTACTGAAATCCTTGACGAACTCGAATAACGCCTGTATGTATGCACATTGCGCATCACGAGTGCATCCTCGTAGAATACGGTTGTTTTCACGTGCAACGCGATAGTTCGTCTCGCATACGTGTTATCTGGTGACTTTATCGCAGTTACCGATCTTTGCACGCGTTTCGTGCCATTTTCGTTCGATCGGAATGGATAATCGAGAACATGTAAATGTCTGTAAATAGATCTGTTTAACATTCGAAGGCAAGAAAGTGAAAATACTTCGTAGCAAAAGTAATGGAATCCTCGTCGTACACCATCGTAGAACAAACAGAAGAAAGGCTTTATTTTTTTCCGATCTTTTATTATAATCATACTTAAATACCGATTAAATTTACAAGTACGTTTACAACACTCGACGTTAAGAGTGGATACTATAATTGTATCGCAATCTGCGTATGAAACAATTTCAACCAGATCCCTATTTAGGATTCGTTAAACTTCGTACAAGAAGCGTGTCTTATCATTCTCTGTCATAATTGCTAATTTCCCAGCTATCATGCCGCTATAATCAAGATTACGTCGACTGGTTAAGTTCAAGTTCGCGCTGGTTCGAAATAGATGCTCTATATTCGGCCTTCGGAAGTACGATCAAAAGTTTCGAATTCGAGCGTATTACATGTGTACGTGCATGCACATTTCTGCTACAAAGTGTGTAGCGCCAAAATACGCGTAAAACGCGCCATATTCGAGAAAAACAAAAACGTGACTTTCACCTGTAATCCTCAATTACGTTATGCCAGTGATCATGTCGATAAAGTAGATAAGATCATCATCTCATCAGTGGATAACATTTTTATAGTATTTATGTATAATAATAAATTTAAAAATATTGTACGATATATTGAAATAAAATTTGAAAGTTTCCTTTTTCGGTATTTAAAAATTTGGTATTTTAAAAAGTATGCGATCTATGACTACGCGAAGACATCAAGTTCTTTATCACTCTCGATTCGGAAATCATTCGACAGTAATTTGCTACCAATCCTATGAAATGTACCGTACTTCAATGCGTGAATTCTAAGAACTGTTTGCATGTCTACATTTACGCGTCGTACATAGCACATTGTGTCTGGTCTATTGCCAAAGTGCAATATGAAATTGAACTTAGAGTCGGGTGGCGTAGTACCAGGAGCGAAGTTACAGATTACGTGTTACTACGAGTATGTGGTTACTTAATGATCGATTAAATTTACACGTTCCTGCGAGAATGTTAGAAATTGGCGAGGCTAGAATCGATTAATCGTAGGCGTGTATTGCGTATAAATTAAGTAGAGTCCTTAGATGATGGTCCCTATTTTATAACTTTAAAGATGTTCAAATGAGAAGTATAAGATTTGAACATGATTCACAGCCTTATGTACATATGTATATGTATCGTACTGAATAAAAAGTTCCAAATATACAAAATACGGCACTTTTAATTTTTTAATTACATTGTTTATTATTCCACTATATTAATACAATATTTTCATTAGCTTAAATTTTTTTTCTTTAATTTCAATTATATCTTTATTAATATGTATTTCTTAAAAATACGTTTCTTTTATTATCTAAATCATTTTGTAGCAACAAATGTTACCTACGGTCGGTAAGTTATTAAAACATTGACTAAGTACCTCGTCTGTAGTATAGATGTCTCCTACCAGTGCTCCAAAAATTCCCAATATTATGAAGATGTGTTAAATAACCTATTATAAATTTTTATATTTATATGAAGGATATTTTTCTTAATGTTATAATATTGCATAGTTTTCCAATGTACAGAATATGAAAGACGCTTAACAATTTGTTAAAAAAGCAAGGGTAATGATATTATATTAGAATTTATAACTACAATTTGCAACAACTTTTTCCTCGCAAAACAGTGTTTTTAATTTAATAGTACAGTCTGATACACACCACGATCATATAAACAGGTTCTAACACTCCCTAGGGAAAACCGTCCGAAAATTGAATCGTGAAAAATCAACATAGAATAGAACAAACTTTTCGTTCTGCGTGATAGACAGAGATAAGTAAAATATTTCTGTCTCTGTCTGAGACATTGATAGTATGTGACGCATGCGCAGAACGAGAATCTTATTGTCTTCCATTTTGATTTTTCATGACTCAGTCGTTGGACATTTCCCTTCTATATCCGGCTGCTTTCGGAATAGTAGTGTAAAAACCTGTTTATGTGATCGCGTTCCAAAACTCTTTTCATAATTGTGATACAGTTTGATTGAACTTCGTCAATTAATCAGTTATAGTAGATCAATTCACTGCCGATTAAGAAAATGGGTAAACACGAAGTGGGAACACCAAAGTACATTGCTAATAAAATTAAGGCAAAAGGCTTGCAAAAATTGAGATGGTATTGTCAAATGTGTCAGAAACAATGCAGAGACGAAAATGGATTCAAGTGTCATACCATGTCAGAATCTCATCATAGACAGTTATTACTATTTGCTGACAATGCATCCCGGTATATGGATCAATTCTCAAAAGAATTTTCTCACGGTTACTTAAACTTGTTGAAAAGACAATTTGGTACCAGACGTGTACCAGCTAATCGAGTTTATCAGGAATATATCTCAGATAGAGGACATATACATATGAATGCTACAATCTGGCTTACGTTAACTGCATTTGTTAAATGGCTTGGACGTACTGGCCAATGTGTTGTTGATGAAACAGAAAAGGGTAATTTTAATAAGTGTGATATTTCATATGTTGTGTAAACAATGAAAAATATCAATTATTCTTTCTAATCATTGTTTTCTGTGTCCCTAGGTTGGTATGTAACATATATCGACAGAGATCCAGAAACATTAGCAGCTCAAGAAAGGAAAGCTAAAAAGCAAAAAATGGATAAAGATGATGAGGAAAGGATGATGGAGTTTGTAGAAAAACAAGTAGAAAAGGGTCAGCAAGAAAGTAACGGACAATCTGAAACTGTTAAAGAGCCGTTAACACGAGTTGACAATGATACACCTCTAGTTCTTAACATGAAAATAAATAAAAAGCCAAAACTGCTTCCTATTATAAAAATAGAAAAAGCAGATTCAACTAGTACTGAAACAGTATCTATGATTTCGAATATAAAATCCGAGGAATCAAGTAAGGGATATATGGACAAAGAAACAAGGTCAATAAAATCAGAAAAACATACATCTAAATATAGCAAAGATGAAGATAGTAGAGAAGGATGGTTAAGGGAGGGTTTGATGGTGAAAGTAATTACTAAGACTCTTGGAAACAAATATTACAAGTCTAAAGGAATAGTTCAGTCTGTTGAAAAATCCAACTTTGTGGGGAAGGTCAAACTGAAATCGCCTGAAGAAGTCGAGAATCACGTTATAAAATTGGATCAGGAATATCTAGAAACCGTAATACCCGCCTTTGGAAAGCAAGTTATGATTCTTTGGGGAAAATACAAAGGCATGATGGGTGTAGTATATAAACTTCATATAGAAAGTTACAGTATTGATGTAAAATTAGAAAGGGATGGCATTATTGTAAAAAATTTACCGTATGAACAAATTTGCAAATATATGATATGATTATTAGATAAGATATGTTATTTATAACGATATCTTAGTTAGCATATGATAAAGTAAAACATTATTGTTTCACTCGTATTTTAAAGATTTCTGATATTTATTGTAATATTGTTTAAATATTCCATTTGTATTCTGTATATATGTGTATATAATAAAATTTATATACTATAATCTGTGCTAACTGACAGATCAAAATAATGTATATACTATGTATAGTCACTTAAATACCTAAAAGAGCACCTGTGTACAAAGTTTACAACAAATGTTTAAGAAGCGTTAACTTTTTATGTACATTTATGTATTTTCCAAATAAAACTGATTTTTTTAATTATATTTGTTAATATATATGTGACCAAAATAATTTTATTCTAATATTTGCTTTATATTTACATTAAATAATTAAATTAATTAAAAATTATAACATTAATATATATATGACCAAGTATTTTGGAGATTAGAATAGTTTAAATGAACATATAACCTCTTAATTAATAAATTAAAAAAAATAATTTTATAAAATTTTCTTATGTTGATATAAAAATTGTTTACTTATTTTTCAATAAGACAATGATTTAACATATTTTATTTCAATAATAAAAACTTTTTATTAAATCCCTAAGCAGAGGAAACCGACATATGGCTTTTCGTTCCTCAATAAGATAACCTTCTCATTTTATTCTGGTGTTGTACCAGTGTTGTATTAGTGTCAGAAGAACAATTTTTGTTTTTCGTAATTTGGTAAATTTCACTTATAAAGAAAATAACACTTTTTTATAATTATTTTAGATCAAGAATTAATGAAGTATTGTATGTTATAGAAATCGAGTGTATAATATCTAATTGTTCACTTAAATTTCTAATACTTTCTTAATATAATGATTACTTTATTTAACGGTAATAATTCTGATTCTGATGAAGAATTAAAAATAAATACGGATTATGCTAAAAACTATAACAATTGGCGGCAGAAGGAAGAATTAAATAAGTGTAAGTACATATAACTTACTTTATAACCTCATGCGTTAATGGTTATTTTTGTCTAACAATCCAATATATTTCAGTAAAAACAAAATACGGAGACGTCAATGATGATACAAACTTAGATGAAAGTTCTGACAGTGAGAGTTCTTCTGAAAAAGAAGAAGAAAATGTATAATACAATATTTTACAAATATAACAAAATTCTGTATTATTTTATTAATTACATTTTTCTTTCATAGGAGCTGACACAACAATTTGATAAAGATTTTTATAAGACACTAGCCCTTCTAAAAAATAAAGACCCAAAAATTTATAACCAAAATGTAACATTTTTTGATGATACTAATAAGGCACAGGAATTATATATTGAAAAGAAGAAGCAAAAAACTAAAAAAGAAAAAGCTATTTTTCTAAGAGATTATGAAAGAAACATTATCGTGGAAAGGGAAGGGAAATTTAGCGACAGTGAGGATGAAAGTATACTGAAAAAAGATAAAGCAGAAACTAAACAGATCACATATGCACAAGAGCAAAAAGAACTAAAAGAAAGTTTCAAAGGTGCATTGCACGACGAGGAAGAGGAAGATGATTTGCTAAAACCAAAAACCAAATCTGAAAGTGAAAAAGCAAAAGTAAGCTGCCCTTGACATCTTCTTATTTTTTGTAACAAAACTGATGTTATCTTTATTATTTAGGAAGAGGAAGATTACAAGGAATGGCTGAAAGGACAAAGGACAAATATAAATGAAAATGAGCAGCAGGTACTTAAACCTCTGCGTGATTTTTGGTCTAGCTCTAATTTGGATGCTAATGAGAAATTCTTAAGGGATTATGTGCTTAATGATAAATATCTAGATAAAAATACGGGATCGGATGACGATGTAGATGACAATGAAGGCAGAAACTACGTAATTCATGACAGTGATGAGAATTTGTCAGAAGATGAGAAAAACATTGAAAAGCAAGAAGAATTTGAGCTTAAATATAATTTTAGATTTGAAGAACCTGATCAGGAATTTATTAAACGATATCCGCGTAGCATGGAGAATTCTTTAAGAAGGAAAGATACTCGTAGAGCCGAAAAGAGAGCAGAGATAAAAAAGAGAAAAGAAGATGAGAAATTAAGGAAACAAGAGGAACTTAAGCAGTTGAAAGCATTAAAGAGAAAAGAGATTGAACAAAAAATAGAGAAATTGAAGGAAATTACAGGGAATGACGATATTCAATTTAATGACATTGATTTGGAGGGTGATTTTGACCCTGCCAAATATGATCAAAAAATGAATCAAATTTTTAATGACGATTACTATGCGGTTCCCGAGGGGAATGCTAAGCCCGAGTTTCAAGAGATTGACGAGGAACTAGGAATCGAGGATACCTGGGATAATTATGATCCAAATACAGAAAATTTGGCAGATGAAGATGGATATGAAGGACCGCATTGCGAGGATCCAGAATTTAATGTAATTGATTTATATTAATTATTTTTATTCTAAGAAAATAAATCAAAATTACATATAATTTCAGATGGATGCGGATTATAATCCATTGAAAAGAGTTCAGGAAGAAATGGAAATGGATTCTAAGAGAAGAAAGCGTAGACGGAAGTCTAAGTTTGCAGAACTCATAGCAAAAGAAAAGCCGAAATTTGATCCTCAACAACATAAATCTTATGAAGAATATTTCAATAAGTATTATTCATTGGATTACGAAGATATGATTGGTGACATACCATGTAGATTTAAATACAGAGAAGTTGTGCCAAACGATTATGGTTTGAGTATAGAAGAGGTAATTATATATTAATATTATTTTTAACGCTTTTATTTTTCTGTAAGACACCTTACTACGTCCTTTTTATTAGATATTGATGGCCGATGATAAAGAATTGAATAAGTGGTGTTCCTTGAAGAAAGCTCTTCAGTACAGACCAGAACATGCTGAACTAAATGACGTCCAAATGTATAAACAGAAAGCCAAGAATGAGGCACTTAAAAGAAAGATACTTACAAGTTTATACAAGTAAGGCAAGAAGGATGGAAATTTTTTTAACTGAGTTCGTACTATTTACTACAAACTGTATTTAACATTTTTCAGGGAAGCCGAGGATGATGAAGAGGGAGACAAAAAAGAGATCGCAACTCCTACCACCGTTAATGAAAGCATAGAAACAAAAAAGAAGCGACGGAAGAAGAAGAAAAAGATACAAGACGATCAGAACGATTCAGCCACTGTCGAGATTAATCACGAAACATCTAAATATAACAAACAACCTAATGAAAGCGATGAAAAGATAAAAAATAACGTTAGTGTAACACAAGAAAAATCAAAACATGTGAAATGTGAAAAGCGGAAGCCAGAGAAACAGCCTGAGCAGCCAAAGAAAAAGAAGCTAAAGATTAATAAGCTGGAAGAATCTATAAATTCCACCGACAATAAAATTCACGAAGAAGAAGAAACTACTGGCAAACCTATCGATAAAGAATTTTCATCTAAAAAGAAAGTTAGTGATCAAAATCACAACGAGTCAAATGTCAAACATTTGAAGAAAACAAAGTTAAAGGAGAAGATGACGAAGAAGAAGCTCGACAAAAAGAAGAAGAAGAATGGGACAAAGGACGAAGAAATTAGTGACATTGCTTCATTAAATCCGGAAAGGTTAAAGGTATATGGGATAAATCCAAAGAAACTGAAAAACAAATTGAAATATGGAAAGAAGAAACAATAACTATGTCATATTGTAAATATAAATATGTACATATAATTTGTTATTATAATCGACTATCTTTATATTCCCCGCTTTCTTACGCCGTCGCGCGCGCCCTGTTCAATATCAATAAACATGCGGGGTAAACGTTTGGTGAGGATACGATGTGATCGAATACCCGCACCCTCAAGTAGGAGTGTCCTGTTGTTAGGGTAAATCCGTTTCGACATGATAAACGACGTTTGCGGATTATTAGAATCGTAGCAGCCTGTTTGAGTTTACTTTTCTAAAATCTCCATCTTAATCCATACCATATGCCTTGGTCAAGGAAATCTATCTTTCTGTTTCCGTTCAATGAACATCAGCCATCGATATTAAACAAATATTAACACTATTATTATTATTATATTGCTTTGCAAAATTATTATTAAAAAATTATATTTCTTAAATTGATATAAAAAGAATAAACTTGCTTTTAAAGCTAACGTTAAAGAAATTATAATATTTTCTATAGAATACATACATGTATATAGAATAGAAAGAAAGACAATGTAATATTTGTCAATTAAAATAAAATTCGAAATTTAAAATTAATGATACGCTTTTGTACATGGCAATATTATACATGCAGACATACACTATCGTGGATTCGATCGCATTGACCGGAATAATTTAATCGGCAACAAAGCCCAGATATCTCTTACGAATGTTAGTTAACGAGAGGAGAGAGTATTAGGGATGACACGGTACTTGCACCCATCTAAACTGGTCTCTCTGTCCCCTTGGGTGCAATATATCAATTCTCCTAGCCCCACCAGTATTCCACGGTAGCAGGTGGCTCCTGACGGCTACGCTCGTTCGCACCCTTAATTCTCAATTAATGTTATACCCGTTGTAAACGTGTATTTTATCCGTGCTGTGTAAGTTATACTAAAATGAACTACATAAACACATACACACAAAACAAAAAAAAAAAAGAAAGGAAAGAAAGAGAAGCTATATCGCGACGAATGAATAACGAGAATTAACAAAAAGTACAGAGACCAGATAGAAAAAGGTTTTGTGATATTTTAGGAAGATGTTTAACATAAAACTGAAACGTGAAATCGTGTTTAAATTGCAGATATTTTCTGACGTTAGAAAAATACGTCTATTTGAGTCGAAAGTGATCGAAACAAGACTGCATGGTTAATGCAAATTTCTTTTCTTTTCATCCTACCCAATTACTTGAAAATATTACGCGGTAATACAATTTTGGAAGCTTTCATTTTTTACTAAAATCACGCAGAGTTTCGAAAAATTGAAAGTCAATAGAAAAACATTCTGGTTTCATTTTTGAATATTTCATTTTAGATTCTTCGAAGAGTAATTTTAATTCAGATTTCCAAGACTGTTTAATCGTTATTTTCGCTAAGTAAAAATCGGTTAGGGGTTGTTCGAAGGAGTAGCTATTTTCACCGAATTACGAGCTATCCAGTTTCAAGATTACCAAATTTCACGGGCTAACGCCTCCATCTGGAATCGTATAGGGCGCACCAGGGGGTAGTGTAATTGAGGTATCATCCCTGTCCACGTCCTAATTGGCGGAAAATTGTCAGGGCGAATATCCGAGTAACTTGGTGAAGAAACTCGAGTTCAACATACTATTTTGGTCTTTTCGATGAATTTATCATTTTTTGTCGGAAAATTCAACGTACAATACGATTTATAATTGATGAAAACAATTTGTGACTTTATTAATTGATATTATATGATTTTAATAAAAGAACTGAAAGAAATTGGATTTAACTTTAAGTCGAGTGCAATTTCCACCGAAATAGATTCCTTAGAATAAAATCTCATCGGATTCATTGTTCAGAGTTTTCGCGGTTCGTGACCTCGTCACATCGCCCACTTGAATCATAATTATCAGATACGTGGTAATCGTTCCAATGACCTGAAAAAACAAATGTTAATTAAAGAACGATATAACTCACTAACAACTATATATTAAAATTGAAATGAAATTTAAAATTATAGCTTGTAAATTCTAAATTCTATTTCTTATTTAATTAAAGGTCCATGTACTGCTTGAATGAACGTGTGGTCCAGGTTGAAATATCCATGAGCTGTGAATACAACCGGATTTTGTATCAGCTGTAGGGTGAAATTTCGAATCTAAAAATGTCATTTTTCATCTGAATTTAGTAGATGTGTTTTTCTTTATGATCTTACAACATACCTTTTTGTACAGGTCTTGAATATTTACCTCTGCTCGAAATTCGTTGTTGGTGGATGGTTCGTACAGGTCGCAAATAACATCGCCCATAGTCGTTACCTGTGAACAATTTAATAATAGCAATTTACTTCCATGCTTTTTAATTTCTTTCAACTATTTTTAATCTTGCACGATTTTAGATATATATTTTGAGAAACATATTTAAATAGTACTTTTCTCTTTTTTTTTTTGATATTCTTCTATGTTCATTAATATCTTTAAGCTTTCAAACGTTTATCGATGTGTATCGATAAGTTTCTTCTGATAAAATGCTGTACCTCTAAGTTCGTTTTAGCACAAACGTGATTCACATGCAAGATTTGCGACGCGTAAACTAAGAACCAGGAAATCACGGAGACCAGTTCTTTTATAAGTTCATCCATGGTCAGATCCAGCCATATAATTCTATACAATATGTAGAGGAAAGTAATGGTGAAGATAATCGATGTGGTCATCAGCAACAGAATCTGCATGCCGAACGTGTCATTCACGACTTTCACGATCTTGATTATCTCTAGATGCATTTGCCTTTTCGAAAAAAATGTATGTTCGTATGAATGAATAATTTAATATCGTTAAAATTATTTATCGCACACTCTCGTTTTCAAAAACTGAAATTTATTCTTAAAAATTGACGTTTAATACTTTCCTCGATATTAAATTATCCATCGAAGCAAAATTTAATCTATTTCTTTCCTACGGTTTTATTTGTCTGCTGTAAAGACTAAATTTGAAGAATTTCAGGACGATATATTTACCGCAGTGCCGTTAAATTTCCTGCTACATTCCAACTGTACAATTCGACAGGAACGTTTCTCAAATATTTCGAACAAAAACTTCTTTATCGGGTTTAACAATTTCGTAAGATCGCGGTGAAAATGCAAACGCGCAATCTCCAATCTTCTCTCACGCGTTATATCGAATATTTCTATTAAACAATTTTCTACTATCTCTTGTCACGCTAGACAGATTAACGTATAACATATGAGAAACGATACAGAGAACGTTTTGCGGTTTTCCGCTCAACGCAGAATCTCACTTTATCGATCTTATCTTGTTCGTGTTTCCATAGCTCCCTTGTTCATTCCTAAACGACCATTTATTGTTCTCGAAATCGTTCTTCATCTGTAGAAATCTTTTATGCAACGACGATTCCCATGTCATCGTGGTCAACATACTATGAAGCAATTGATTCAATTGGTGAAGTTTCAACCTCAAGCACCTATATTTTATACATTGTATTTTCTATGGTTTCATTAGAACACTATCATAGTAGAATTCTATTTATCGTAATTTGTGGCGGAGTAAATGGTTCATCATTGTCACGGTTCTTGTTACTAGTGATGATTCACGGAACATCTTTGTAGACGATAACGCATAAGTATAATTGGAATGAGTTCACTTAATCGGGCACTGATTCATTTCTATAAATGGAATTCTACCGTAATTAAATATCTATCGCATTGTTTTTGAATATTTGGTTTCATACGTGACCCAAAAGCCGAAGGTAACGCTGGAAACGTAGATGACTATGAATGGAACGTGGGCTACGAAGGAAAGGCACAGTTTCATCATCGTTGGCGTGGATGTTGCAAAATGCCATTTGGAAGTGACTGCGACGAAAACGACTGTGATAAATCCGTAAACCACGAATATCTTTATCTGATACATGAACAGCGCACGATACATTCGTGGCAATCCTACTTTTTCCATTGCTTGATCGTTCGATTCTACAAGTGCGATCAAAGTACGTAATTTCTAGAAGACGAAAGACGTATTAAAATTACGTATAAATTAACCGGTCGTATGGTATTGGAACTTCGACTATTTAAAACTATCTCGGATGAAAATTTACTGCTGTACATATTACTTTTCCTTTTTTTTTTTTTTTAATAAGAAGATATGACGATGAGAAAGAGAATGACAAAGATATATATCTAATACAAAATAAAAATATAATACGGTCAATCTGAAAGTAATTATCGAGTGTTTCTAATCTACCGAATTTCAAAACTGCTGCCCCATAACATCGGAAAAATATGACATAGGTGTATCGTGTCTTCCCCTGTGGTCTTTGTATTTAAAATAAAACTTTTTCGAAACAAAGCGCTCGATTTACCTGCGCATTTAATCTGCTGGCGATGATCAACGTGCTTAATGTCCAAATATTCGCATAAATCAATAATTTGAACGCCACTCTACTTAAGTTGAGCATGCTAATTATATAATATTTATTGAAATAAGGTACCATCAATATACCACCGACATTAACCAGTATCAAAACACACAGGGTATACGTGTACTCTATCAGTTTCGATGGCTTTTTGCTAAGAACGTCACTGATGCCCATCCCGAAAAGAAAATTCATCACCAACGACGGCACTATGGTTTGCCTGAGAGTTTTCGGATTGAACATCGCGGATCGAAGTCGCGAGAACTTTAACAGTGGATAAACTTGAACACTCTACTTCCTTGCCGTCCTTTCTGAATAGTTTTGACGGATCATTATCGTGTCACGAATGTTAAATAGGCTGCTAAGTAATAACGAGCACAACAATTGTCTGCTCGTATCTGAATCGATATCGTTACGAGGATGAAATTGCTATGAGGAATAGTTAATGACGAGTCTATAGAATGAAATTGCGCATAGTAGAACTGTCTGATTAATATCGCAAAAGTAAGAATATTACCGTTGGGAAAGTGAAGGATATGATCTTATGCAATGTTTTTTTCCTTAGGTTTTTTTAAGAATATGAATCATGTTTGATTAGCCAATAAAAAGAATTATACCGATTTTTGAGAATAATGTGGAGCACCTGGAATCAAAGGTATGTAAATGGCACTAATGATGTCAATAATTGGGTAAAATAACGAAGAGATAAGAGTACTTTTGTAATTCATACGGGAATAAAAATATTATTTCATCGTAAGTGTTTTTTCCTTTAAATATATTCGTTACGATACATACGAGTTGTGGTATTTTACACTGTATCAAGCTCCACTAAACATACACTGCGTCTCGTAAAGTCCTCAAATACTATCATGTCTTATACGTTATTAGATGTATATCTTATAGTTACGTCAACCAAATAAACAATGATGATTTTTCTAATTAGATTTTGTCACGTTGTATGTCTTGTACCCTGTACCTCTACATATTTATGCGTAAGGATTGCAAAATGTACGGCGGTTTTTCGAGAGGAATGTTAATTACAAGACGCATTGTATTAACATTTAACACTAGCAGACTTTACCTACGTGTTTCATAATTCTGCAATACGATTCTATCGAAAACTATGCATAGTTATAACACTATACTTGTATTCTCGTATAAGGTGGTTGTCTCGTTTGTGATTAATATTGGACCGTTCTTTAATAAGCTTTGACTCCATTGTACCATAATCACCAAATAAGATATTACGAAGTTGAAACACTGTAAAAAGTACACGAATCAATTCTTAATAAATTCTAGGAGAAACAAATCCATGTAAGGAAGTTTACTAACGTAACGAACGAATCCATAGTTCAATATATAATGAACCGATTTCGTCTCTTCAAGTTGCGTGTACGATATTTGCCAAGAAAAATGGAGGATCTACCAATAGATTAATTCTTCATTTTGATCTGTAAGTGAATAGAATTTACAATTTTTTACCTCATCTGTTAATTCCGCATTTCCTTCGTGCACAGGATACGCGTGGATGTTTCCTATCGTTTTGTTAGCCTGAAAATAGATTGATCGTGTCAAACCCTGTTACGTGCTTTCCCAAAAGAGTTGCAAAATTTTGTGCATTTCTACTAAAGAACATCAACATCTTATAACATACAACATATTCGTTTCATAAAAATATGACATGGCCGATCGACATGTATACTACAAAAATATGACAGTTGTTCTGCAGAGAAATCTGTTTTTATTGGAAAATCGAATAATGAAAGCCTTTCAAAATGGATCTACGAATGGTGGTATGTATTATAGTTTTTGAAACGAATCAAAATTAATTGTTAATATTTTTTCTAAAGATTCCCAAATAGCGAGTTATTATTCATAATTTAAGAAAATATGATTTGGTGAAACATGACCAACGCAGCAGAGTTGAAGAATTAAAAATATATTTTTTACCTCTCTCATTGTATATTCGCAGTCGTAGCTCATTAAAGCGATCTTCAAGGCACCAACCACGCTGTCCAATATATATATCAATGCTATATCCAATTGTTCTACTATAAAATTAGGCTTTCTCTGAAGATTCATGTACAAGTTGTAAACACATACAGTGCAATATAGCAGTGTCGTGATCGTGTATATTAATATTTGGGCGTTGAATATATCGTTCACCATCCTTGATACTTTGCACACTTGTAGATGCAGGGACCTTTAAATTTGCGAATTTTCAAATTTTTTTATTTGCCAAAATACGTAAAACAATATATACTGACACACAAATAAATGGTTAAATTTGAGTTGCGTTATATGAGAGAATTTCTCAAGCTCAAAATTCTCAGCTCAAAATTAAAAAGGTGTATCGAATGATACGATAGGTTTATGCGACGAATAAAATTTTGCTTTATAAAATAGCTTTATGTCTTTCGTCGCCGTTTCTTCTTATGTTTTCAATGGAAACATAAAAAATGGACAACGATCCATTGCTGTAACTTTTATTAATTCCATTTTTATCTACCTAATTTCTCGAAGTATATGAACTTTATCTTGGACGATCTCTTGTTTTACATTCGAAATGCCGCCCGTCGTAGGTACTTCTGAAACATTTAAAGATCGTTCGGACAGCCAATTGTTCAATTCAAATCTATTTCGAAAATTATGACTCGGTTCGAAGATGGTCTCCGTATCGGAATCCTCTACTTTTATTTTGTATTTCTCCAAGAGGAACGTTTCGAGTAGCTCGTTTATCATCTTAAATCGCGATCCTAGCCAACTGTAATAACAATAAAATTTTGAAAAATAGGGAAAAAATTATTTTGAAATATTTTAAAGCAAATATGTAATGAAAATATCTAATATAATCAGTACAGATGATGAACAGTATCTGTTTTTAATTGTATACATACTACATCGCTGTGTTGTAGTCGTATAATACGACTGATTGGGCGTTCGTTATGTAACAGAAAATAAAGGTAATATATGTTGGCATAGGCGGTAAAAGTTTTTGTATTAAAATCTTTATGAAAATTGCAAATGTTACGACCGCATTTAGTAACCAGAATGATCCGACGATCGTTATATGGCGAAACAAACTGCGATAATCGATTTCAATTCCCAATTTCTTCAAATGTTCGTCCACTTTGTCCATCTGTTTTATCAACGCCGATGCGTTCTGAATAATAAACGAGCAAAAACAAAAGTAATCGAGTTATTAAATTTCCTTAAAAATATCATTACTATGTAATTAAAAGTAGATCCATTTTGCTTTCACCTTGGATTGGTACAGACCAATGATCATTATGCTTATGTATCCAAGTACATATGTGATAGTTTGGAACACGTATGTGACGCTTTCTATGTTATACACCATGTAATATTCTACACTTTGTATTTGTGGATAAATTGTGAAAACAGAAAGCACAATTAACAAGGTGTTCCAAATCCAGCTACATATAAATCTGAATCGGTGCTTTCCTGGATCTATGAAGTTTCGAAGTGCCACCATGTAATTCAATATGGTAATTATCCTTGTTGTTGTCTTGTAATTTTTCATTCTTTCTTTTATCTATTTTTTAAATTTCAAGTAGAAAACGTGAATAATTTCTTAACTTTTCTTCAACGATATTAACCCGCGGCATTAACGTGACTCGTTTCTCCGTGCAACTAAAGGTGATAACGATTCAGGTATTGCATATGCAACTATTAGAAGTAAGACAGAGTTTCATTAATAGAATGTCATAGGAATGCAGGAAGTTATAAAGTAGGACAAGCAATTAGTTTGATTTCATTCGTTATCGATGAATCGTACCTCATGGTAGAATATTAGTTATATCCTGAATGATTACGATCACTCCAGAAAATTGCACTTACTGCTGCATTCGATATTCTTGAAAAATTGTTAATGTTCTTGAAGTGTTTCAATTGTTATTTCGTGGCAGGAATATGTTTGCATTGAAGCATTATATATGTTTGCATGTCGCAGTCAGATAGGAAGTAAATAACATAATATTAATGGGGAAGCAGGAAATTATTCCTAACCACCCTAAATAGAATGAAGTATTTTACTTTATGTTTTCACATTATATTACTTTAAAATCATTTACTGCTTGGCAAAAACCTTTCAAGCAACGGTGAAATGACGTTGAAGAGGGAATGCTCTGATGTTATTAATTTTGTTGGCAAACATATATACCTTTTTGATACACAAACACTTCTCTCGACATATCTCGTTATTTCGTATAGGAAAATATTAACTAGCTCTTTCGAAATGACATAACGAAATAAAAGCATCCAAAAATTTTCAATCTTTATGTATCATTATATCATGAAATGTCGAAGGGACGAAGAAAGAAAATTCTTTTGATTACATTTTGTCACGTTGTATCTTGCACCTCGTACCTCAACATACTTTTAACGATTTAAGATCCTAAAGTGATCGTGTAAAAGAAGTCGTATTTATGAAATGCAGTTTATTAATGTTTAATTACAGTTTTTATGCGTGGCTTTTATAATTCCATAACACGACGTTATCGAAATTATCCAAAGTTATACTATTATGCTACTATGGTCGTGTTCTCTTGTAGCGTTTGAAAGGTAGTAGTCTTGTTTGTGATTGTCATTGGATTATTCCGTATCAAGTGCTGGCTCCATTGTATCATAATCACCAAATAAGATATTACGAAGTTGAGACACTGTAAAAAGTAAACGTATCAATTCTTCATAAACTCTAGGAGAAATAAATCTATGTAAAGAAATATACTAACGTAACGAACGAATCCATAGTTCAATATATAATGAACCGATTTCGTCTCTTCAAGTTGCGTGTACGATATTTGCCAAGAAAAATGGAGGATCTACCAATAGATTAATTCTACGTTACTTATGATAATTTCATTTTGATCTGTAAATGAATGAAATTTTCAATCTTTTACCTCATCTGTTAATTCCGCGTTTCCTTCGTGCACAGGATACGCGTGGATGTTTCCTATAGTTTTGTTGGCCTGAAAATCGATTGATCGTGTCAAACTCTGTTACTAGCTTTTTCAAAACAGTGGCAAAATTTTGTGCATTTTTGCTGAAGAACGTAAACATCTTATAACATACAACATATTCGTTTCATAAAAATATGACATGGCCGATCGACATGTATACTACAAAAATATGACAGTTGTTCTGCAGAGAAACGAATCACAATTAACTGTTAATATTCTTTCTAACGATATACTAATTCCCAAATAGCAAGTTATTATTCATAACTTAAGAAAATAGGAATTGGTGAAACATGACCAACGCAGCAGAGTTGAAGAATTAAAAATATATTTTTTACCTCTCTCATTGTATATTCGCAGTCGTAACTCATTAAAGCGATCTTCAAGGCACCAATCACGCTGTCCAACATATATATCAATGTCATATCCAATTGTTCTATTACAAAATTAGGCTCTCTGTGAAGATACATGTACAAGGCGTAAACACATATAGTGCAATATAGCAGTGTCGTGATCGTGTATATTAATATTTGGGCGTTGAATATATCGTTCACCATCCTTGATACTTTGCACACTTGTAGATGCACGAACCTTTAAATTTGCGAATTTTCAAATTTTTTTTTGTCAAAATACGTAAAATAATATATACTGACACACAAATGAATGGTTAAATTTGAGTTGCGTTATACGAGAGAATTTACAAATTCTCAGCCCAAAATTAAAAAGGTGTATCGAATGATACGATAGGTTTATTCGACGAACAAAATTTTGTTTTATAAGATAGCTTTATGTCTATCGCCGCCGTTTCTTCTTATGTTTTCGAAGAAAAACATAAAAAACGGACAATGATTCGTTGCTGTAACTGTTATTAATACGATTTTTATTTACCTAATTTCTCGAAGTATATGAACTTTATCTTGAACGATTTCTTGTTTTACATTCGAAATGCCGCTCGTCGTAGATACTTTTGGAACATTTAAAGATCTTTCGGACAGCCAATTGTTCACTCCAAATCTATTTCGAAAATTATGACTCGGTTCGAAGATGGTCTCCTTATTAGATTCCGTTGCTTTTACTTTATATTTCTCCAAGAGAAACGTTTCGAGAAGCTCGTTTATCATCTTAAATCGCGATCCTAGCCAACTGTAACATCAATAAAATTTCGAAAAATCGGGAAAAGAGTTATTTTGAAATATTTCAAAGCAAATATGTAATGAAATTATCGAATATAATCAATACAGATGGTGAACAGTATCTGTTTTTAATTGTTTACATACTAAATCGCTGTGTTGTAGTCGTATAATACTACTGACTGGGCGTTCGTTATGTAACAGTAATTAAAGGTAATAAATGCTGTCAGAGGCGGTAAAAGTTTTTGTATTACAATCTTTATGAAAATTCCAGATGCTACCGCCGCATTTAGTAACCAGAATGATCCGACGATCGTTATATGGCGGAACAAACTGCGATACTCGATTTCAATACCCAATTTCTTCAAATGTTCGTCCACTTTGTCCATCTGTTTTATCAACGCCGATGCGTTCTGAATAATAAACGAGTAATGACAAAAGTAATCGAGTTATTAAATTTGCGAAAAAATTTCATTACTATATAATTAAAAGAAGATCCGTTGTGCTTTCACCTTGGATTGGTACAGACCAATGATCATTATGCTTATGTATCCAAGTACATGCGTGGTATATTGGAATATGTATGTGACACTTTCTATGTTATACGCCATGTGATATTTTACATTTTCTATTTGTGCATGAATTGTGAAAACAGAAAGCACACCAATTAGCAACGTGTTCCAAGTCCATGTACATATAAATTTGAATAGATGCTTTCTCGGATCTCTGAAGTTTCGAAGTGCCACCATATAATTCAATATGGTTATTATCCTTGTCGTTGTCTCGTAATTTTTCATTCTTGCTTTGATGTATTTTTTAAATTTCAAGTAGAAAACGCGAATGATTTTTTAACTTTTCTTTAACAGTATTAACCCGTGGCATTAACGTGACTCGTTTCTCTGTGCAACTAAAGCGACTCAGGTGTTGCATATGCAACTATTAGAAGTAAGACTGCGTTTCATTAATAGAATGTCATAGGAATGTAGGAAGTTATAAAGTGGGAAAAGTAATTAGTTTGATTTCATTCGTTATCAACGTACTTCATGGTAAAATAATTGTTATATTCTGAATGATTACGATCACTTTAGGAAATTGCACTTACTGCTGCATTCGATATACTTGAAAAATTGTTAATGTTCTTGAAGTGTTTCAATTGTTATTTCGTGGCAGGAATATGTTTGCATTGATGCATTATATATGTTTGCATGTCGCGGTCAGATAGGAAGTAAATAACATTATGTTAATGAGAAAATAGGAAATTATTCCTAACCACTCTAAATAGAATGAAGCATTTTACTTTATGTTTTCACATTATATTACTTTAAAATTATTTACTGCTTGGTAAAAACCTTTCAAGCAACGGTGAAATGACGTTAAAGGGGGAATGCTCTGATGTTATTAATTTTGTTGGCAAACATACATTTTTTGGTATACAAACACTATTCTCGATGTATCTCGTTATTTCATATAAGAAAATATTAACTAGCTCGTGGCAAGAAACAATTTGCTTCCGGTATATTTTAATAAATTATGCTTTCGAAACGACATAACGAAATAAAAGCATCCAAAAATTTTCAATCTTTATGTATCATTATATGATGAAATGTTGAAGGGACGAAGATCAAAGGTTTTTTTCATTAAATTTTATTACGTTGTATCTTGTACCTCGTACCTCAACATACCTTTAACGATTTAAGATCCTAAGGTGATCGTGTAAAAGAAGTCTTATTTATGAGGTGCAGTTTATTAATGTTTAATTACAGTTTTTATGCGTGGCTTTTATAATTCCATAACACGACGTTATCGAAATTATCCAAAGTTATACTATTATGCTACTATGGTCGTGTTCTCTTGTAGCGTTTGAAAGGTAGTAGTCTTGTTTGTGATTGTCATTGGATTATTCCGTATCAAGTGCTGACTCCATTGTATCATAATCACCAAATAAGATATTACGAAGTTGAGACACTGTAAAAAGTAAACGTATTAATACTTAATAAATTCTAGGAGAAATAAATCCATGTAAAGAAGTATACTAACGTAACGAACGAATCCATAGTTCAATATATAATGAACCGATTTCGTTTTTTCAAGTTGCGTGTACGATATTTGCCAAGAAAAATGGAGGATCTGCCAATAGATTAATTCTACGTTACTTATGATAATTTCATTTTGATCTATAAATGAATAAAATTTACAATTTTTTACCTCATCTGTTAATTCCGCGTTTCCTTCGTGCACAGGATACGCGTGGATGTTTCCTATCGTTTTGTTGGCCTGAAAATCGATTGATCGTGTCAAATTCTGTTACTTGCTTTTTCAAAACAGTGGCAAAATTTTGTGCATTCCTGCTGAAGGACGTAAACATCTTATAACATACAACATATTCGTTTCATAAAAATATGACATGGCCGATCGACACGTATACTACAAAAATATAACAGTTGTTCTGCAGAGAAATCTGTTTTTATTGGAAAATCGAATAATGAAAGCCTTTCAAAATGGATCTACGAATGGTGGTATGTATTATAGTCTTTGAAACGAATCAAAATTAATTGTTAGTATTTTTCCTAAAGATTCCCAAATAGCAAGTTATTATTCATAATTTAAGAAAATATGATTTGGTGAAACATGACCAACGCAGCAGAGTTGAAGAATTAAAAATATATTTTTTACCTGTGTCATTGTATATTCGCAGTCGTAGCTCATTAAAGCGATCTTCAAGGCACCAACGACGCTATCCAACATATAAATCGATGTCATGTCCAATTGATCTATTATAAAATTCAGTCCTCTCTGAAGATTCATGTACAAGCTGTAGACACATATAGTACAATGTAGCAATGTCGTGATCGTGTATATTAATATTTGGGCGTTGAATATATCATTCACCATCTTCGATACCTTGCACACTTGTAGATGCAGGGACCTTTAAATTTGCGAATTTTCCTTTTTTACTTTTACTTTTTACTTTTTTTTTTGTCGAAATACGTAAAATATATACTGACTGTATATATATACTGACAGACAAATGAATGGTTAAATTTGAGTTGAGTTATACGAGAGAATTTATAAATTCTTAGCTCGAAATTAAAAGGGAGTATCGAATGATACGATAAGTTTATTCGACGAATAAAATTTTGTTTTATAAAATAGCTTTATGTCTTTCGTCGCCGTTTCTTCTTATGTTTTTCATCGAAAACATAAAAAACGGACAACGATCCGTTGCTGTAACTTTTATTAATTCGATTTTTATCTACCTAATTTGTCGAAGTATATGAACTTTATCTTGGACGATCTCTTGTTTTACATTCGAAATGCCGCTCGTCGTAGGTACTTCTGAAACATTTAAAGATCGTTTGGACAGCCAATTGTTCAATTCAAATCTATTTCGAAAATTATGACTCGGTTCGAAGATGGTCTCCTTATTAGATTCCGCTGCTTTTACTTTGTATTTGTCCAAGAGGAACGTTTCGAGAAGCTCGTTTATCATCTTAAATCGCGATCCTAGCCAACTGTAACAACGGTAAAATTTTGAAAAATAGGGAAAAAGAGTTATTTTGAAATATTTCAAAACAAATATGTAATGGAAATATCAAATATAATCAAATGAAAGATGATAGTACAGATGATGAACAGTATCTGCTTTTAATTGTTTACATACTAAATCGCTGTGTTGTAGTCGTATAATACGACGGATTGGGCGTTCGTTATGTAACAGTAAGCAAAGGTAATAAATGCTGCCGGAGGCGATAAAATGTTTTGTATTAAAATCTTTATGAAAATTGCAGATGTTACGACGGCATTTAGTAACCAGAATGATCCGACGATCGTTATATGGCGAAACAAACTGCGATACTCGATTTCAATTCCCAATTTCTTCAAATGTTCGTCCACTTTATCCATCTGTTTTACCAACGCCGATGCGTTCTGATATAATAAACGAGTAAAGACAAAAGTAATCGAATTATTAAATTTCCTTAAAAATTTCATTACTATATAATTAAATGAAGATTTTGTTTTCACCTTGGATTGGTACAGACCAATGATCATTATACTTATGTATCCAAGTACATGCGTGGTATATTGGAACATGTATGTGACGCTTTCTATGTTATACACCATGTGATATTTTATATTTTCTATTTGTGCATGAATTGTGAAAACAGAAAGCACAACAATTAACAAGGTGTTCCAAATCCAGCTACATATAAATCTGAATCGGTGCTTTCCTGGATCTATGAAGTTTCGAAGTGCCACCATGTAATTCAATATGGTAATTATCCTTGTCGTTGTCTCGTAATTTTTCATTCTTTCTTTTATCTATTTTTTATATTTCAAACTTTTATATTAGAAAACGCGAATGATTTTTTAACTTTTCTTCAACGATATTAACCCACTGCATTAACGTGACTCGTTTCTCTGTGCAACTAAAGGTGATAGCGACTCAAATATTGCATATGCAACTATTAGAAGTAAGACGGAGTTTCATTAATAGAATGTCATAGGAATGTAGGAAGCTATAAAGTAGGAAAAGCAATTAGTTTGATTTCATTCGTTATCGACAAATGGTACTTCATGGTAGAATAATGGTTATAATGCCGAATGGTCACGATCACTTTAGAAAATTGCACGTATTGCTGCATTCGATATTCTTGAAAAATTGTTAATGTTCTTGGAGTGCTTCAATTGGTATTGCATGGTGTGAATATGTTTGCATGTCACAGTCAGATAGAAAGTAAATAACATAATATTAATGAGAAAGCAGGAAATAAATCATTTACTGCTTGGCAAAAACCTTTCAAGCAACGGTGAAATGACGTTAAAGGGGGAATGCTCTGATGTTATTAATTTTGTTGGCAAACATACATTTTTTGTATACAAACACTATTCTCGATGTATCTCGTTATTTCATATAAGAAAATATTAACTAGCTCGTGGCAAGAAACAATTTGCTTCTGGCATATTTTAATAAATTATGCTTTCGAAACGACATAACGAAATAAAAGCATCCAAAAATTTTCAATCTTTATGTATCATTATATGATGAAATGTTGAAGGGACGAAGAGCAAAGAATCTTTCCATTAAATTTTATTACGTTGTATCTTGCACCTCGTACCTGAACATACCTTTAACGATTTAGGATCTTAAGGTGATCGTGTAAAAGAAGTCTTATTTATGAGGTGCAGTTTATTAATGTTTAATTACAGTTTTTATGTGTGTCTTCTATAATTCCATAACATGTCGCTATCGAAAAGTATCCAAAGTTATACTATTATACTACTATGCTCGTGTTCTCTTGTAACGTTTGGAAGGTGGTAGTTTTGTTTGTGATTATCATTGGATCGTTCTTTATCAAGTACTGGCTCCATTGTATCATCATCACCAAGTAAGATATTACGAAGTTGAGACACTGTAAAAATTATACGAATAAATCTGTAATGAAATTCAAGGAGAAACAAATCCATGTAAAGAAGTATACTAACGTAACGAACGGATCCATAATTTAATATATAATGAACCGATTTTGTTTTTTCAAGTTGCGTGTACGATATTTGCCATGAAAATTGGAGGATCTACCAATAGATTAATTCTACTTTATTTATGATAATTTCTTTTAGTATGTAAATTAATGAAATCTCACTTTTTTTTACCTCATCTATTAATTCTGCGTTTCCCTCGTCCACAGGACATGCGTGGAGGAGTCCTATCGTTTTGTTAGCCTGAAAATCGATCGAGTGAAACTTGTTACTTCTTGTCACAGAAAATAATGCAACTTGGTGAGCTCAAGCAAATGGTTAATCAGGCAAAGATTTCACAAAACTATGACTTCATCGACTGGTACGCACGCTACAAAAATATGAAAATTGTTTCTATTGCAGAAACCTGCTTTTACTGAGAAAATAAATAGTGGAAAATTGTTTAAATTAACGCATGTGTGATAGTGTATATTACCGACAGTATTCGAAGGAAATAAATTAGTAGCATTCTTTCTAACGATAATATACCAATTGTAATACACTGTTATTCGTAATTAACGAAATTTTCCAGTATAACAGGAAAATACGTTTTGCTGAAGATCGGCCCACGCAGTGGGATTAAAAGAATTGAAGAACAAAGTTTTCACCTGTCTCATTGTATTTTCGCAATCGTAGCTCATTAGAGGGATTTTCAGTGCAGCAAACACGCAGCTCAACTCGTACATGATTAGTAATTCTATTGAATGTATGCGATTAAGTGGTCTGGAGAATTGCATGTACAAGAAGTAGACGGATATACTACAATTTAGCAGTATCACGGTTGTGTATATTAATATTTGGGCGTTGAATATTTGGTTCACCATCTTCGATACGTTGCACACTTGCAGATGCACGAATCTTCAAGTTGGCAAATATTCAAATCTTTTTATTTGTCCAAAAGTTCGTAACAATATGTAGTGACAAACGACAAAAGGAAGTTTATATTACAGATACATTTTACAAAAGAATTCTCGAACTCTCGATTCAGAATTAAAAGAAAAGGTCAAATGGTGCGATAGGTTTAATCGCCAAAGACAATTTCGTCTCGTAATATTGTTTTATAATTTCGTTTCCGTGTTTTTATACTTGCCATTATCCTGTGGCTGTAATTGTTATTAATTCGACGTTTATTTACCTGATTTGTTGAAGCAAACGAATTTTATCGTCGGACAGTGACCTTTGTTTTAACTTCCGAGTGTTGTTAGTGGAATTTACTTGTAAAACTTTTACAGTTCGTTCGGGCAACCAATTGTCCGATTCAAATCTGTTTCGAAAATTATGACTCGGTTCGAATATGGTTTCCGTATCGGAATCCTCTGTTTCTACTTGAGAATTCTTCAAGATAGACGTTTTCATGAGCTGGTTTATATTTTTAAATCGCGATCCTAGCCAACTGTAACGGCAAAAGAATTTCAAAAAGTAGCAACGTTTAAACTTCGAGGTGCACGGAAAATGAATTTATTAAAGAAGATCGTTTACGTACTATACGGCAGTGTTGTAGTCGTATAAAATGATTGATTGGGCGTTCGTAATGTAGCAGTAAATAAATATAAGTAATGTTGTGGTATACAGTGCGGAGTGATGTATTAACATCTTTGTGAAAAGTGCAAATATTATGACCGCATTTAATAACCAGAATGATCCGACGATCATCATGTGACGAAACAAACTGCGATACTCGATTTCAATTCCTAGTTCCTTGAAAATTTCGTCCACTTTGTCAATACGCTCTATCAACGTCAATGCATTCTGAATAATAAACGAAAAATTTAGAAGCGATTGAATCGTTTAATGTGCGTAAAAATGTAACTTTCCCTTTTCGAGTTTTTTCGCAGTAATATTCAGTGAATAAATTTCGATTATTTCAGATATGTCAAGTAAATAAACATTTTCTTAGCAAATAAATCAAATTCATCTTATTTGAAAAATTGATACTTCGTCTACTCATATTATTTATTTGCTTACAAATATAGAATAGGAAATAAATATACAGCAATGTACTTTTTCATTTTTCGAAAGTAACAAATTATACTGAATAATTGAAAAAATTTACCTTAGACTGGTACTGGCCAATGATCACTATGCTTATGTATCCAAGATCATGGATGATATATTGGAACATGTATGTAACACTTTCTATGTTATACGCCATGTGTTGTTTTATATCGTTTATTTGTAAGTAAATTATGATGGGAGGAAAGAAGACAACCAAAAACGTTGTCAAAATCCAGCTGCATATAAATTTGAATTTATGTTTAACTGGATCTATGAAGTTTCGAAGTATCGCAATGGTATTTAATACGGTTATTATCTTGGTCGTTGCCCTGTAATTGTTCATACTTGTTTGAATTTATTTTTAAAAATTAACGTGGTTAATATTAAAAATTGTTCAACGTTCTACAGCGCGATATCTACACGCGATATTAACGTGACTCATTCCTCTATGCAACTGAAGGTGATAGCGATTCCCGGATATATTGAATATCGGATATTCAATTATTAGATATAAGAAAAGTTTTCATGTTTTCAATATAATGTAATCTATGAAATTGTGACGGAGGAAAAGTGGATAATTTACCTTGACGTGACCTTACGAGATATCGTCGGAACATAAGTGACGATCGAATAATATTTTTTCCAACGATTACGATCACTTCAGAAGATTGCACTAATTGTTTTATTAAATATATGTGAAAAATCGGTGATGTACTGGGTATGTTTCAATTGATATTGCGTCGTACATGGAATATCAGAATATTTTCTATTTAATTTAATTTATCCTTTAGGTATGGCGTATGGTATGAAACAAAATTGAAGTCAAAATCTCCGCAGCGTGATTGTACATTCTCGGTTTGGTGGAGCTTGACGCGAAAGGTTGCCACAAAATTCAACTTGATCTTGAAGTTCAAGGACGAAAGGTTAACATTTTTTCTGCCTGCGTCGTATTCTGTGCTCGAGAACCACATAGGTCGCGCTAAACCTTTCTCTCGAAAAATTATGTTAATTTCCACTAACACTTCCAACTGCATTATTTAAGATATGTTTAAATTTCGTGGTCAGATAGGAAGTAAATATTATGGAGGAAACAGGAGGACATTTGGCATGTGATATAGCCCATTCTGAATAGAATGCATCATTTTACTTTATTACTTCACGTTGTAGTAAAATTATTTATTGCATGAGAAAAACGTTTGAATGGCGTTGAAAAGGGCACGTCTTGATGTTATCAGTTTTTCTGCAGACGGACACGTAGAGGACATATGCAGATCAGATATGTCTTGTATGATAAGACAATGCATTCTGAACGATAAACGAAAAGAACCAAAGTAATTACAGTGTACAATTTGAATGAAAATTTCATTTTGCATTTCTATATTCTTATACTCGCTCTAGCCAGATATTATATTCAGTGAATAGATTTTCATTGTTTTAGATATGTCAAATAAATAAACATCTTTTTCTTTTAGTAAATTGATTAAATCCTCTTAGAGATAATTTTTTAAATATTTAATTGTTTTAAAAATGAATACTTCACTAATTTATATTATTTATTTACTTCTTAAAATATAAAATAATAAAGACACCAGCAAATATACTTTTTTATTTTTCAAAAGAAACAGTGTGATGCTTTATACTATATAATTAAAAAAAGATTCATTACGTATTCACGTTAGATCGGTACAGACCAACGATCGCTATGATTATGTATGCAATGATTATGGCACTTTCTATGTTATACTCCATGCTATGTGTTATATCTTATATTTGTAGACAAATTGCAATGGCAGAAGGCGCAACAATCAGCAACGTGTTTCAAAGTCAGCTACATATAAATCTGAATTGATGCTCAGTTGGATCTATCTATGAAGTTCGGAAGTGCAATCATGCGATTCAATATCGTTATTTTCTCTGTTTTTCTCTATTTTAATCTATTTATAGAAATTAACATAGAAAATGTTAAAAATTATTCAATTTTTCGATCGATATATACACGCGGCATTAACGTGACTCGTTTCTCCGTGCAACTAAATGTAATAGCGACTCAAGTATGGGATATGCAATTATTAAAAGTGAGAATGAGTTTCATGAATAGGGAATTATAACGAAGAAATTGTATTAACTTGCCTTGACCTTATGCGTTATGCACGAGACGTGAGTGATGATCGATTAATATAGTTTCGAGTGCTTATGATCATTTCAAGAGATTGCACTAATATGTAATCAAATAATAGTATCCGGTACACGTGAAAAATTATTAACGTCCCAAATGTGTTTGATTTTGCTATTGTAATCGAATACAGAATGTTATATTTTAGTTAATTTAATTTATTTATAACGTACATAAATATGTATATGTCCTCAATTATCTCATATATAGTATGACATAAAATCATTATCTTCATTCATACGTTCTACGCCGTGTTATATATTATCTGTATGAAATACTGGAATACTTGCGCGTATATTTTTTCCTTACTAACAGAAATTGTTTCAACTTGTGTAGCAAAAGCGTTCTCAGTTCCGAGGATGTCGTGGCGAAAGCGCCGAGGTAAAGAAACTTTTTCGCATGAAATTCGTGAGAAAGCAAAAATGAAATTTGTAGAGCTTCGTTTAAGACTAACACAAGTAAAAGAGAACCATAATGGATAATGGAATATTTCTTATTTTTATCTCATTTCTCACGAGACAACCGATACGTGTTCTGATCAACCTCTAAGGTTCAACGTCTTTTTACGATCGTTTTATTTTATCATCTTCGTTGCCTCGCCTGATTATTTATTATCCTTATTTAATTATTCTCTTAACGATGAACACAGCAACCTAAGGATATACTAATATACGAAAACAGAAAGTTAACATTGTACCTTGTGAGAGATCCTTCCCTCGCAAAGAAAATCGAGTGCGATTCATTATCATAATGCACTTTGACCAAGCAAAACTCCATAAAAATTCCACTCCCATTATTCTCACGTCGAATTTCGTGGAAATGGATTGCAGAAAAAAAGATGGAAACGAGAAGCGAAATCGACGAGCCGTGAAGTTACAGCTCGCCTCGTTGTGTTACAGTCGAAAAGTCTGTTTCGTTCGATGATGGTCGGTAAATAGGGAGGTTCGGTGAGTTCGATTGTACGACTATGCGAACAGAACGGAGAATTTAGGATACGTGGACTCGTGGGGCGTGAAGATCCCTCGGGAATCGGGCTAATTCACGGAACGAGATTGATTTAAGAGTTTCGGTCATTCTTCCGGGCAATTTCGAATAGTTGCACTTGAATATCCTTCGAGTATGCGACACTCGAAACGATTGAAATACTATGACAGTGATAGGAATTATCATGGAACAGGTTCTTCTTTACGAGAAATTAGTTCTATAAATTTGAGATGATCGCTTTTTAACGCATTGTTGATCGGTCACGAGAAAAATTCGTCGTGTTTTCATGCATAAAATTAAATTGTTAGATTTTATATAAAACGGTCAGTCAACAAAATATTAATATCATTTAACAAAGTCTTATTAACGCTTTAACAGAAATGCCTGGTTATTTTCATTTTACGTGGGAAATTAAGAAACGAGATTGGAATATCCAAAATGTATAAAATATTTCACGATAAACACAGCTTCTATGAGAGTGTTTCTTAATCGCAATCTTTTCGTGGTATTTAAGAAGAGTGATAAAGCGATTCGTATTAATTTAATATACATTTGCAGCATAAATATCGCATTAATAAGATTAATTGTTACAAGTTCCTATCAATTCGATTATCTACAAAAGATCGAGTTACGTATATGTATATTAATAAAATATTAAAACTGGGAAGGTTTATACTTTCTTCTGCCGTGATTGAAGTGTCATGCCGGATGACACAGGATTAGGTTTTGCAAAAATAGAGTGACTCCTGGTCGGTTCAAGCCTCGAGGACGTGATTCAAGTAGGCGATATAGCAGATGGCCAGTCGTAGGATCTCGATCTTCGAGAGTTTCTTGTCCGGTGGCAAAGTTGGCAGAAGCTTCCGAAGCTCTGCGAAGGCTAAATTGAAAGCTTCTACTCGAACCCTTTCCCTGTGACGAATAAATAGTTAACATGCAAAGTTCCAATTCCGCAACGAAGGTATCAAAATATTCGTTGAAAATTTGTTGTTATTTTAATTTTAACAATTCAAGGTTTATATTTGATACTTGAGATCTTGATTGTTCAAGAAGAAAAAATCGAGGAAGCGTTTGAAATTAAATGGTTAAAGTAGTTTCCAGTAATTTATGTAACATTTATGTAACAAATACTTCAAATGATATAATAAAGCAGCATTCTCCGAGATTACAAAATATTTGTTAGCCAAAGTTAATAAAATACCAATCTTTCGATCAAAATTGGAAGCTTTAAGCGATCTAGGTGATACAGGGAGACGCAGCAAGTGTAAAAATGCAAGTTTAAATACATTAAATATAGGAGATTAATAGGAGATGATGATAATTAACGATAATTAAAGGTATTTAGATAATTTACAGGTATGTTTACGCAACTTTTACCTCGTGGCGTGTGCAGTTCGATATTTTTGCGTCGCTCTTCTGCGTCGACGTCTTTCTTCCCTCGAAAGGGTGCCAGCACCAGGTGCACCAACCCCGTTTACAACCACACCGTGACCGCCATTCGCCATTTTGCCTTCGATCAATAGGAATTTGCGAGAAGAAAGATAATTTTCCTTTCTTCTTCCTTCTCCTTAATAAATTAACATTCAATTTCTTCGCGGATAAAGACTCGAATTATTGAGAACGGATATTGCCAGTGAAGCATCCATTTTCGTGCTTTAAACCTGAAACGTAATATATCGTTCGATCGTGTAGATTCAAGATAGATTAATAAATAATCTGTCAGTTTCTGTCGTCGTTTCGACGATGTTCAGAGTTGCCCGTTGACGTGTAATCGAATCTCAAGGGAATAAGCGTTGAGGAAAAATTCGGAATAAAGGGGAAACGTAATAAGTTGGTCAAATATTTGCCATACGTATTCGACACACGCGTGAAAACAAGTGCAACGGACAACAGAAAGGGTTAATCGTTTCTCTAACGCACACGCCCAATCATATAAATTTTCTTTATCGTGAAATATCAAATAAAAAGATAATACCTGAATAGTGCTTTAAAAGTTCCGTAGATGCAAAGCGTATAGAATTGAAGGAAATCGGTTTAAGAAAAAGGCGTAGTATGGATGAATAAACGAGGAAAACCAAAGGCAAACAGAATGCTATGAAAGAAAGAATAGTTTCGATGCTCAGGGGGCTCTTAAATTCCGAGAAATTCGATGGAAACCGACGAAAAGTGTCATTGTATTATTCAGGAAAACTTGGCTCGTCCGCGTGACACGCAACCCATCCCTTTTTAATTATTTACACAGAACAACCCCCGATCTCGTTCAATCTGATTCTTATGGTAAACCGGCAATTCGTATGGACATTTTCTCGCGGTTGTTTCAATATTTCATGAAATTTGCCAGATTTCGATGCCGTTTCATTTTTATTGCCAACTTTTCCCCCCACTCAATTCTCACCTTCTTCATGCAAATTTTATTATTGCGACGAATGTATCGGAATTCGAGTTGCGGGCTCTTCGCTCTATTACATTTTTTATAATTAGAATCGATTTTAGATGTCTGACATTCTGATTAAAAAGCAAGCGAAAGCAAGGTAAAGTTTAGAAACTCACCAAACGATCACTGCACAGTTTCTATTCCCGTCTTCGATAAGTCTTCCAATTTTTTAAAATAATTCATTTTTCCTTCGCCGATAATTAACGTCGAAAAATTACTGTCTTCCCTCTGTAAAAGTATTTCGTTCTTTATAATTGTATTATACCTCGTATGGAGTAAATGTATCTGCCAAAAGGAATATTGTAACACACTCTTTACACCTCGACACTATCCTTTCCGCTCACACTATGTATTTTTCAACGAATATTTAACAAATTTAATAATTGAACGATTATTTAAATTATCTTTAAACGTATCCAGGTTATAGTAAACATAGTAATTCACTGAAAAAGCACTTCGATGACACATCAAAAATCTTTATGAATCTAAAGCAAAGTTTTCTCGATATGTTTACTTCTCTCTCTCTCTCTCTCTCTCTCTCTCTTCCTATTGATATAACATAACAATTCCTATTAATCAAACTTTTAAACTAATTTAGAAACTTACACCTGTATTATTTGAGACTTCAACTGACCACCGTCACTCACAGATTATCAATTTCTTTACATACTTCAAAAACATATCACACCACTGTATTCAATGCTTTGTATCTTCAAAACCTTTTTTCTTACAAAAACATCCAAGCATAAAAATACCTTTCACCCTGTGAATCAGTCAAACACGATTACTCGACGAGATAGACGATGTCTCTGATAAGATTTCTGGCTGTCGCGTGGACAGGATGCACCCCGAGGAACGATTTCAAGGATCATCTCGATGTTGCTGAAACCACGCCCCTGAAAACATCCCTTCGTCGTTCATCGTTCGGTCTCTGTTCATTCGTCTCTCTCGTGCAGCATCCCCTTGATTCTCCAATGGTATCGCGAGAAACAGGGTGTGAGACCGCCCCAAACCGGTCGCCATCGCGTCGCTGTCACGGACCATGGGACGCTTCTGCTCCTCGTGGATACGAGTACGGGAATGGATGGACCATTTTATCGATCATGCGAATTGTACAGCTTCTGCGTGCATGATCGGAGGACTATAGGTGAGAAATTTGGAATAGTGATTGTCAGGCAAGCGTTGGATTATTTTATGTCAGTTTCTACGCTTTTGTTTTGTTTCCTCGTCTTTTCATACTGATATTTTTTGGAGAAAGAGAAATTGATTTTAACAAGGTGCATTCTTCTTCTTTCTCTTCCGAATCGTCCAATTTGTGCGTTTCTGATCGGAAGATTTTACGCGAGGCATAGTGGTCGTCATACAACCTTGAATTATTTGACAGCAGTTTGTTTGCTTTGGTTTTGTTTCTCCGTCTTTTCATACTGGTATTTTTTGGAGAAAGAGAAGTTGATTTTAACAAAGTGTATTTTTCTTCCGTCTCTTTAGAATCGTCCAACTTGTGCGTTTCTGATCGGAGGATTTTACGCGAAGCAGCAGTTTGTATGCTTTGGTTTTGTTTCTCCGTTTTTTTTTTTTTTTTTTTTTTTTTTTTTTTTTTTTTTTTTTTTTTTTTTTTTTTTTTTTTTTTTTTTTTTTTTTTTTTTTTTTTTTTGTATTGATATCTTCTGGAGCAAGAGAAATTGATTTCAACAAAGTGTATGTTTCTTCCTTTTCTTTCGCTACTTGCTTCGATCTCTTTTAGATACGCAATAAAAGAGTTCGCGACATTTCGTGCTTCCTTTGACAGCTACTCTAAAAACATCCGCATTCACTCTCTTTCCTCTTACGATGTTTTATTAAGTTCGCTTTAAGGACTCAATATTCGTCATTAATTCTCCGTTCTTTGCGTCACTTTCGATGCATCCGTATCTCTTTAACGTAAGAAAATATGTCGAGTCTGAGCGAAATATAATCAAATTATTATTGATACGCGCTATTTCTCATTTCAATTCTATGTTAAAAGCTTCCTGGAATCATTAAAAATTTCTTCGCTCGTTTACGTAAGAGCAAGACTGAAACAGGTGAAAATCGGAAACTCCTCTTTGTCGAGAATAGAAAGAAGATATTATACAATACAGTAAAAAGGAACACAAATAAAAAGTTTTTAACGTAAAAAGGTTTATCCAACTACGAGATACAAGTGCAGAAATTACACAAATTCTTCTGACAAATTACAAGGGCTCGACGATAAAGGATTCAACAGTGCTCCGAATAATCACATTCACACGACGATATAATATACATTATGCCATGCAACACGTGTTGCAGATTACATCCTCGTGACGAGAGACGAGATGAGGCGAACCGCACTTGAATTGTTCGGCTTTCGATTAATGTTTCTTCTGGTCGCGCATGTCATGACATAGTTCACGCTTCGTTACTCAACCCCTGTCTTTTCGACGCCTTTCCTCACCCCTTTCTGGCACGTGACTTTTGCCACGCGACTTTTCAAAGGAACGAATTTCAAAGATGGGGTTGTTATGGTTTTCCTCTCTATCTATCTATTATACACTCGTTTGGCGTTTCTTGCGTGTTGGATAGATTGTAACTGAGTAATTGTATAACTGTGTAGAGAACTGAATGAAGAGATGGACAACTTGAAAGGCGAACATAGCAATTAAGGAGAAGGTGAATAAAAGACAAGGATTAAATTTTTGAAGCGTCGGTAAATACATTTTTTCATGGAAATAAACAGATTTAATGTAGCCGTTTTGGACTGTAATCAAATTTCGTTCTCACGTGTGTGACACGATATTACGTATATGCGATATTACATGACAACGGGTTGAGAAATATCGAAGGAGTTGAATATAGAAAAGAAAAGAAATTAATTGGGGAATCTGGTGAGAGTTTTGAATGAAAAAAACTGTTTCTTGAAAAAGCAAACGTCGCAAAGTGAGCGATAAACGCGAGGGTGCAGCACGAACAGGGTGGCGTCAGGAACAATATGATCGATATTTCAGTGCCTGTTGGTATATAGGAACATGCAGTCGTCGTTATCGGTTGAAAAAGTCACGTATTTTCTTGGACAGTTGTGCTTTAATAAAGATATATGCACTGTACCAATGATAGGAATAATTATTTTCATTGTATTACCAATTGCATAAAATATATCATAGTTGTACAATACACACTCCTCAACGTTAAAAATATTACATTGGAACTTTCTTTAAACGATAAGATTTCCTGGTTGTAATGAAGTGATATAAAAATACATAAAGCTAAAGGCTACGTATTATTAATTACAAAAATAAAAAAGAATTAAAATACGCCCAACTGTAAAATTTATAATTATACTGTAATACGAAATTAATTATTATACATAGAAGAACTTCGATCTACCGAAGATTTAAAAATAAATAAAATACGCAAAAAAGCTGGATATAAAGATATCAAATTCGCAGATATAAAAGTGTTTCTTTTTAAAGCTGTTTCTATCTTGTCTCCACTTCTAGCATATTTGGCCAATAATCATTCGATCGTAATGCATTCCTCGCAGTGGTACCAGTGACTGTTGGATGATCATAATCGTTCGATTGTCTGCATTGGCGAGTAGATTTTCTTCTTCTTGATTCTCGAGACGCTGACAAGCTGAGGTTCGCTTTTTTCGACCATCTTATCCTCCAGGCTCGTTTTATTTCCGTTCTAACTTCGATGTTCAGCAGACAGTAAAGCAGTGCCACGAAAGAACCCTGAAGAAATGGTGCATTTTCTTATTTTCTAAGTTTACATACTTTTAGTTTACAAATTTTTATTTTTTTTTTTAAGTCTAATAATAGAAGTACTTGGAACGAGGCGAAGAATTGATCGAAGAAGAGCCAGACCAGTTCCACGCGGTTATCCTTGTGATAGGAGAGCCCAAGAAATAGAGTATAGTGAGCACCAAACAGGGGTACCAATACCAAAGTAGATTTGGCCCACCTACTGTGTAAGAGAAACAAATTTATATATTCTTCACTGTAATAATCCATTTATTCTTTTATATCGCAATAAAAGTACGTTCTTTCATCTTCAATACAAAAAGTTACGCATCGAGCAGCAATAAATCAGTACGAAAGAAAGAGTACAAGTTATAAATTTACCTGTACTGCATTTTTTTCCGTTGCAAATGCACGGACGTCTTGAATTTGATGAACAGGACACGTACAATGTTGAGGAACAGCAGAAAGTTGAACTAATAACATATAGTCCATTACGTTATTAATTCATAATACTTATTTGCAGATATTTTCTTATAACATCTTCTTATAACAATCTTTTCTTTTAAATCAACGAGCCTAATTTCTCGTTCAAAGGTACGTCACTTACCAAAATCGATATTACGATGGGGATCCTTATAAGAAGAAATAAAGAAGGATTTTGGTGGGTGGTCCAGCAAAATGTGTCTTCGATCGTGGCTCGTATTATTACCCAAGGAACAACCACGAAAACAGGCAATCCTTAATTGTACAAATAAAAATCAGGTCCTATTCCTGTCCTTTGTATTTCTAACGTGTATTAGGCCATTTTTACTGAACACGTGATATGTTACTGTGTGCATGTCAGGGTTCTTTAAACGACCTTGAATGTTTTTTTTTTTAAATGATTCGAAGGATTTTCAAATATCCAATCTTAAATGACTTTCTAAATTACTTTGATGTAAATTTGGGAAGATGTCGGATGAGCTTGGTTTGATCTCGAAACCACCCTCAAAGGCTTTGAATTAATTTTACAACGACATCGTATCGGTTTATCTTAATTTTGAAATGTATTCGAATGGTCTTGCAACGTCGTCAAATAATTATGTACTTAATTAATCGTATAATAAATTACGTCTGTGTAATCTTACCCCAGCCCAGTAAAATATACAAATTAATGGCTGAACTATCCGCACAAAACGCCCAAACGACCAGATTATGCAGGTACAAGCCCTCCATCAGGATCCAAGAATAATTAGCAACGATGAAATACTGCCACACACTCGTGATGCCCTTACAGATCATTGTCTGAAACTGATTATCTTAATTATACATCGATTTCCATCAATTTTTCTCTTCCACTTTAACTATCACTTTTAATCGAGTATTTGACATGCCTACGTTTCGTTGCTTGATAAAAGCGTTTTTCTCGTCGAGATAAACAACGTCCACGGTCCGTCTAATGCCATCGACGAAGATCCAGTCTCTGATCAGTGCCATGAACGCTCTCATTATGAAAGAAGCGAACAGATGCATGTGAAGCCTGTTCCTGGGATTTCTGAGTTTTCTAAGCGAGGCAATCGATTGTTACAACCAGAACCGAGACAAGAAAGGAAACACAATTAGTCGAGTACCTGAGTAGAGAGAAAATGATCATCGCGATAACCAGCATAGTGAAAGATGTGGTATAGCCGATTTGAGAGACGAGCCTGACGATAGGCAGCCATTTCTACGACAAAGGCAGAAATTAAATCTATAGAACTACATTTTGAAAAACTTAATTTTATAATTAATTCTATAATTTTATTAAATATAAAATTCGTCGGTTAAATATAACTATAAAATATATTAAATAGAACGGATGTTTTAAAAAATTATAGTGCACGGTATAAATGGCAGAAATAATTGCGAAAGTTACGAAAAGGAATGATTTCACTTGTGAACTTTAGCGATGTAATCTCCTTTTGCGAGGAAGTTAGCAAAAATTTCTTTTACGCGATAAAAATATAAACAAAATAATCTCAAATAAGTTAATTTTAAATAAACAAGTGTAAGCTCAAAATTCTTACAGCCAACAGAAAAGATTCAAAGTTTCTGTAGTCTCGAGGGTCGGTCATCTCATCTATTTCCAGGGTGGTCTCCATGAGGTAACGAGTAGTGAATTCGTCGGACAACTCGCATAAACTGTAATTACTCCCGGGAATATTGTCGTAATTTGTGTACCATTGACCATTTGGAAGACAAGCTTTCGTAGCCATCGCTATAACGCGAACATTCGACTCCAAATTGTTCGCTGCGGAATTTAACTGGTATATCAGGCCAGTTTCAGGAGGGCAAGGTAGAATGGCGATGGTTGAGGCTTCGGTATACGACCAGCAAAGTAGCCCATCAAAATGTGGCGGGCAATGGCGAGATTGTAACGTTGCGTTTTGTGACGTTATGTTCTGATCTATTTGTTAAAGATACGTAGACGATTAAAAGATTATTTCTTACACCCACGATTTTTGTCTTTCTCATGGAACTTTCATTGTTCCCTTTTTATTCTTGAAATAGGAAAGAAGAAAATGAATATAAAAAACATTAGTCACGTTAATAGACTTACATTCTGTCGTCAATCCATCGCATTTCTGTTTTTGTTCGATAAAGAAACGTTCGATGTTCGACGTTGCGTTGACCTTTACTACTGGTTCCATTTCAGTCGATGTCATTTCGTACACTTAATGTCATTCGAGATGACAAAATTTATTAAAACGTTGACGGTCCAGAGTAAGTTTGGTGAAACGTTGGGAAAACTTTGTAATATCAAATATATCTTCGAAGTATTGAATGGAAAGAATAAATGAGTAGCACAGAAACACTGATGTGAACCTTTTGAAATCTGGTATTGAAGTGACCAGCTCGTGGATTACATGGCTATGGGGATGTTTGCGATCATGCCTCGCCCTTTGTCTTCTCCTTATTATAGCTATACCATTATAGTCACCTGGAGGAGGGACAGGCTGGAAGTAGAATAAGTCAGCTACGTGTCAGCCAAATATCTTTGATTCTTCCACTGTGAATATTTATCCACGAATCGTCTCTCAAAATAATTAACACGTAATATTCCTCTGACAAATGACTTGTTTGTTTATTAAACTTTTCCCATTTATTTGCAGAAATATAGATACAAAATAAAGAATAAAATAAAGATCGTACTAGAAAAATACGATAAGTTCATTATTGTCGATCTTCTGCTCTTTATATCGCTTGGTAACTACAAGTAAGTAATTTAATATGAAATAGTCGAAGAAGGGAATAACTTCTAAAACTGATTAATTCTACGATACAAGTCCCCTGAAAATAGGCAATAAATTCACCTGTGACCTTCAAATGGTGGTTACAAATAATTTAGCTGAACTTATACGTCTGATCGATAATAATATACCTTGTTCAAAAACTAATTGTATTTATTAAGGGGCGATGGCACAAATTGTGTTGTACAATTTAGAAGATAAATGCAATAAAGCAAATCGATTGGCCATCGCATGTACCATCCATCAAGACGATGATAGACCAAACAGTCTCTCGAGGTTCTCAGCCAATATTGATAGAACCACCAAGGAGTAATCGATCATCCAATTGTATCAGAAGTATAGGTAGACTAAAGCTATTATTTTAGCGATGATTAGAAATCAAACAACACCTGAACAAAGACAAAACTTTCATCGATCGCAGGAATGATATTCTGTCTTTCCTATCGGAGCAGAGTAAAAATTATGAAAAATTCGATTTACAATTTCTTGATTTTTACGCTTACATAAGAAATCACAATCGAAATCATATTTCCAAGCGTGACTTTCTGGACGGACAAGATGGAGGAGGAAAAATTCTCCGGGGTACAAAAGAACGATGAGAACCGGTGTATTCAAAATTTGTTTTATGTTAAACTTACACCAATCACACTTTACAACAGATTGCATTCCTTCGTAGATCAACTTGGGGAATCATCCGCGTGCAATTTTCATCGTTTCTCCATTAACGTTTTTCAAACACCGAAACAATTTTACAGACAACGTACTAAATTATCTCTCTCGCTTTAAAAGTCCTTTACAAATCTTTTAAATGATCGAAAATATCCAACAAACGTCACGCAAGACGTCACACACAGCGGATGATTTTGCGCACCGGATCCAGTAGGGTCGAGCTTAAAATCACTTCTATTTTACAGCCATCGATGTCGGTAAGTTGTTAGTAAGTACATACGATTCATTCTTCCTCCCGTTATCGTTCTATTAATTATCTAGTTGCTCTTCAGCCACCTCCAATACGATGATCGTATTATTTACAAATTTTCACGGCTATTCATCATCAATAGGCCATTTTTATATCTCTCGGAGATAGTATCTCGTTAACATCAAGACGAACTCCTCCGAACGTGTTTACAATTAATTAAAAAAGACACGAAGCACGGATTGGACGCTCGGTCTTACAGATCCGCGACAATTCTTCAAGAATTGTTGAACGACTCTCTCGATTCCCGATGTTTGTTCGTCAAGAAATTTCTTTTATATATAACAATCTGACAGGGCTTCTTCACGGTCCTCGTTACGAACGGGAAGCTAATTATCGTACAAAGTATCATGGTTTCTTTGGCTTCGAGGGATACGCATATGATGCCAAAGAATGGAATTCCTTGAACGTCTCCTCTCACGCAATTCATTTTATTATTCGACTATGTTCTTCATTTGGAATACGGTTTGGTATTTGTAGGATTTTGTTCTATGTAGGACCTAGGTCTGGCAGTTTAAAGAGGGAAGCCTATGCGGATTGGCGCCGTTTGATTTCCGTTTCTGACGGCCACGCTTCGCTTTATCGTGTGACAAATAATGGTATATTTCCAGTCTCCTGATCACAGGAATCCTTTAATGGAGGAAAGTAGGCGTAAGGATCGTTAGTGTCTTATGTCGAACGTCTTTTTTCTCGTTTACCGAGTGTATGGACTGTCTTTTCTAATTTTACCACCTTGAATGCCGTTTCTATGCTTTGTTCGATGGTATGTCTTTGCCTAGACCTTTTTGTCGTACTTAATTTCTTAGTAGAAGTAACAGGAAATGAGAGTTTTCGTTAATCAGATAGTATAGGTTGAATATACGAGCGAAAGCTTACAAAATCTTCTTCAACCATCCATAACTCGAAAACTAATGTACGTTAGACATATATTGAGATTTTGAGTATTTTTTACTCGTATCAGTGTGTTGATTACCGCTTGAAATACAGACATGTGTTTATAACTCACTCTGTATATACAAATTTTTATTGGAAAAATAGAAGTATTTCTCGGCTCATCGTTTAAGCTCGTAACAAGAATTAAAATATATGTATAATAATTGAGATAATTGATATTAAAAAATTCCTCTAATATTCTAAATTACCCTGCGATATAGAACGCTTTAAATAAGACGTGTAATTTATAATCGCTAAAATAAGAATTGATAGGTTTATAGTTTATTAAAATAAGTAAAGACGAATAGAATATTTAATACCACGACGATAGATTCCGCTATTTACACTAAAAATTAAATGTCAAAAGCACCTTAGAAAAATTCCGAAGCATTAAAAAAACACTCAGAGGTGGTAAGATTAGACGAGAGGACGATGCGACGATCTCGATGCCCGCCATCGAGATCTCTGAATAGGAACGCACTCGGTGTTTACACAGGAAATCGTACAACAACGAGTAGAATTACAATTGGAAAGGCACTTCGAACGAAAAGTATGGCATCGAGCTACGACCAGGTATCGCGTAACGTTAAAAAATCGCGCTCTGTGTATCTTTGAATTGACCTTGTTCATTTTACCTTCCTGTATAATCTGTCGTACATAGTCTCGTACAAATATCAAATACTCTGCCTATATCATTTTCGTACCAGGGAGAAAAACGAAACCCAAGAACATTTGTGTCGTTGTGCCTTCAACGTCCGGCAAGAATGAAAAAGCCAGTGAAACGGTCGAAAACTTTCTTCCCTCTCTTCTGTAGAAATAAATTCTCCAACTAGGGATCACCAAGGACTTTCAATTTGGCTTCTTGACTTCTAGGAGGAATTTCATCGTCTTCTTCCACTCTCGACGATTGCTTCTCTCGAGTACTCCGCACTAGGTCGTCCTATGTCTCTCACGTGACGTCCACATCTTCGTGGATCGGTTCGTAGAACGAAAATCGTTATCGAACAACCGATAGTTTCGAGAGGCTCGGTCTCGTCACGGTTAAAACGATCAACGAGCTCCTATCGACGGTGATGTTGCAACGATCTACAAGCTCGGCGTGTTCTAGCGAAAGTGGCGGGCAGAACCACCTCGTGTAACGTCTTCTATTCACGCAATTATCGTGTCTACGCGTACAATTCCAGACGAAGGCGATTATGTTCGGGCTAGCGAACGGTCAGAGACATTTGCCGGGATTCTGGGAACACCACTGCGGCCACATGGCTTCTGTTTTCAATCCACGGCTGGTTAGAAGCTCCATGTGTGCGGCTAGCCTCGTGTACACGCTTTCGTCTGTCGAGTAGCCATTGGTTGGCATGTCGCTCCTGTGTATAACAAAAATTTATTTCGTGATTATCGTTGTACGAAATTGAATAACGTTTTAAGAGATAGGTAGTGAAAATACAAGACGTTTCGATAATTGTAATATCATGTAGTTTGGAAAAAATGACTTTAAAACGATGTTCGGTATCGATCAACATCGGTAACATTCTCCTTCGATTTACATCTTTTCCCGACAGAGATACTTAGGAACATGTAACGTTCCAATATTTCTTTTAGATATATGGCATTCTTTTATCACAGATTTCTCTCTTTTATCAATCGAATTATCGAAAGAAGAGTCTTTGTTTATTTACATTTTGTCAACACTCACCATAATCTCTCAGCGAGAGCAGATGCCCTGGGCCATAGTCGAGGTCCCAAGGACGCGTCGCCGGTCTGCTCGCTCCAGATAGCTGCCTCTCCGCCCAAAACGAGGCTAAAATGTTGCTGAGCGTAATCTCTCCAAGGTCGATGATTGTAAACAGTTTGCCAGGTACGATACTCGCCACAGGCGGCTTCTCCGATCTCCCTCCATTTTCCAAATCCACAATCCAGATACCACGTGTCCACGTGAGAAAGAATCACTCTGAAACCGTCTTCTAGAAGATCCAGTGTTTCCGGCCAGTTGCTACCTCCCCAAGATTGGATCACGTGAATCTTTGGATCGAAGTACATGGTGATGTAAGGCCTCTTTGTCAACGGGGAACTCCACAGAATCACAGCCTTTGGCGTTTCATCGTGGTTGGCCTTCACCAACCTTTGCAACATCTTCGTTTCGAATTCGGCCCACATAGCATGGTGATCGGTCATGTTCTGTGCTTGCATCGCGGCCGTGATGTTTCCGTACTGTGCCCAACAATCCAGGTTCACCTCGTCCCCGCCAAGGTGCACGATGTCCCGAATTTCGGTCAGGTCCAGAAGCTCCCTGTACAGCCCCTCTAATATTCGATAGGTGTGCTCGTTGATGGGATTCAACTGACCGCAATTCGGCTCGCCGCAATACGACGACCATGGCTGCTGATCAACGCAGAGAGCCAGCTCCCCGTAACCGTACTCCGTCCCTGAGTAAATTAACAAGATCAACGCCGGCCTGAGATGAGTTGATGATGCGTTCAGGCCCGACTAGTTTGGTCATTTAGGATATTACGTGTTTTTTTTTGTCGGACGTTTCGATAATGAAGAACAGTGTTATATCGATTACAGTTAAGTTAATAATAGAAAAAGGTTTAATAGATGAACAAAGGTTACGATTGAATTTTAAATCAGGCAAAGTTACGTATACGTTAATCCTTTAGTTTCAATTCAAACATCGATCACTAGACCGTAGATAATAATGCAAAATTTATATTTATGCAACAAAAAGAATGAGTCGAGCTCTTTGAATTTTACTCTTCTGCATATTTGCATCTTAGAATTTCCCAAGAATGTACAATAAACTGCAGTATCATTAGTAATTAAATTACATTCTGTCGGAGATAAGCGAATCGTCCAGACATTTTTCAGCGATGGTTATATATCCATCCTTTATTTCTCCTTTTTTAACCACCAGCATTCAAGCCCCAAGTTATCGTCTCAAACCAGACATATCCTTCCTGCAGCCGTACAATTCCACCCTAAAACCGTTGAAAACTCACCCCATTGCCAGCCAGCACCAGCATGTGCCGGAGAGTCGATCTCGATGAGCACCCTGATGCCGCGGATCCTCGCGTAATCCGCGAGATCCTTCACATCGTCGGGCGTATAGATCTGATCTCCGCTATAAGCGCCCCATCTGGCCATTTCGGGGAACTGGGCTGAATCGAAGGGGAAGCTCTGCGAGTCTGATAGGTGCCAATGGAAAGTGTTCAACTTCGATGCCGCCATTCCGTCGATCACACGTTTCAGTCGTTCGATGGGAAAGAACTGTCTTCCCGTATCGACCAGCAAACCTCTGTAGGGGAACGTTGGCTTGTCCTCGACAGAAGCGCGAGATAACACTCGCAAGGCTCCTTCCCTTCCGGCAGACTCGTCCCACCAGATCATTTGACCAAGCGTTTCCAAACCGTGTCTGGCGCCGAAGAAACTTTTTCCGCTTATTCGAGCTTCGAGAATCTTCCCCTTAGGCATCAGCTCCAGGGTATACGACTCGTCCGTGTCTAAGTTCGGCCCTATCGCTCTGCCATTTCCGGCGGATAGGTAGACGACAAACACGTCCACCCCGGATCTGCTTTTCGCGTTTGGCACCTTCATCAGGCTTCTTATGTTACCTGAAACAGGAGGCCTGAGTTTCAGTAGCGATATCGTGGTTTCAAACGTGCGGTAAATAAAGTTATTTATCTAAATCTATCAGTAGCGAAGTTTAGTTAACTCGAGTAGTTTCTAAACTTTTCGCCGCTACCGATAGCCAAAGACGTCTGTATGGCTGCATATCTGCGTTGACTATAAACGTATTGTTGATTATTCCTCGACGCGCGAATCGGAAGAAGCGGATATGCCTCTGAGTCGATATTCTTCGCTTAAAAAGAAGAAACGAAAAATACTAACTAGCTTCCCGCAATCTGACTCGGAGGATATTCAAAGATTACGAGGAGCAAACGATGGTTTGAATTTTACATGGTCAACGACTGATTTAGCACCTAAATTATATCGTTTCGATGACAATAGTTTGGATGTAGAAGTTGCTTCGAATGCACGTTCGACTGCGTTTGATGCATTTTGTTTCCACAAACAAGTGAAATAAATTCATTGCTGAAGCAACGAAACGTGATTACGTCATGTACCATCGACGATCCACAGTCATGCGTTGCGTCATTCGTCGCTTTGTTTGCTCTTGACGCGAAAAGAAGGTCTAGTCACAACGCACGATATCGTTCTACAACACAAAGCGTCCAATACTGCGAGCCTTGGTCCCAAAATGGTTAATAAACGAATAACTGTTCCGAGACTTTCGATCAGGGACATCCTCGAACGTTCAGTCCATTCGTGAACAAACTGCTTATCATAATTCGTGGATAAAAAATATAAAATTATATAATAATATTCGGTAATATAAAATAAAAAATTGGATCTTCACCGATGAAAACATCCTTGGCGTGCTCCAACAGGTTCTTCGTCTCCTGGTCGCTAGTGTTCACCGTGACGAATTCGATTTGCTGCAGGTGTATGATCACGCTATCTTCGCCCAGGAACACGTTTCCGGTTGGTCTGGGCCAGAGAAGCCTGGTGTTTCCGCCGCAGAGGGCGATACAGCTGGCCAACGAGGTCCTCGAAGATCTGACCGCTCTCCTCTCGCATCTTCCAGCGACGCAGGCCCAGGACCACGGACTCTGAAACGTTCTGCGATCCAACAAGAATCGTTAGATTTTAAAGAAGACATCGATTTGCCTTTGTTTTTCACCTGTTATCCTAACTTTTCCTTGGAACGTCGTATTTTACGATACTTTAACAAGCACCAAATGGATATTTTGCGATGAAACATAGCCAGACAAACAGACAGGGTTGGTAGAAGCGATACGAGTCCAATGGTAGGGGTGAACGTACAAGAGGGTGGCTTTTATATTTTAATGTCGGTATTTTCTTTCTCTCGTTTCTTCTTTCGTTCTCTAAAACTGTTTCTCATAAAATTATGATAATTATATCTGAACAGTGTTCGCAAGTTCGATTGGAGAAACTGATTTATTTTGAGACACGATCACTTCGAACATTTGTATCAAAAGCGTTTTGAGATTTATATGGAAAAGACACAACGCGTAACAAATGTTGAACGAACAAAGCCAAATGAATATGCGATGAGTTAAATGGCGTGTTATTATTCGACGCGGTTAAAGATATTATGTTTTTTTGCGAGTGAGATGAAAAAATACCCCGACAATAAAAATTGTATGAGAAACACAACACGAGGAACTGAGTGCCAGGTGACGTGTGCATACAGGAAAATGGTGCAGTGCCGGGGGAAAATCGAAGAAGGGGGAAGAAAGACCGTGATGAAGATTCATAAGGTGGAGAACTAAAATCTACGGGCGTAGAAGTGATCAACGAATAACCGATCGATCGATTCTTATAAACCTCGAGTGTCCAGTGATATTGAGTAAAATTAAAAATGAAAACTGTTACCCGAGGGAAAGAGGTAACATAATTTCATTATCTAAACCTACTATCTCTTTCATGTGGTTTCGTATTTGTCGAAAGTAAACTATACCATATTTACATTTGCAAGAACTAAAACCGGTGCAACTGCAAATTGATTTCTCTTCAACTAAGTTTCGAAATTACAGGAATTTCTAATGTAGCGCTTGACTCGGTGAACGCGTTAAAAAAGAGTTACAAAATGGAAGAAATACATTTTTACTCCAGAGCTAACGATTATTCGTTTATTTCGCTGGAATTTCGTTGATTCTAAGGATTCATAGAGGAACGAATATAGAGACGTATACACGAAGTTCGTTATTAACTTTCTTGAGATTGCGAAATTAACGCAAAGTCTAAGAGATCTGTCTGCAGTTTGGTAGACGACAAGGCAGAAATATTTGGGAAATAACCGAAACAAGAATCCAGCGTGAAGATTAGATAAACGTTTCGGATAGATCGGGAGGTTCTTGGAAGACGGGAAATGCAAGTCGAATGAAGACGAGGATCGAGGCAGTGGCGTGTGAAGCACAACCTGAAATATATGTTACCATCGAACAGATAACATCAGCCTGATAAATATTCATGAGACGCTTAATTATGAAATTACAAATATTCGTGAAAGTCTTGGTACAATATTACAAAAGGAACCCTCGATATTATACTCGTATTTTTCAAAGAATCTCTCGTTAATTAAAAGGCGTTAAGCTGGATAACGACGTGTTCACGACTTATTCATGATTCCTACAAGTATTATTCTGTTTCCTGAAACGTGTATGGTGTATAAATGGAAGTACGTCAATTATGGCTTAATTTACGACAAGGTGTAATCCTATCCGTGTGGATAAGAGAGAAACGTTAAAGGGTGTAATTGTTAATTTCTAATTTCACAACCGTTGAAAAATACGTGTATATATATAGATTCCGATTAAATAAACCGTCTAGAAACAAGTCACGCAATGATGATGATGATTTATTTGCGTTTCCTGGCTGGAAAATGGCGAGAACGTTGCAACGGAAGAGACGATTGCGATTCACGAAGAGAGACAGTTCTTTTAAATACTCTTTACTGTTATATCGTGCAACCGTAACAGTTCTATAATTACACAGAACGATGTAAAGAATTGATTTGTACGTACGAGAAAAATTATACATGGTTCCCTTTAACATAATTGTTGCAACTAATAACTACCTTATATTCTTGGAATTTTATCCTCTTTGTTAGTCTCTATTTCGATATAGTCTGTATTTTAATAATTATCGCAAACGTACTGTCCAATTAATGTTCGTTAGGTAAAATAGTTCAATAAATATTCTGTTTACTTTTGTAATTGCAAGTAGTTTTGTCACGACATATTTCCAACTGAAATAACCGAATTGACGTAACACATGAGTCAGCAGCAACAAGTATGTTAAAAAAAGGTACTGTTATACTTTGTAACTGCATCGATGTATGAAGGTAAAAGTAGTGCAATAATATTGAACATGTAAACAGTATCTAATTTTGATCTCTGACTTTTTCTTCTATTTTTAAATGTTTTAAGGATATACGTATCGCCGTTCCAATGTAATAATGACGTAAGTGAAAATTTCGAGATAAACGCGTTACCAGTCGTTACACATATCTAATTTCTCTACTATAAAAGTTTCATAATTTTCCGAACACGCCTGGCCACTGCATCGCGGTAACGTCGTTATCGAGATATAAATAACCTTGTTGGCTATCGCACTTCGTAGCAATAACGGTAAGTGAGATCAAGTTGTTTATCGTAATCTTATAAAACATTTAATTCCAACTTTTGCTAAATGAAATTACTTTTCTTCGTCTCTAGGAAAATTATTTTCTCGCAGTTGCATAATCGTTGCACTGGAACGTCGATATACGTATGTAGTTTTTCCTGGTTGCGTAAAACACGCGGTATTTGCTTATTCGTACGAATAAAATTGATAACGTATCTACGATAATGATAATCACAGATGAATTAACAGTTGCCAAATATTCGAATACCTACGATCACATATACATTCGCATTCGAAGATTTAAAAATCCGTTTCTCCTTCATACATAATAATCGAACACGACGACTACTATGAAAAGATCAAGTCAGATTATTCAAATGAAATAGTCAAAGGTTGAAATGAACGGATAAATGAACATGCAGAGAGCACGAAAGAGAAAGCAGACGGACGTCAGCTGGTGTCCCAAAGAACAGTCGATGAAGCGGATGACGGATCATCCCCCGAGGGAAGAAGAAAAATCACGGATGGCGTTTGGAGATGGAGGACAAACTTCTTGGGCAGAGGTACAAAAAAGAGAAAGCTTTTTAACAAATACAGGCATCTCTCCGGGTCCAGGAAGACGTTACCTAGGCTCTTCCAGATACTCGTAGAGCCGTTCCTCGGGTTTCTTCGTGCTTTCATTACCGACCAGGAAAGTAACCAAGCCTCGTTGCAACTCCTTCAGTCTTTGACGTCGATCACGGTTGTGCGGGAGGTAATGAACGAAACGAGATATGCGGCAACAAAAGGTACAAATAAAGATTAAATAAATAACGGCTTGTCCGTTTTTTTCGGGGCATGGGAGGGATTCGTGGAATCGTAAGAAGCAAAGAAATATAAAGTGGCTCGCGAAACTACTCGAACATCTGCCATGGAAAATCTTTCCGAATATATTACGCGCGTTGTACGAAATATTTCGAAATTTTATCGGAATATCGTAATACGTTAAAATTTGTTCGTGTTTTGCATAATGCATATCCGTAAAGAGTTTCTGCGATAAGTGTTATGTGAATAATTTCGTGGGTTACTTTGTGCGATATTTTCACGCTATTAGCAATTTTTTTCCATCGATAAGAAAAATACGAGAGGACGGAGTTTCACTGTATTTTACATGCAAAAAAGATGGCCTCGATAGCTTTCTTTAATTTGTCATGATTATCGCTTAATGAGAAGGCCACGAATTGTTTCCAACTGGTAGCTACAATTTTCTATTATAAAGGAAAGTTTAAGTACAAAAGTTTACTAAACGTACCGTTTTTATAACGCGTTCCTATCGTGTTCTTATCAACAATCCTTCACAGAAATCACGTTACAGATGTTAATCTAAACACATTCGTGGTTCCGTCATTGCGTAAAATCAACGATAAATTAAGAAACCAAATCAAGTCATCGTATTACGTATAAAAAAAAAGACAATAAAATTTCGTTCCCTCCTATTTTCCTCCAAAAACCAATAACGCGAACATCGCGTATATAAATAATTGGATCAATAATGGGAACCGATAAGGACGAGAAACAAAAATAAAAAGGACGAGACGTGACTGGAAAAAAAAAAAAGATTTAAAAAAGATAAACGCCTGAAACCTTGCATTCTTTCTTTCTAATTAGATTCGCGACGACTGTTGGGAACGATAAGATCGTCGTCAGCGTGCAAAAGAATGTTCGATCGAATGGCGCCGATCCGGGCGTCTCGAGAACAGCACGGCGACCATGTGAAGCTTAATAGGCGATAATAGGACCGAGTATCGACTCGTTCGCCTGGCTACCCGGTGCATCGTTATTATCGCGTACTCACCGTCGTGACGAGAACGGTTGGAGAGAAGCAAGCGGCGGAGCGTGCGCGTACATGGCGATGAGGAGGACCCCGGTCGTCAGGACCAGGAAGAGGAGGATCTTCCTCATCCATCCGCTCGGTACGCTGCCTACCATCCTCGACAGTCTGCAAAACAAATTAATTGCAACTCGTTATTATTTTCGCGTGATGGAATTTTTTCGAGTTTCCTCTTACGTTTTATTAATAATGATTAGCGAAGAGGTGGATCGTTATGTTATGTTTCAAGTAACTGGAAAATAAAGACTATGAAAGTAAAATAAAAATAAATATCGATAGGTGTCTTAATGGCTGGCGGTATACATAATATCGTTCTTTTTATGCTATCGAATCAAGATGCGAATTAATCGCTCGTGTCCGAGAGAAGAATTTTAAAAGTTACAATAGTCGAATTCTCTGAGTCGTGAAAATGATCTTAACGAGCAAATATATACTATTAAGCAAATTAATTAGATCAATTCAATTCTTATAACACAGCGAACGTGTAATAAATAACACGATGAAATAATCTTTGGAATAAATATTGTTGAAGTAATCACCACTTCTAAGAAAACTCTACATCTGGTGTTTTTAGTTTTCTCAAGCCATCGACAGCGTATAGACAAAGGACTGGGACGAAGGCAGACCATAAACAGTAGACAGGCGACGATAGCTTCGGGGTTTTCAGTTATAGGGTAACACTGCTAGCGTGCGGATCTGGACCAGCTCAAATTGTATTCTTACTTGTACTTACACTTCTGTATTAAAATATATTTTCTACCTTACAATTTATCCACGCGTTTCTCTGTTTATACGTCTAATAACCTCAACAAATATCAATAAAACTACCTTTTCCGAATTGGCAAAGCTCCGTATCTCACGTCAATACGCGGATAAATATTTGGGGAAGTATAATCCAAGCAGAAAATTTGATGAATAATAGCACTTTTATTTATATTTTATATTAGGTGGTCCGTAAAAGTTTCTTTCGTTTTATAAGGAAACAATGGATGCACAACATTTTCCATTTTATATTATTTTATCGAATTTCGTATGATCCATTTTGTTCTATCAAAATAAAGATCACAACGTTCGACAGATTAGGTTTCATGTTTGTATAAAGATGCGTTGTTGTAAAAGACGTATCTGTAAAAGAAGGACACTTTTCGGACAACCTAATAGATTATTTGCACGAGAAATATGAGAGTTGGTGAAATATTGATTTCTAAAATTATCGAAGGTAGAGTGCGGTATCGCATCATATTGATTCTACATATTGTACATATTTGCTTTTATTTAATATTTACTTTGATATCGATCTTTTCCCTTTTCTTTAGATTACTTAGATTTTTGCACTATAGTCGAGGATGTAAATTATTTATCGCGTGTATCTTTCGCATTTGTGACATGGACAAACATAACAGTGTTTGAATTGCTTCCAAGCTATTACCCGATGGAACGTTGCCTATTAAAATAATTTGCTAGCGAATCTTAGCGATTTATTTTCTGAGAATCGACCGACCATTACACTTTCATTTATCGTGGTTATGAACGAAGCCATAAATCGCGAATCTCGGTGAGTCGGCTTACGTTCAAGCCGAAATAAAACTGGCAGAGTTTCCAAGCCTAATCTCGCACCAAGAGATCAAACGATTGACCAACTATAGCAATTTGATAGAAGACACTCGCTAGTAAATACTTCGATATTTGCCTAACTCTAGCGCGATCCTCGAATCTCTCGTGTCTCGTGCCAATAAGCTCCAAGACTTTTAACGTTTTAAGACAAATTTTTACGCAAATTCACGTTTTTGACAATGTAATTAAAAAGAAAGATCCCTTTTGTAACTAATATGCTGGATATCTTATATATTATTTCATATCAACTACATTGTGTGCAATTTTGCGCTTTCAAATATGCTACAAGTGCATAGAAATCTGCGGTCTAAATATATTTATCTGATTCAAGAAAAACTTATTCATCGATCGACATGTCATTCTGCAAAATAGATTTTTAAGTAATGAAAAAGACGCGACTAAGTGAGTCGAAAATGACCGAACTGACAGAGGATTTAAAACGAAGCGGTAGGTTTCTGACGTTAACCGATCGAAGTAAAAATGAATGGAGAATCGACTGGAATTATTTTTTACCTTCGCACATAATTCCGTAAGAAAGTATCGAGTACGGAGTAATTGTTCGTTTTCAATGAAAACGGAAAACGATATTCCGTATGTTGAAGCATCGAGCACCAGCGAGTAGCGACTTATTCCGTAGTTTCGCCTTTACTAACCGTGGACTGTGGACTAACTTCGCCTCGACCGCTATTGCGTATCGGGAGGCTCAAGTTTTCGTGTTAACGAACAACCGCTGGCCGAGAATCGATTGGAACAAACCTATATGGTAAATTGAGTCGAAGGACAGGCGAAAGTTTCACGGTAATTTTATGCGGACACGTCGATTGTCGTGCAGGGGTTGAAGACAGGGGAGACCGATGAGAAAGAGTCGGTTGTACGAAGTACGCCTTTGTCTTTTGTGTTTCTGATTGATTTTAAACGAGCAATAGCTTCCTTCGTGATATACAGCGAACGCTATATCAATAGGAATAGTTCTCTTTTGGGTAATAATCTTTCATAATTTGTTTGCGAAAGGCAAAAATCAGTCGTAGATTCTTTCTTCGAGAATTTTATGCTTTACCATTTTAAAAATCTTCGTTGAAATATTCATTCACCGGTACGACGATAGGAAAGACAAAAAGAAAAACTTGAACGAATTGCTTTTTTAAACGCGGGAATTTAAACCTTCAAGCTTCTGCAGAATTGCCCAACAAAACGGGGACGTTTTAGCACAAAGGGCGTGCGAGTCGAGTTGTGCAATGCACGTCCCCAAAAAGGGGACGTCTCTTCGAACAGAAAAGTTCTCGTGCTTACAAAGGGTTTTTGTTTCAAGCATACGTGCTGTTCCATCTCGATACACGTTCCGGCGTCGGTGGAACACGTGACTCACACTTGGGGACGACGCTTTTGTGTAATTAGGTCTCGTGACCCCTTCTAGGGCGTGTCGTGTACCACGAAAATAATTCGTCGTTCCTGGCCAGACAACTGATTAAGAAGAAACCGAGTGCCACGTGTTAATCTTTTTTTAATGGAAGCTGTAATTATAATACAAGCTGTATTGCATGGAATATTATTTACAAAAGATTTGAGAAAGGAAACACTGTAAATTAGACGACACTGATATCGCCAACGTTGATTTCTTTTTTATTGGATTCGAAGATTTTCCTTCTTAGAATTTTTGACGAACGTTCGATCACGTTGATAGGATTACTTGAGACATCATATGCAAACAACGCTTCGGGGAAAATTAAAGTAAATTTTAAAGTAATTTCATATGAATTTTAAAAAGCAGTTGTAATTTCACGGGTGGAGAATTAACGTTCAATTGAATTCGAAGATTTAGAATTCACAATGTTAGAATAACATTAATTTAACAGAAACGTTACAAAGTTCTAGGAATGTAAAAAATTATCAGATCTGCTTGCCAGATACCGTATAACTATCTTATGTACCGCATATGCTGTTTGCATTACTAATTCGAGTTGCAGGCCACTCCTGTGATATTGTACATGTCTACTATACATTTGTCATGATACTACTATACATCTATCGTGTCATACGTTCGTGTGTAAGTCAGTTGGGAACTTCTCCGGTCTCGGATCGAGCTGGTATTCCCTATCATAGAGTAGAATGCTGTTAACATGACTCCTGGCATCAATAACGATACCCATGTTCAGATATCACGTGAGAACCGTTGATCCGTATCCAAACTAATAAAACGTTCTAAATAAACAAAAAAAGCATTCCATCGCGTTATGTCCAGACATCTATACCAAATAATCAATAGTAAAACTCACTGGTAGCGAGAGAAGCCACAATTCGCAAGCCTTTGGATGTGCGGTAAACCGGAAGCCTCCGTCGTTATGGTACAGTTCGATTTTTCCAGGATATCGTTTAAATTAAAAATGCTAAACAACAAATGAACAATGGCATTAAACAGCTCGCAAATTCAACTGCAATAACTCGATAAATTATGTTAAGGAATTAGCAAAACACTATGTTTCACACTATAACCCGCGATTCTACGTCAGGTTACCATGTAACTCTTTTTCCTTTATTATCACAAATTATTTTCTAACGGTCGTTATCCCGATGACAATATCGTACCATAAGAGCACCATAAGAGAACCATCGACGCTTTCACAGTTTGGATTATCACGCTTAACAACGTTATTGTACTTAACAACGCTACGATTGAATACGAAGGATTGATAACGCGTCCTGCGAATCCCGATGAAGCTAATTGAAAGGATGGCGAAACCTCGGGAAGTCTCAAACTCTAATAAACGCAATAACGTTCGGATAAGTGTTGACATTGAACTATCTTCAAACTGATAACGTATCAAGTACGGTATCAATGCGATTTTAATTTGATTGCGAATTGAACGTTGACATACACATTTCGCATATGCGTAATATAAAATGTGAAATGTAATATAATATACGCTGTTCACGCTGTTCTTGTTGGCCACCGGCATCAGTGCCAATATCTTCATGTAATCAACTGCGATGCTGGGCGAAACGTTGGAATCCTCTTCCTTTTGGACACACCACTTTCCCGGAAACCTCGATGTTGGACTACAAGTATCGTTAGATGTATCGATGCTAAGTGTAACAATGTGAATAGCGACGATTCAGACTGCGGAATACGCTCTCTTACTCTCTCACGGTTCTGATATAATATGATACAATCTACACGTATAAAAAAAATGCAAAAGTGACTCACAAATGAGTGACGCTCGGTCATCAACGTGCAGCTCAAATTGTTGTATCTAGAAACGTGATATTTCGATAGAATACACTTTTTATGGCGTAAGTTTAAGATTAGGACGAATTTTTGGAAATGTGGATCATAGAAGGGTAAATAGGGCGTAGAATTTTTGTTTAAAGATACTCGTATCCCACAAGTTGCTAAAGTTAGAAACACGACGAAACGAAAGGAAACTAATTGGAACGAAAATTCGAGGATATCGCGAATTACAAAGGGTTATGGAAAGGTGGAATGTAGACACCTTGGCCCTGTTAGTCCCGCCACGTCCCAGTTCTACGTCAGTGGATCGGTTCGTCCTGCCACGCGAGGCGTCACGACGCTTCGCGGCGTGCGCCGGCGGCGAACGTCGCGGCGTCGCCTCGACTGGTAGCCAGGCAACGCGTATAATATGACCAGCGTAATAGTTTGAAACGAAACGGTCGCGGGAGCGGATCGGGTTCCTCGTCCAACCATTTCTTCCCCATTTTTTTTTTCATTTTTTTAATCTCGCGATCCTTCGTCGTCATCGTCGTCGACGACACCGAGCTCGATGGAGAACGAAAGTGGCACGCGACAGTACCGAAGGGAACCAAGGGAACGCTTGTACGTACACGTCGTGCACGCCTTATGCCGCGTTTCCATCGTGGAAAATACGTTTGGTAATTTACGTCGACTGAATTTGATAGCGTTAGATCTTTTTTGTGAAGAAAAAAAAGAAAAAAGAAAAAGAAGGAATAGAAGGAATGTTCCGGTATTTTGGAAGTTTCAAAGTATAGCTGGGATTAGATGTAATTATACGTGGAAGTGAGAGAAAATTTTGGGGTACAAAGTGTGAGTTTAATACCATTACGGTGCAGTAAAATAATCAAAAATAGGAAAAAGACTTGCGGATAGAATGTAAAAATATTTAACTATCTACGCATAATCTTTAAGAACCAGAAGTTTGAGTTAGTATGATGTAGTAGTTTCATAATCTTTTTCTAGCCGAATCAAGTATGCCAAGGCGATGAATAAGTACATTGCGGATATTCGTGTAATTATAGAAAATTCCAAAGTGAAGAAAGTTACATATAATATGGAAAAATACAGGAAATATTCGAAGCAGAATATTCGTTTAGATATTTCATGGAGGAAACAAATCCCTATTTTCCTTTAGCTATACTCATAAAAGTATGAAATTGCATAAAGGTCTGCACTCTAGCCATAAGTTCTTCTTCTTCTTCTTCTTCTTCTTCTGTCTAGTCTAAGCCAATCTGTCTGTTAAAAAATTTATTTCGTAAATTTTTCACGATAAACCGCTAGCCTTCCAGCCTAACGCCATTGCGTCCTACGGTTTTAAGTAAAATAATCAATGGAAAAATAGGACAACGTAGGTAAGAAAACAAAGAGGCACAAACTTTGTGAAATATAAAAAGGATCGTAACGCTTGTTGTATCATCGATTATATCTTTGCAACTCGATCTTTCTTGTCTTTCTTGTTGAGTGAGATTAAATATGAGGGCGGTGGTGTAGGTTTCGATCTACCGAGTAGGTTGATGAGTTATGTAAAGTCATTTCAACGATGAATGACTATCTTTAAATTATCCTTGACCAAGTGCGATCCCAATGCACAATTGTTGCTAGAAGATTTGAAACGTTGTATCGGCGTGAATCAGGCTTCAAACATAAAAAATAAATACGACGGAATACGAAATGACGGTGCATGCTTGGCGACGGATATAACGAGAGACCGATGATAATAATTATTCGTGATGGTTTGATTGCAACCGATTGATTGTCGTACATGCACGTTACGCTAAAAAAAAAAAAAAAAAGAAAAATCGCGGAGAGAAAGAAATACTTGACGATGTTGTACATATTTTGGAATACTTCAATTTAATAATAACATTCATTAACGGGTGAATAGTTAGCGTGATAATCCGTTTTTAATTACAGATTTCATATCACATCATAAACTTTTTTATCTTTTTATACGACATTAAAAAAGAAAGGTCGTCAGGTATCGTTTCATAGTCCATTAAGCTGAAAGTTTCGTCAATTGAGTAGGCTTGGCATAAATCGATCGTATACCGGTGAAGGACGAAACAAACGGCGCAAGAACTATAAAGAAGCTTTGTTCGTTCGAATATTTATCTTGCATCGCGTGCATCAGACATTTTATGCAATAAAAGGAAACAAAATACCTCTTTTATACTTTTTCCAGTTCTACGAAGCTTTTATCGAATACGCAATTTTCTAACCTAAGAAATCTAGGCTATAGATGAAAAACATAATAACACATTTCCTGTTCTTTGCAAGAGAACAGCTTCGAACCTCGGTATGTTATCAATCTTCTCCCCGTCAAAGCTGTTTTTCCATTCGATTTTGCAACTAAGTATGTGTCTTTATCTCATCGTTTTCGACATTTAAGCGATATTAATGACATTAGTTGGGCAAGCTAATATTCATTAAGTTAGGTAAATACATCTATCTCTAGTCACCGAATGTCATAAAAATGAGGAAATCAACAAAAATGTACTTATCACATTTTCTCTCGTTAAAACTACAAATAGAAAATTAGTCTAGAAGAATATATTTTTAAATAAAAAATTTGTCGAGCAATTAAGATCAACCGAAATAAATAAAGTGGTCGTCTAAAAAAATTCTAATATCTAAAAGCAGAAGTTTGAAATACGCTGAATGAAAATCGTTGAAAGAGAAGAGAGAGAGAGAGAGAGAGAGAGAGAGAGAGAGAGAGAGAGAGGCGAATGAAAAATTCAAAGTCGCACGAAATCTTGATATACACGACGCACCATTGGCTATTTTAATACCGTGTCAAGGAGTTAATTATGCATGCTTATATTCAAGATATTCGCTTTGTTTTCCATTGGGGGAATGTGCGTCTATAAAACTGGGACGTATTAATCTCCATATGACATTCCTTGTATTTAATCTTAATCGAAGCTTTCCATTCACCTCGCCTCCATACTAATTTCTTTCGTCACGATCGCGTATTACTTTTTCCCTGACCAATTACATGTTATTAACTTCAATCTAGCTAATCCTCGACGATACGTTTTTATTAGCCGAGTCGGAATAAAATGGGAATAAAATTTAATCGAAGGTGAGATTAACTTTTATAGCTACTATTAGCAATATTACGATAGATATTACGATTATAAGACTCGTTTTCTCCATAGTTTTTAGCATTTTTCTTTTAGGAAATGTATTCTTTAAAATCAGTTAATATGTTAATAATTCTCTTACGTCAAAGCTGTTAATAAGATTATTACACATTTAAAATCGCAGCAGAGTATACAAGACTGTTTATATATTCAATTACGAGTCACAACGACAGACCATTCTGTAAAAAGTCCACGCGTTTTATAATTTTTATTATATTTTTCTCTCATTTTAGCCTTAAATTATACTCGAACAAACGAACTACTCTATCGTTTTCCTTTGTGAAAAAATCGAACCGCTCAACGCAGCTGATCCGCAGGCTTCGGGAAATTATCTTGTTGTTCGATCGACAGCACGCTAATGTTTCAACTTTGTTGATATACAAGATATCGAAGTAACGTATTATCATCTACATCGGAACTGATTCTACCATTAAGAAAAGTACGATTCTAATCGACAAAACAAACGAATCCTATATCTGCTAAAAGTGTAACTTCACATACATAAATCTAACATTCGAAAATTTCTTTTATGCTTTGAGCTTCTTATGACAAAAAAGTTCTTCCAGATCTTAGCATCTTTTTAAATATTTTATATTATAGAATATCCCAAACCCGACTTTCTTAAAAATATCCTTCGATATAAATGAAACTATAAAAGAAAACAGTTTGTTCCTGTTCGTGCTACCATACGAGGTCAACTATCGCGGAGGAACGCGGACCAACAGGTTGGAAGGGAAGGCGAGGACAGGGGATCAAAGGCTAAAAAAAGACGAATTAAAATTGCGCAGGTAGAGTCTGCGGTATGCGACAAAAACGAGCATTTTGATCGAGGAAAGCCAGGAAGATCGAAGGCCGAATAATTCGATGCAAATGAGTCAAGGAGGCATCGATACGATACGACGGTATCACCAACCTCGAGTATATCGTGACTACAACACGCTCCAAAATGTCCTACGACTCGAATCCATCGGCGAAAAGGTAAGGGGTGGCTTTTAGCTGGAATCTCCGCAAAGGGCATGATCGATAAACCACGACACCATTTTTAAAAGGTTCTTGTACGAATATCGTTTTAAAAAGTAGTTGTGTGTCTCAACGACTGACTTAGAGGAAATCGTGAATCTCAACAACGAAAATGAATTCATAAGAAAAGCTTAACGTGCGACTTCTCTATCTTTTTCCTTTAGGAAATTTGCAAACAACTTTTATATCTACCTTTATTATAATTTTAAAAACAGTTAAGACGATCGGATTAGCCGAATAAATTAAAGCTAACCAATAATACGCTTACAAATAAAATAGATTTCTTCCGTGACTCTCTTTAGTCATTGTTCTAAGAAATCTTTATATATCCAGCTTTACGCACGCACTAAATTATGTTTTTAGCTGGTGAAGTTTTTCGATTACGTTATATCCAATTTTACGCTACACACGTATTATATAGCTATTATCGTTGCTTCTCTTCTACTCCTCTCTTCGCATTTTCTGTTTTGCTTTATTTCTTGCATCATGTGTGTATATATACATTGTACATATATAATTGTGCGTATATCTTGGCTTTACAATAGTTCTATTAATAAATGATAACAATGACAAGAACCTATTGTAAATAAACACTAAGGTCTATCCTTGTCATAAATAAATCTCAAGCTCGTCAATTTCGATAAATATCCACGGATCGTACAGATTTGCAGACAACATCGAACATCGATGCTTTATCAGGTTTCTCAGGTTATATAAAACGTAAGAATTTATTCGTAAAACACGATACGCAAAGTGGTTCTTAGAACAGGCATAAAAGTGGACAAACCGTATGAGAAAAGGAACGTTTCAGGACCGCGTTTCGGCGAACGATGACAATGCTGGCCGCTATGGAAGCTACCTCGAACAAGCGTAATATCACGAACATGTATGAAGATGCCATTTTACCAGAATACAATGTCACCACGACAGCAAGCGGAGCGGCTAGTAAGACGAGTCACTTCGAGACCGATTTGCATGGGAATGTTAACATTCTTCTCGGCGGGTGAGTAACCGGCTTTCGATGCACGATACTCAATACCGGTCGATCGATTCGATCGGTGGTACACAATCCCGCAATCCACAGCTTTCAACGACTTTCTATCGTCACACGGGGAAACTCTACACGTGTTTTCGATTTAGTCGAACGGTATCCCGCGGTAATATTTTGTTCTATTGTACCTTGGCGGAGAATTTGCCTGGAATTTTCTTCGATGAAATAATGAACAATTTTTCTACGCAGAAATAAACGCAGAGAATTTCTTTAAAATTTCCTTTCTACAGAGTCATAACAGGGAACCGATTGTAGATATTTGGCCGTGGAATCTGATCATTGATTTATCGATGAATACTTTTCTATATCGTTACGTTGATATTACAAAGAATTTAGTTTCAAGACTGTGGGGTATTTATTTTACAATATCGCGCGGAATTCGGCCAATGTTTGTCTATAGAAAGAAATTTACTTTGGATATTTTCCTCTGCTATGATAATACGGAATTTATTTGATATATCGGAATCTCATCATCGAATATCTTTCCACGATACTAAATTTTCTTTTAAATATTTTCTATCTAATTAGAAAGAAAGTTGAAAAAGTTTATTTTATATTTATCTTATTCTATAGAAATAGTTTAATTACGGGGAGGCTAGTTCGAACATTTTTCTACGAAATCTCTGTGAATTTATATTAAACACTTTTCTACGGAATTACGAAGGATTTATCTGAAATGTTTCTAGGAAAGTTGGTACATTTATCATCGAATATTTCTGTCGGGAATCAATTTATTTATTTAGATAACTGTAGAAAATTCATTTCAACTACTTCTAGATCGAGCGACCTTTAATTGATCCATTTTTATGATGTTCGAGTGCTATTAATAGCAATACGTTTCAGGATGAGTTGTTCCAGCTATTTGTATTTTCAACGGCTTCATTAACTCATCGATCGGTGTTATGTAACAACGAACGACGTAAATACGCTTTATTTAAATTTTAAATTATCTTCGTAACATGATTAAACAGAGAATCTGATAAGGAATAATTAAGGACGCCAGAGACGAATTTGCATAGGTTTATCATTTTTAAATCACTTGCAATTTATAATATTAATCAATCAACGGCATCTCTTTGCTTGATTAAAGTTCACGCAACTTTCATACGGTTCTTCCCTGCAGAGCAAAGAAAAGATAACATCCGGTAAGCACGATTTAGCCTCCTTTCTATGTTATAGACCGTATTTACTGAGTAAACCACTAGATCAGTGTTTCTCAAACTCGATTAGCATAAGCAGCGAAACTTCATCATCTTCTTGAACTTCTTACGCTACAAAGGCGCAAGTAACTTTTTGAAAAAAAAAGAAAAATAAAGAAAAAGAAGTAAACAGGACATACCGTACTTAGTATAGCGAGCCGTCGTATTAAAAAACTTCGCGAAACTTTCATTCAATATCGAACATGTCATCGCAGAAACACTAAAATCTCATCGAAGAAGAAGAAAAGAAAATTCGATGGAAATTGAAAGAGAAGATGCTCGGTCGAATCTCTGGACGAGTTTATAAATTCCGTAATTTCAATTTGGAATAAACGAAGGACGTTTCAATCAATTTTCAAAATATTTTAGAGAGATTCCTTAGAGAGAAAGATTCCACGCTCGACTTAATCGAAATCGTTCAAAATTATTATAATAAAATCGTTATTTATATACTAAAGATGTAGCAAAGAAGGGAAGATAATTCGCGAATCCTCGAACGACTGTAAAATTCGACAAATTGTATCAAAACTGACGTCGCAAATTTTGAAAATATCGCAATTCCGTAATTTTCATTAAAGAAATAAGTCGAGTTGGCTCGTGACTCATAAAGAGAACGGTTTGCACAGGAAGTGGCACCGTCACCGTAATAATTGCAGGAACAACTGTATTACAGTAGCCGTGATCATTTAATACGCGGCGTATCGTAAACAACGGCCATCGAATCACCGGTTTGCCACGATGGTGAAGCTCGTGGTCGCAGAAATCGTCTCGACGAACCGTGAAATCGCAGACTCGTCGTTTTATCCGCGTGAAACGACTCTCAACGGCGGAGACTGTTGCTTACCGTCTGCCATTACGCTCAAGTTTCTAACTTTCAAAAAGCGTTAAAGCCATTAAGGACACTTTGAGGATGAGTGAAAGCGATTATCGCACTCGCAACAACAATCTCCGAGTGTAACATTAGCGAATATTAGCCACACTGATATTTTGCTGTCCGAGTTTGTGTTAAATCAATCAGCGACAGATTTTTTTTTACTCACTTTTTTCGGAGGAATAGCTTCTTTGATGCCTGTAGCTTGATTTCGAAGATTCTTTTCATTTCTGTCGCCTACAATATAGAGGGTGATTCGTTTAAATCGATTATATTTAATATTTCTAGTACTTTCTTATTTGATACGATGTTGCGGGCAGAAAGGGTGGAATTTTAAGGGATGCTAAAAGCTTTTTAAAGGAACTCGTCGCTCGATCACACTACGAAACAAGTTTTTAAGTATATATTATACCTTTGAAACGATATTAGACTTAACGAAATGTTCTAAAATATTGAAATACACGTTTCATCGTGGTTGCATAGGGGGATAAAGATAATTTTATATCTCATTCGATTAACTATAGCTATTTATCACGATACGTTACTTGAAAACTATTTTCTCCATATATCATGGTGTTTTGCCGTCCACAGTGAAAATATACCTATATATCGTAAATATACAAATGAGAAAACATTACAAATAGATTGATATTTACATAACTGTTGAAATAAAAACTTGTCGGTAAATACTTTACTTTGACCTTTATCTTATATCTATGTTTTTGAATATTATATGTATTTCCTAGATTCTTATATACATATTTAAATTTCGTTCCTCGTATAGGTAAACAAGTTTTCTATTACGAACAATTCAGGATAATTAATTCACGAGAAATTTACCTTGCATTTTAACATACGCGTTTCTATACGCCGCTATATTTCCTCCATTCTACGCGTGTTTTGCATATTTAGATTTCCTCTAAATGTACCATACGTAATTCTCTCATTCATAAGCAACCAAAATTTCTATTATAAAAGTCTGAAGAGTACGTCGTTTAATTCGCGACGAAATTCACCCTATAAGAGAGGCTGCACGTCTACGAATCTCGTCTAAAATCGATAATACGATGAACCGTGGCTGAAGATGATTTAAAACGGCCACACAACTATGAGGGAAGAGGTTGACGCGCGATAAATATACGCTCGATGGTCTCATTTCTCTCTTGGCTACACGCTCACGTTATTCTAACTCGCGGCACGGGCTCTGTTTTCTTGCAGGGCGATGCTCAGCGGCGTGATTATGGTCGTCCTACTGATGTGCTACTGTTGTCACAAGAGCATCCGGAAGAACCGACCGCAAGAGTACCCGCAATACTGGAGGACAGAGCCAGACGTGCATAGCCTCGAGGTCTTCACCACGGAAGCGCACGCTGCTGTGAGTAACCTTTCTCATGATGCACATCAAATTGCTTAATTGACACGTCTTTATACGAATAGACGATTTATTTCACGTTAACCATCGCTATAGCGTTCTTCTAAAATTAAAATTTTCTTCTCACACGGTGAAATTTTCATTTATATAATGGTATAACTTAACAGAGACGAAAGGATAATTTCGCTAACGTAAGATCGATTGGTCTGTGTAAAAGATCTGACAACGTAGCTTCATCGATTGTTTCTCATCTGACGTTCAGAATAACGACAACAACGAAAAATAGACAAATAGAAATAAGTCGGGTCAACGAAGGGTTAGTGAACTCCGCTGGAAACGATTCGACTCGAGCAAATATCACGAAGGCAAGCAGAAAGGGTTAACAATAGCAAAATCTCGCTTGGAGAAAACAACGGTCGTAATTTCAAGCATTTATCAACGCAAAGTACGGTATACACCGTGTTCATTATGATTCGCGTTCACGAACGTGGTGCACTTAAACGGCACGTTATGTAAGATTCAGTTAAAATAGCACACGCGAACCGAAGTTTCTGTGGCCCGATCAGATCGAGTTGGATTTAGGTGATGGTCGGATCTACTCGATCGTTCTGAGAAACGGATATCTTATCCGTGTTTCCCGACAGGCTATAGCTAAAATCGGTAGCCTCGTTTTCGACGAAAATCAACCCTGTTCAGGTTAATCCGGCCTTGTGCTGAGCGCGATACGAACATATTACGCGATGATTATATTATGCCGTATAACTGACTAATCGCGCGATGCTCTATCATTTGCGGTGAAATCGTTTGCGGTTACCCTGGCTAAACTAATACGATCCGATCGATCAGGAATCTTCGTTTCACGCTTGGCTCGGCTTTCGTCCGCACTCTTATCCAATGAAAACTGTGTGCTACGTCTCTGTCGAAAGACCGACAATTTTTAGATTAATTCACGAGGAAAGTTAGAGAAGCTGAAAGTTAAAAAAAATACAAAAAAAATGATGAAAATTTTAAGTAAAAGTAAAATAGATCATCCTCGAGGAATTCCTATCGTGGTATCTCTAAGAATGTTTCGTCTTATACGATTAACACGATGTTCACCTTTAATACTAACGTTTTACGTTAATTTGATATTGAAGCCGATCTTTGCAATTTAGCTGATTCGTGAGAATACATATATATATATTATGTATATCTATACCGATGAAAATTAGATAAACGTTCTTTTAGTAGATCTGCCTGATGCGTAACGAATATTCCACCATCGATTGGCCAGATTTCGCACGAATTAAATAATTACTCGCGTATCGATTATATAAGCTTTAATTGTTCATTGTTAGACACGTGGACATTAATCGTCTAGCGTTTAAACGCTCATTAGCATCCTGCCTCGTGACTATTTCGTTCGAATCGCGGACTTGTTTCTCGCGAAATAACGCTCATCTCGTTTCGATGTCCGCCAAGTTCGCCGGTATAAAACTAAACTCTAAAACTCCTCGATATTGATGTTCGCTTTTTCAGTGCTGCGACAGACAATCGACAGGCGAGGGAAACTTGGACGAGAGCACCTACGCCGCCCTTTCGTGTCCTGTGACGCCTAACTCCGGCCCTGGACCACCGCCGACTTACGACAGTCTGATCTTCGACTCGAGAAGCCTGCCCAACTTCATCGACAAGAAGCCCGAAGGTGCGGAGACGCCAGGAATTATAATCCCTTCCATGGAGTCTACGTTACTACGCTTGAGCACGACCGTGAGATCCATGGAATGCAACGAGGCCACGGAACAAGAAATCTCTGACGAAGGATTGCCTTCTTACGAAGCCGCCTTAAAGCTGGACGCGAACGGCTACGTGTAACACCGACGACCGACACGCCTCTCTGATCCCGAAGAATTTTACGATTCCTCGAATCGATCGCGTTCCTTCGCGTATCTGTCTTCAAGTAGAGCGAAGAGAGAGATTGGAACGTCGAGGAATTGGAAAGAAGGAAGTTAGGTCCATTGATTTTCCATTTTTGCGCCTCCACTTCTCCACCTACGTTTGGGAAAACCTTGCTTCCTTGTGTTTACAGCGTCGCGAAGAGAAGCTTTTTCGACGGATCAGACTGCGACTCGAGCAAGACTCGTGTGCAATTGAAATTTCTGAAAGTTACAATCCAAGGGAATAGGACGAGGAAAGAGTGACACTGGAGTCAGTGGAGTTGGAGTGGAGCAGTTGGAGGATGTTTAGAGGAGAGGTTTCTAGTCTTCGTTTTTGATCTCGAGAGAAGCATTCGTCGGGCAACGAAATTGTAAGTTGACAAGCATCAGACGCTTTGATCTAATTCCGGGATTTTGAAAAAACAGAGCGAACTTATGAAAGATGAGAAATAGCTGGGGAATCAGGATCGAGTAGTTTCCAATCGATATGTTGCGAGTTACTTAGAAGGAAGATATACGCGTTCTTTTTCTGGCTCCGAAGAAGAGAGGTTTGTTTCGAGGAAGAAATTGAGATAAATAGAAGCACCTGTGGATGTTGGATCTTGCGATCGAATTTACGGGAGGCGAGAAATCGTTCGATAGAGAATAGGTTGCAATCCATAGGTTCGAAATTACGTGCCTGGTAAGAACGATCTTCGCCTGTGATTTTTTAAACAAGAAAAGGGCCGTGAGATAAATATTTAGGACGACATTAAACTTCTAATCGAGTTTGCGACGAATGAAAAATTGCGTATCGAGTGATGTGGAACGAAAGTGGTTCAGGCTGTTTGAGAAAAGAAAGGACACAGTGACGGTCGAAATGGAGTACGCGAATCAGGTGTCGATAATCCTTCGATTTTTCTGAAACTGTGAGACTTGATCCGTGAATTACTGAATTATTATCTGTGAATATAATGTGATTAGACGAATGTTGATTTGTGTTTGATTAAATTGAATATCGAGACTCGAGAATTCAGCAACATCGTGCAACGAACGTATACCAAAGAATATCCTGCATAATATCTCATTTCATATCATTTAGAAACTCGAATTCTCATCAATTTTCATGTAACGTGTAAGCTAACGTGCTCTAAATAAAAGCGAAAAATATACAATATGTAAGCATTTGAGAATCCAGACGTGCTAATTGTTCCAACTATCCACAGTGTTAAATGTCGGATATATCCGCAGCAGCTGTTTACAGTGAGTCCATCGTAATCGCGTGAATTCGCGTAAATAAAGAGACAGAAACAACGATATCCGTTAGACAGATCGGGATCGTCGTTAAATTTCTCATCGGCTGAAATAGTACGCAGAGAGCGCAAGAAATCGATGATCTTATCCTTCAGCAAGTGAAGGCCACTTTAGTGGTCCTCAACCATATCGTTGATCAGCTTAAAGACCACTTTAGGCGGGCATGAATTACGCCTTCGTTTATGGTCGTTCGCGGAGCTGATCGAGTGTCGCGAATTCGTCTACGTGTTAGTTAACGTGGCTGGTCGGAGTCCTCGAAACGGCTTATGAAAACATATTTCTTTTCTCGGCGAGGAAAACACGAGAAAGAAGTTTTGGCGAGAGGTTCGGATATCGATAAAAATATGCAGCGCGAGGATTCTATTAATCGAAGAAAACCAATCTGACAAAATTGCGCGATAAGGGGGAGGATTTAATGCATTGTTCTGTGGGCGACGAGAAATTCCACGAATTTGGATTTGCCACATTTCTTCGATGATTTATTCTCGTTCCGAAAAGAATATTTTTAGTTTCAATGGTGAAGGCAAGGAAAAGAAAATTAAGAAAAATATCGCGAGAAAAATTCCGATAGCGACGAAAATATCGAACGTTTTCTTTTAATCGAAGAAAATCAATTTGGTAAAATGGACCAAATTGAAAAATAATAAATAAACGAAGTGACTCGATATCGTGCTTTGAACAACGAAGAATTCTGTATACTTGAATTTGTAATATCTCTTCTGATAATAGATACGATAATAGATAAGAACAACGACATGAATTATTCGATTCGAGCGCAAGACTTGTTCCTTTTAAAAATTAACAAACGACGAATATCTGACGAATTATCTACGAATATTTGCCTTGCAGAGGCAAGATAGTTTAATCTACTCTCAAGCAAATAAAATTTCTTATCAAGCAAATAAAATATCAGTTAAAACATAAAATCATAAGCACATTTTAGTAATGCCATTTATATATATATATATATATATATATATATATATATATAAAATTTCACTTTAAAATTTCAAGTGTAATGAATTATTATCTGGCTTATCAGCCAGAGACTAAATAACATGTTATAATTATAATACAAGCATGTAAATTGTCTCCTTAATGTCAGTGATTACGCTGTGACAAGTTAATTTCTAAGTGTATTCCTGTGTTTCAGATAGTTATTGCTTATCTATAGTTATTTCATTCAACGAATTTCGAAACGTGTGACGTCGGGACCGGATACACATTGCAATCCAAGATAAACGATATGTTATCGTCGAGCAGTATGCAAAATTAGCATAAAACTAATCACCGTGGAGTTTGTGACAATCCCTCGAGACAGTTAATGCCATTAACCGATATATTAGTTTATTTGTTTATTCATATGTTTCCTCCATAGCATACCATAATAAAATAATACGTATTAATATAACTTGGTTTTGCACTCAAGTCTTTTGGATAAATAATCTTTTTTATTTTCCTTTTTTAACCGCAATTATCTAAAAAATCCTACCTGATAAATTAGAAAAAGAAATTGTTTCTCTTAAATCGTCTCAAACTATCTTCATCCTCTGTCGCGATTATATTTTTATTTTTTATCGATATCCGTGTATTTTTCCTCGTGATTCAAGCGTAGTCGTGTACGTTGCGCATAGAGTGAAATCATGATAGTCGTATCTCGTTATAGAGCTGATAAAATTGCAAAATGTTTCGTATTACGCATAACGGCAATTCGTCAAGTGTTTTAACAACAGTTCAAATACTTTCCCGAGCCACTTTAATTAGGGTAACGTGTACTCGATGGTATCTCAAGTATCGTATTTGCAATATCTACATATAAAGGCGTTTAAATAACCTTTAAATCCCGTAATATCAGTATAATTATTACAATACGGTAAGTCGATCGTCGGTCGTTCGTTATCATCCGGAATGGAACTATTTACGAGATCCACGGCTACCTTATTTAAAAGTTCGTGATCGAGAGTAGGAAAGTTTCGGCGTGTAATCATTTTCCGATCTTGTCGGTTGGAAAAGAAGGAGGGTCGGAAGTTCAACAACTACCCTCGTGAACGGATCGACGATTTCCGGTCGACTGCGAAAGTGGATTGCCATTCGTGACAATAAATTATTTCACGCCCGTTAAAGCAACCTTTTTTGTCACGACGGAACGTTACGAAAGAGGAAATCGTAAAACGAGCTGTGAAACGATCCGCGATGTTGTAAACCCGTGCTTCGCTTCTTCCAAGGCTTATTCCTCCGAGAGGAAAGAAACCGATTCTACCAAGAAAAATTTTTATCAATCAGTGTTTGGTATAATATCGATCGTTACTTACGACTATCTTTCGCCTCTCTCATAACTAATGCATTCCATTATTTTTAAATTGTTATCGTTGTTGCCTAAACGAGGCTCCATAAGCCTCTGAAAGCTGATTTTCAGTAGATTATGGTTTTCGATTAATATGTTACAGCTTTACTTAGATATCGATCGTCTCTCATATATCTGACAATTCATTTACGGCATCGCTTTGGAATTTATCAAATTACTCCAACTGCGGTAAACAAGGAAATTTTCTACCAACGTTCCAAGACAAAGGATATGAAATAGAAGAGTTGCATAATATTTTCTACTTATAGAATATAATTAACGTAATTTTAATCATCGACGATTGGATGCACGTATCGTGTCGCCTAACGCATATTCACGGGCCGTGTACAATCGAGAAACAGGTCGTACGAGTTCGCGTATATTCCTGACGCACTCCAAACAGGAACGTAATATGTTTCGATTAATTGGCCTTGCCGTAATGGTGCCACCGTCTGATTCATTATCCACGTCGACCGTTCGACGACAGAATAATCGCGTGTTTTACAACGTCGTTGGATTTCGGGTTTAAACAACGAACCGGAGAAAACCGGTTGGCTTTTCAAAGACTTCCACCCCATTCACCCCTTGCTCCACTGGTTTCTCGTATTTTCCTCCTATCACTTAATAGGATATTTTCGATTCAGGCGACTTCGTGAAGCGTGTTACTTGTCTTTTATTCTGGCCCACTCTCGTTTGAAAAAGAAAGCATCGAATCTGTTCTGTACATCTAAGTATCTTCGCGAACGTTTAGATATTATTTTATTGCCACAAGGTGTAGAGTATTCGAAGAAAGTATTCGAATACTCGCAGAAACGTCTGACGAATAAGTATTTACGATTATCTTCCAGCTCTCTCATAAATAATCCATTGGATTATTTTTAAATTGTCGTCGTTGTTACCTAAGCGAGGCTCGATAGGCCTCTGAAATTACTTTGAAATAAATCTAAGACATTCTGAAATTTGATAGAAACTAAAACCTAGAAAATGTGAAATTAAACGTATCCATATGAACTTTGATTCTCTTTCATTTTACGTTGAACCGGTTTGTACAGTAAGAAAAAGCCAAATATTTTCTCAGCCAGACGAAGACGAATCCTTTCCTGCCGAGACGACTAATTACGAGAAAACGTATTTGAATCGTTGATGAAGTTCTACGCGGTATAAGAAAGTGGTAAAGTTTTCTATGACAAATATGGATACCTTCGTAGAATATTTACGCAGAAATCATTGTTTTCTGTGAAATTAATTTCTTGTAAATATCAGAAGCGTAAAATATATTAAAATTACACGGGAAGAAGTAACCGAAGGCAAACGAAACGAATTAACTTTTGTCGGTCTAACATACGTTCTGTTCACGAGCCGGATAAGAAACTCGTTCCATTTCGATTCAGATAGACGAGTTGCTTGAACAAATAACCGATCCACGAAAGTACTAGCGGAAAAGACAATGGCACGCGAGCCAAGATCGTCTCGAGCCGTTTCCTCGTCTCGTGTATGCCCTCGAAACGGTGAAAGCGACTAACAAAGAACCGTGTTGTAATTATTTTAGCAAGGAAAGCTCGTGCCGTGCGAAATCACTGCAATCGAAAGGATAATTCACGAATTCGCCAGATAGCTATTCATCGTAATCGTAAATTAAATGGCCATTTTTTAAAAAAAGGAAATTTAGTTACTTGTTTTGTTACATTTGAGAAAATATTCTGCAAATAATTCCTACGTTTTCTAACACATTTCTTTCCCTTTTGCATACAAATACAAATTGTTGCCTCTCTTTGTATCTCTTTTTCTACAAAAACATCGAAGCTATATTGTATTTTTTAATATGGGTGTCATAAATATTTACCTGTTATATTTAATCGGTTTTTTAAATCTTCTACGGATAAACAAATTTATGTGATAAAGTTATTTATCGGTCCTTTAATTTTCAAGCTCCACGTTCCTGAAGATTACGTTCAAGTAAAATTCCAAACCAGCGTTAAGAGACAGAAACAAGCGAAATGTTATAACGAGGACAGCACGTGATCATAAATTACGAATCGATGTGAAATTAAATAGTACAAAGTTCCAAGGCATTCAAGTTTCATGGAACAATTGGTTCGCTGGAACGATAATAAACTCGCGATTTATACCAAGACCGTTTTGCAATTTCCTTTAAATGCGAAACACATTCGGTAGCTACAAGGCCAGTCATCGAATAACAAAGTATCCAGAAAGGCACGTGTATTATAGTAGTGCTAATTATTTATTTGCCATTTTTAAACAATACCGTTGGGAAATGCTCGAGGGATGAGCTTAATAACACGAATTACGAGCAAATAGTTTTGTTCGATCGATTATGGAAAAAGTAACGGTTCCCGTAACACGTTCTTCTGTGGTTAAAATATGATCAGGTAAGCTAATTATTATTAGACTGCGGAGTTTTATGCATCTATGAAAAGTTTAAAGGCGTAAACGTGCAGAGAATGCATATACACGTTATCGCTAATCAATATCCGGACATTTTACAATGCATAAAACAATGGATGAATATTAATGAAATACAATAATACGATAAAACGCGTGTAGTCAAATGATATTGCAATAAATTCGATATTTAAATTCGTAATGATAAAGCATAGAAGTAAAAGCGAATCGATAATTCGAATATTCCTTTTGGAGGAAGAAAAATATAAAGAAATATTACAGAGGTAATTATTGGACAATAAATCAGACAGAAATTAAAAAGCACGCAATTTATGGCTATTAAAGCGTCATCAAATGATTTGCTGTTAGCATAAATTCATTAAAATAATGATAAACTTTAACCCGTTTATAATCAAACTGCCTTTAAAGCAAATAATTTCGTAGATAGTTGCAAGCGAATATAACATTTCTACGCTCGAAATATTGTAAATAAGCCGTTAATTAACGATAAGTCTATTTGTTACGGCTAACTGTGATTTAAAAATTCACCGAATTCTATCATCTTTGATTTATATTGTTCTGTAATTTTCTACCGAACGATTTAACCATCTAGTAGATAAATATCGACAGATAATAAATAAATAATAAATAAATAAATGTTTTCGTTTCTAAGTAAAAGGAGAGAAATTCATTTTATTGCAATTCATTAGTCAACCATGATGAACGAAGTTTCGACGGAGCTATTATCACTGCTATTGACAAAGTTTCTGCGTCAAAGACTTTATCATGCCTGCACGCGTTCAATAAATCCGGCCAAGTACGTTCTTCCGATACTGCGCTCGATTTCATTGCCCTCAAAACCTTGAACAATGTTATTAATTGTGCAACTCATCGCGAAACTGCTTCCTTGTGTGGCTGCACGATCGTCCCATATTGCGTGGGTGGTCAAGAACAATTATGAGAATGTGCTACATGAGAGAGAAATGGAGGCAGAGAGAGAGAGAGAGAGAGAGAGAGGGAGAGAGAGAGAGAATTTATCAGTCCGTATATTTTTCTTCTCCACTGCTTTTTTCATTTTTTGATGTTGCAAAAGACTGTCCAGGGTTATCGGTTTCAACAGAATTTAGATTTACGATAAGAATTATGGCGGGTTGACAATTCTACCAGCATTAATCTCCAAGGTATGGGAATTCTAATAACAGATATATACTTATATCATCGCTCAAAACCAGCCAGACGCTGGTTTATTTCTCGAAATGAAAGAAGCTTAAGGAAAAACAGATCTTTTAATTATAAATCAGATTACGAAATTAGAAATTACGTCATAGGTTAGAAGACTGAACGGAGGATAACGAAATTACAATGAACTGAATAAAATGCTCACATGTGATTGTTACGTTAAAGAGAGAAAAGAAAAAAGAGCCAACTTTCGTAAGTCAGAAATCCAGCAAACAAATTTCCTCAAATATTTTGGTCTTCGTTTGGACAACAAACTAATCTGGTAAATACACACGCGAGAGAAAACGAAAGAAATAAAAACTAACAGGGAAATTATGAACTGTATCATAACCAGCAACTCCAAACTGAATACAAACAGTAAACTGCGAATCTACGAGGCCATCGCCAAACCCATATGGACATATCGAATTCAAATCTGGAGCATGGCTGTCAAATATCCTAAAGTAAAGAAAATAGAGAGTCTACTACGATCGTTTATTCCAAGAAGTATATTAAATGCACCGTGATATGTAAGAAACAGGAACAGATAACAGATAACATAAGAAAAAAATTCCAACAGGAAATTAAAAGATATTCCAAAGCACATGAACACGGTATAAAAGGCCACGAGAACCAACTTGCAAGAAGTTGTTACTTTGGTTTACCCAGAAGCCTCGGAAGGAGACATCCTTTGGATCTACCTATACCCAAGTATTAACAGATGATTTTATACCGATACGACATTAACATTTACTCCAGCGATTATAATAAATGCAAAATACGACGAAATCCGCGCATTGTGTTAAAGCATTGCCATAAAATAAACGCAAATAATTGTAGGTATAAAATTAGGAATATTCGATAAAGGGGCAACTAAAAAAAAAAGAGAAAAAAAATGAAGGAAGAAAGAAGAAAGAAGATTATAAGTTAGATTAGTTTCTATAAGGTACATTTTAATTAAAAATTGCGGATAAAACAAAAATTATAAATTTCCATCGAAAATTTTATTCATCCGCAGGGTTCTATTCTCCCGAGATCTCTTCAAGATGCCCAACGAGAACTCATCTCTCGACGAACGATACAATCATAAGAAGCTATACTATTTTCCTTCTTGCGAATTTCCTTCGTATTCACCGAGAAAGGAACTCGAGCCTGGCCTAGTTCCCCGATCCACCCTCTTCGTGTATATTTCAAACAATGTGAAAGGACTTCGACTCAGCTTCATTCTTCGACTACTGATACGATGCCTACCATACAGCGAGTTACAGAACAGAGAGTCGACCTCTATCTAAGAAACCTGTTATTCTAAACTTGTTTGTTCGAAAAATGACGAAAACGTAACCGATTGGTGTTGCCATATTTCAGAGTCTAGCTTTTAGATAAAAAGTTCTGCAACGTTTCTTGTTTTCGTCGACAGATAAGAAACGTAGAAACTGCGCGTTGCTTGCATTCGCAGGAAGATTCTGTTAAAGGGAATTGACTTTGCCGCGTTGCTTCGTAAATGGAATTGGAAGGTGACTGGCCAGCAGGCTCAAACTCGATTAAACAGACTGTACCGTCTTCTGGTGCTTGGCCTGCAAAACTTCAGGTCCTCGCTATAAAATACGTCCTGAGCTGCAGACGTGCCGATTGAAAGCTCGCAAATTGCAGAGTTTAATTCCGATTCGTCGCATCGAGAAATTAATTATACAACGTTGATAATGCTCCTCGTTAGATATTGGTATGAATAATGGTTTAGATAAATAAAATCTTGTCATGGTGTTTCTTGGTGTAAAACTAGGCAGGGTAGATCGGGTAGTTTTAACAATTATACGCGGAATAGGACAAAGTCTGTTTTCCATCAGTCACGTTGTATCGACCTTCGAACAGTGTGGTAAAATGAAGAAGAATTCGGAACGAACGAGTTGGGAAATAATTGTTTCTTTATCTTTCAGAATTCCTGCATTTCTAGTATCAGACGTAAATGATAATTCCAACTATTTACAGGAAACGAATATTAATAATTGCACTACGTATGACTGCGTTTGAAACGTGAAACTTATGGTACTACGTTTCATCGTTTGCTCCTCATCTCTTCGATCTCTTCAAAAGAAAATTACGAAAGCTTAATCTACCAAAGACCTGATAGTAAATAATACGATAACAAGCCTAATTCAAAATCTTCTTTTCTATCCACAGAAGCTACATCCTACTCAATTCCAGTCCTTGCAATTTTTTTTTTTTATTTATTGTCTATCGTCACATCTCCTGGTAGGGTATTAGTGATTAGGATATTAGTATAATCACACATATTTCTTGCATGTATGAATATTTAAATGGTATTTACGTGCTTAATTTGGTAACCGTGGTTTGTGCTGTTAATTAACAAATATTTAGATAGCTCTAAGATAGTTAACAAATTAATACAGTTTGTATATGTACATATATCTATTTCTTTTAGGCAACTTAGTCTTTTCGTCTTGTATTCTGTCAGTTAGAAATGATCGCGTATTGTTGGGTATTTTTAAGTTGCGTTTCGTGTCCTCAAATTTGGTGCGGTAGCAAAGTAGATGTCCGAATTTCACCGTGCCAAAAAATTTCTGGGTCGACAATGCACAAACGCTACCAACTGCTTCGAATCATCATATATATAGATTTTCTAGTTGGAGATCAAAAAGGAATACGATAAAAATGTTCATTTCGATGCCATCGTTGTTGAGAGACGTGTAAACGATTTGCCGACAAGGTTATCTTTGTAGAATGAAATTTCCCGGAAACACGGCGACAGTTTGCCCCGTGGAGGTTTAACTTAATTTTAATCTAATTCTAATCTGGAACTAACCCAGATTCTGCCGCGTTTAAATTGAATTAACCATCATTTCCTGGTGTCGTGTCATGAGCGCATTAATTAAATAATGATGAAAAAATAGGAGAAAATGTTAACGTGGTACGAACGTGAGAAATGTTAAACAGGCTTTAGATTCGTTGCTCTGAAGATTTGTTCGTGATTTTCAATTTTAAAACGATGAGACAGTACGCAAACAAATTTGTTAAATCTTTCCGCCTTTACGAAGACCGATTTCAATTTCTCGAGCAATTTAATGCGACAAAATTCTTGCGCATGATCCCTAAATCTCTTATTTTGAAAATTTCTTACAATCTTTACAAAAACTATGTTCGATCCCAAGAAACTTTGGTTTACAAAAATATATAAAGTATACAATCAACAAAGTAAATTCAAGACATTGTATATAATTGAAAATTTTCCTGTCTTAGTAAAAACCCAATTTTCTGTTTCTTGTGCGATATTAATCGGAATAAGATCGGTGCGATTGTATCAATACGATTGACTCGAGCGCAGAATTCTAATTTCGATGCAGGCGTGGTAATATTAATCCGAGCCAAATGAAATTCGGCCGATCTGGCGTAATTACATGCCTCGTAAATATTAACAAAGGATGCGCGTTCGCTGGATTTTCGTTTCGACGTGGAACACAATGGAATCGTTTTCAGAAAAACGAAAAAAAAACCACCGACTGGCTGCTGGTAACGAGTTTCTGATGCGTTTTTATTCCTTTTTTCCCCGCGATCCCTTTTGTCGGTAGCTCGAAAAACATTAGTCGACTTTTTTCCACGTGAAACGTTTCACGTTGTAAATTGCTCCAAATTTTAAAGCTCGCCTGTTTTTCGTTAACATTTCCATGAATAACAGATATTAAAATAATGTTTGTTGTATAGTATTAAAAATATAGCTCGCGCGACCTGCGATATAAAATATAAATATAAAAATATAAACGAACGAATATAATGGAAATGAATGAAAAATATGAATGAATATAAAATATAAATATCGATGACTAAAAAAGATTGGAAATGCAAAATGGCTTTGAAACAAAACAATATGATACACGACGTTCTTAATGTACAAGCCTACTTGCTGAAGTATTTCTAAAAAATGTATAGGTCAGAATAAACAGCAAACAGGTAATATTCATCTCTGTATAACATCATGCGAAGACATTCTTTAAAAACTCAATTAATCGCCATTAAAAGATTCCTATCGTGAACGGTCTAGGACTTTTGCAGAGTACTGTATGCAAACGGAGTTCGCGTCCTCTGCGAGACTCTTCGCAGAATGAGCGGTAATCACGATGCATTTAAACATCGATTTGTATCAGGTTTTAAACCTTTAAAGGTCCGCAGATTTATTAGAGTGTCAGTAGCGGCCGCTGCTCTGAACGCGACCCGATCAATTCCTCCTCCAAAGTGATCGCGTCCTACTGAATCGTGTCACGTCACGCTTCCTCGAGAACTTCTCGCACATAACATACATCGTGGATAGTCCTTTCCATTCACCTGTGCCCCACAAAGATATGGTCACACGTAGGTGTCGGCGTACAGAGGCCGTACGTGTAAATACAAGGTGTCTCAGTAATCGTGGTACGATTGCCGATAGAACGATTCTATGTAAAGAAACAAGTCAAGAATATAAAAAAAAAATTGTTCGTGTAATACTTTGTTTTTGAGAAAAATAATTCATGAAAATTTATCACGCGTGTGTACCTACTAGTTCAGTTTCCAATTAAACACGTCCAAGTTTTATTTCCCTGACAACATGGCCTTCAACGAAAAAACTTTATCGTACGTTTTTAACTTCTTTTTACATGTAGAATAATCTGCTGTCGATTATTTGCTCATACTTAGATGGTAATCAGCCAAGTTTAATTTGACAGATTTCTAAACTCCATTTCCTCGAAAACGGAGCATCATATGGAAAAATGGTATTCTACATTTTCCACTTGTTTTTTCACGTAGAGTCATTCTGTTGCCGATTGTACGACGATTGCTAGCTCACCCCGTATACATGTAAATAGGTTACGCCTTTGTCCGTGTATACATAGTACGATATACACGAGCGTCTCTATAAGCTAGCCAAACGCGCGACAGGGGACAACAAACCGTAAAAACGGTCCAACTACGGGCTGACAGGGCAAGAATCTGGCTGGAATACGCGGTCGAAAATCGATGCAGCGGGAGGAACGCGTGAAACGCTTTGTACCACGCGACTAAAGCGGTGCCGGATTGGTAAGTGTACTCACCTAACCTTGCTCCGCAGGACAGCTTCTTAGCTTGCGTTATCCGCGTTGTCCTCTCTCCACGAGGAAACTTCCATGAACCGGTTTTTCTCTTTTAATCGATCTTCGGCTTAGCGTTCGGGGTATACCAGGTATACCGTCGATTTATGCAGCTTTAGGGGAGGCATCGAAACGGAGAAACGTTCGTGAATAACGGTATATCCCTACCATGTCGAAAAAAAAATAAGAAAAAAGGAGGCACACAATTTGCTGCCCGCACGCGCTCTTAACGACTTCGTTACTCGGAATCAGCGAGACACCGAAGCCGCTGAAGCGTACTTCGTCGCGCACGCATCTGTCCGTCACTCACCGACCAGATCTCCCACGGAATCGAAAGCGTCCGTACGCTTTTGCCTCTCCCGCGCCTCTACATTACGCTCAGCAGCACGCTCAGATAAGCGAGTCACAGTCACAATACTAACGAGCTACACTCGCGACACTCGGTCGCTGACTGAACGTGTTGCTCCCGAATGCAGAGACATCTGGAGGCAGAAAAGAGAACTAGCAGCGCCATCGTGGATTTCGAAGTCGCTTTGAATGAATTACGGATGGATTGTGGGGATGGTATTTACGTGTTCTGAAATACCGACCTCAAAAAAGATTACACTTTACACATTCACAATTCGATATGAAGAATAAGGAAATTATGTTTAAACTCTTTTTTATTGTCGAACACAATGGAGACGATGGTTATATAAAATTATTAAACCGGCAGCAATTGGTACGTTTTTATTTAGCAATTACGCGTCTCTGTTACGCGTACAAAGCGAATCTTCAGCTTGCTATAATTTACTTACGTACCCGGTTTAGGAACGTACATGCTGTCATTTCTCCATTAAGTATTTCCTATTCTCTAAATGTTAGAAACAAGAAAGTGTCATATGCATGTTATATAGTTTTATAAGGCAGAAATGTAAAAACTTCTTCTTCCTTATCTGTATCTTATCTGTCATCATTTTATGTCATTTCATGCTATATATTTTTGTGTTTTGTTATTTTAGAAGCTGTAAGGAAGATATAAGAGATCGTGATATACACCTTAGATCACTTGAATTACCCGCGAAAGTTGAGAAATTATATTTTAAAGTACGAACTTTATATACTAAAGAAATGACATAGCTTAATTGGAAAATGATTTCTTTAAACAATTTTATTCATTGAATTGCTCACATTTCTTTTCGCAGTTGCTCTAGTTATGTAGAAATCGATTTATAAAAGTCGATTTGACTTTGATAATATTATATCATAATCAGTATAATATAGTACATCTTGCAATGTGGCAATTGACCAATAAAAGGAAGGGTTTAGGCTATTAATATTATACCAAATTATACGTATACAAACGTTATTGTAAATGTAACGTATGCTGATACGTATCTACAAGTGCAATAGTTTTCTAATTGCGTGATATTTATAAAGATTTTTGAAATGTTTCATACTGTCAGAAATAGAAGGTTAGGGTGCTTCTAACAATATTTGACGTGTCAATGCAACTGCAAATGGCGGACACCAATGGTGACATTTCCTCGGTAGAGCAGAAAATCGAGAAACTGGCGATATCCGCGGAGGACTTGGCGAAAAACAAAAATGACAAGGAGAGTGAAAAGAGGTGGGAGCCTCGTCTATGGGGTTTCGAAACTAAGGAACTGTACAAAATTGCAGTCAGTTTTTATAAAGGTGAGTCAGTCATATTGTCAGTTTATTAAAATAGTATCGCTATTCGCTTCTTTGAGTTATATTAGAAAAACCATATGTCTGTGCGGATACGTGCTATTACATTGTTATGTTATATATTTCCAACACGTCCGAAGTTTGAAGTATAAAATTTCATGAGAACTTCACTGTTGATCGGTGTATATGTATATAGCCTACTGTTGATTTTGTAGACTTATGTTTTCTTTTCATCGGTAGTTTAATGTATAGATAAGATTATTTTCCTTCGATGTCAACATGTCAATTATACAAATTGTGTAAAAATTGTAGAAAAGGAAGGCAAAGCTGTTCATTTGTCTTATGAAGACAAATTAAAGCTAGTGGCTTTTACCCAGCAAGTAACGCATGGCAAATGTACTGCAGAGAATGCACCACCTTTGGGTGTGTTGGATGTAATTGGGAAAGACAGACGCTTAGCATGGCAAAATCTAGGAGACATATCCAAGGAACAGGCGATGGAAGGATTTATAGTTTTGTTGGACAAGCTATGTCCCCTGTTTAGAACAGTTGTAGAAGCACAGAGAAGGGACATCGAAGAGAAGTTAAGGTTGAAAAGGGAGGAGGAGGCAAGAAAAGTAGAAGAAGAAAGGAGATTAAAAGAATTAGATGAACAAAGAAAGAAAGAGGAGGAAGCTAGATTAAAGGAAGAAATACAGAGGAGACAAATTCAAGATGCCTTAAATCAACAAACATATTACCAATTCAAAATGTATGCAGAGCAACAATATCCTGGCAATCCAGAACAACAAGGAGTACTAATAAGACAGTTGCAAGAACAACATTATCATCAGTACATGCAACAATTACATCAAAATCAATTAGTCATAGAAGATCAAATTCCAGAAATAAACACTGCCACAATAGAAAATGCTGAGAAGGAAGAAGAGCCAAAAGAAACAAATGAAACAGCCACATTGAACAGAGAAGATTCTGATGAATTACCAGATGATTACCCACCTATAGCTCCACCAGAAATGTGGACTAGACAGGGTGTGGATGCCTTCAAGGAACTCATTAGGAGAGAAGATGGTGATGCAGTTATTAAAGTTGGTCATGGAGAAATAGTAACGGTTAGGGTGCCGACGCACGAAGATGGTTTGTGTTTATTTTGGGAATTTGCAACGGATGGCTATGATATTGGTTTTGGACTATATTTTGAATGGTCAAAACCAGAAACAAATCAAGTATCAGTACATATTAGTGAGTCTGAAGAGGAGGAAGAAGAGGATGATGAATATGAAACAAGAGATGATTTAGAAAGTGGAGTAACAAATGATATAATTCAGTCTGATTACAAACCATTGCCACCACCTATAAGCGTGATAATACCTGTAAATATATCAGTTTACCTTTTAACTTCAAAAATAGAAATAAACAAATTTTCATGGTTCTAGTATTTTTATGCTAATTATTTTTGTAGATTTTCAGGAGGGATTCACAAGAAGAAGTCTATGCAGGAAGTCATAGATACCCAGGGCAGGTAAATGAAAATATATCTTTGAAAAAATTTAATATTTGTAAATATTATCGTACTTATATATTCCAATTACAGGGTGTGTATCTTCTTAAATTCGATAATACATATTCACTTTGGCGAAGTAAGACGCTTTATTACCGAGTCTACTACACACAAAATGGTTATGTGAAAAATTAGCTTTATTAAGAAAAAAAAAACTACTGCGCAATTCACTGATCGTACTATCGTTGAGAACTAGCCTGATGCGATTATTTGCCAATATTGCTAGTCCAACTAAATGAAGAGTCCTATATGTTATTTCTGTTCACACCAAGTGTTTACAAGAAGAAACACAAATATATATTTATTATGGTTATGTAAAGACACTTTATTGTTTAATATGGCAAGCAAAGTGGGCACAAGTAAAAAAAGAAAGGTTCCTATCTTTCCCTTTCCCATGGATGTTTATAAAAAGTAAAGCAAAACGAAAAAGTAAAGTGTATAAACGTCGGTAACAACAGCAAACCGTGTATCGCGAATAATTGTTTTAACAGTCCGATATATTAGTGTCATATTCGATTGTATAATATGCCGGTAATGTATCGGTCATTTTATGCGTACTAATTGTTTTCTTTTATGATAAAGATTTTAGTCTATCTTTGTTATTATCTCACTCGTGTACTTATACTTTTATTAATACTATCCCACGTTTTAGAAAAATACATTGGAATCAAACCATTTCGTTATTTCACTTTTTCCTTTTCATAATGGTTTTTATATGTGTGTAAAAGATTAATCAAAAGTAGCAAATATTTCGAGGAAACAATTTCCTTTTTTTGTGTCAACGTTTATTATACTATACCATATCGTTTCCTTCTTTTTTTTTTGTTTTTACAAGAATGATTTGTATATCGTTATTAATAATAATCATAATAGTTACATATGTAGCAGTATACAATTACAGGCTTTTTTACGCAAACGAATATGCGCGTACGTAACGCATGTAAACGCATTACCCAATTATCGCGCAATAATGGACAGAATTCGCCGCATATTAACAATTCTTTATTTAGAAGAGCACTTTTTTTGAGACGGCATGAGTACGTTTATGTTCTTAAACATTGCATGGCAATGAGTATTCCAATACCACGGTTTCAAATCGTGTGAGCATTAAGCAATAATCCGCGAAAGCCTTCTTGGCGTACAATTTCTTTTTTGCTATAGCCAAATTTTCGTAATATTCATTTTTAATCGAAATGCTTTGATGGATGGTTGATTCGTAACAACGCAAAGTTCAATTCACGTTTAAGGATAAACATCATTCGACTATTAATTAATTTTCAAAATTGTCGATTACATCTTAAAGCCTATATATCTGCCACTATAAACTTATGAATCGATGAACGTTGAATTCTCAAACGTTGAAGGCTCGAATATTTCGTTGGAAGAGACACTTTCAAATTTTAACATTTAATTCTGATGTTAGTCAATGTGCATCCTATTTAATAAAATTATTTTTCTACAGCTATTACGATGTAATTTAATTCTCATGTTAATTAATTATTCTATTTATATTTTAATTATATCATATCAAATTCCAACACGATGTAACTGTATTTTTAAATATTTTGCGTTTAGTTTCTGCATTATGTATTCGAGTCATGATATCCGCTGTTACGGAAAGTGCCTCTTTGCAGTTAGTTTTGGTCAGACGTGTTTATCGAACGTTCTATCGTACGCAGAGCAAAAAATTCGTCATACGCAGTTCGTTTTAAACTTAAAAAGTAGTTACACGCGTTATCCTGAGATGCTTAACATTTATACATACATACATCATGAGTATCGAATTTCATTATCACATGCTTCGTCGATCGTCATTCAACAAGTTGCAATAAGCCTACGTCTATATAGCGGTTCAACTACGCTTTTGTTCGTTTGAATTTCGCGCTAAAATGACAGGCGAGACTTGATTGCGATTCTCGCGATATTCTTACGATTCTCGCATCGTAATTGTGATTCTCGGTGATTTGGTAGTTCGAAATGCGAACGTGTGTACGTCGTGTGATCCGGTAGCGTCGAAAATCGAATAAATATCGGGATATTTTGGAAATTTTGATGGTTCTGTGAAAGATTTTGTTAGCTAGACGAAAATTTAGTAACTATGGAGCAAATTTCGTCGATGTTCTCGTAATTAGAATCCGGAAATCGTAAGTACAGACTCAACAGCTAACCGGTATTCGAATTTTCGAATTTCAGATATTCCTACGATGCATCTAACGAATTTCATCCCATTCGAATATACGTTTTTGCAGAATAAATGTCACAATTGAATATTACATAAGAGAAAAAGATTTATACGATCACGTAGTATTTCATCCATATTTTTTGTTATTCTTAAAAGAATTCAAATTTCGATTAAAGATTTAGTTATCCTTTTTCTATCAATAGATAGATTAAAATCGAATGGGTTGATAAGTAGCACTTACAATTAGTTCATCTTGCTTTTCGTTAAAGGCGAATCATCGTGTAAAATTACACGTACAAACACATGTATATATTACAGATACCAGAATCTTGTGTGTTTAATTTATTCTAGATAAAAATAATCATGCTATAATTAAGGTTATTAATTCTTTCGTTGACTAGACTCATATGCATCAAATGAATATTAAACAATATTATCTATGTACTATGTAAAAGATATAGAATATAATAATCAAATACTTTTCAAGAATACACCGTCAACTTGCTAGTTCATTTACAGAGAAATGGAAAATAGAAGAAAAATTTTAGACCCTTAATCATATCATGATTATTTTGTTTTAATATAGTGACTTCTATCAATGATTATCACGATCAGCAATTGGCATTAATACACATTATTCGTATATGAAAAATATCCTCCTAAAAGCATTAACGGTGCGTTTTGTTTCCTCGCGATAATATTACGATAATAATAGTATATGTATATATGTATATCTAATAAATACAAAGTTCTCGGTCAAAATTTCGAGAGACCGGTAAAAATGATCGGAATTACGGATAGCTTCTTTCTTCTCTGTTGCAGCGAGCAAACATGTAGACAAAAATATATATATGTGTGTATGTATATTGTATATATGTATATATATATACTTATGTACTTTTTTTCGTAATTCTATGTGCACGGAGAAGCGAAGACTTTCAATCGTTTTTCGGCACGGATTTTTCCTTTTCGATTTATTCGATTATTATTTCGATTTCCTATATTTCTTACTGTGCTTCAATATCTTCTTGTTTCTAAAATCTACGTGTTTTTCCTTGCTTATGTTTGAGCGAACATTTTTTACGAACAGTAAGTTCGTATGAATTAACCTCACGGTATGCTTTCCATACTCTATGTTTCTGAAGGACATAGAGGTACTTTGAAGTTAGGATAAGAATAAACCAACCCTCATAATATATACATTCGTCTTATTTTCTTTGCATTTTCATGCCAATGAATTTTTATTTATTTATATTTTGGCGACAGTTATTATTTTTCTGAGTTTCATTTGCGATTTTTCAATCCATGTCTATTAAATTATATTTTTTCTCCTTTTTAATTTTTACCATTTGATCTGAAAATTGAATACAGCTTGCTTTATACACTCTTAATACTGGCTATAATATATTTTAAATATAGTTCATTAAGAATCGTATAATTTACGAACAATTTAGTCCAACGTTTTGTAATTGATCTATTAATTTCTATTAATTCACTTTATATAAAATACTTTGTGTATTTAGTATAACGAGGGATTAGTTCAATCTCATCCTACTAGCCGAAAATCGAAACACTTTATCGAGGAGAATTGTGGAACAATACGATCTAAATATAATTGAAATTCCATGGACATAACCATAAACATGCTATCTTACTTAACACAACAGGATAAAAACGCCTGTATACAAATAGCTCTCATTTTCAAATTCCCTAGCCCTGAATTTTCTATCGAAAGATCTCATAGAGCTTTTCGACGAGCTCTCATCTCATGAAGCTCGTGCAAAAACTGCACGCATAATTGACGCTGAATCAATTATAAATTGCATTCACGACCATTAGCAAGGTGCATCCCATTAAGAAACAGAGAATTTCCTTTCCAGTCCATGGTACAACCCCTATTGGCAAGATCGACAGCGTTTCACGCTTTGTTTTTGAGGCACACCGAATTCGCGACTTTTTTTTATAACGTATAACGAATAATTTTTTACGAATTGCGTCTCATTACAATATTTTATGGTTCCCTCGATAAGAAAAGCTTTTTGGCATGAAGATTTTTATGCTAAGTGTTCAAATATATTCGTGAGCGAATGTAAGAAAAAAAATATGCATGAATTTTGTTATATAACCTTGGAATATACACAACGAATTTAAAATAACCATCTCCGCCCCTTAAGAATAATATACTTTTGGATTCAACTGATCAAAAAGGAAGTTCACAAAACTCGGTATCATTGCAAAACAAAGTTCGACCAAAAGATCAGTTTCTTCTTACTCTAGAGCAACTTCCGGCTCGAAGCAAAGGCGGGGCTGATTAAATCGCATTTACGCTGTATGTACAAGATGTTGAAAAGTGGCAGGACGGATATTTATAATTATCATCTCGTGTCCCTTCGTTATAAAGACGTCTCCATATTCAGATTCGCCCATTTGTTGTTCTCCGTTCTGTAATCCTCTACTCTTCCGGTAAAGCTTCGTCGAAAATTCGCGTTGTTTCGAACCGTTTTCGTTCGTCTTTCGGTCAATGAACGGGTCAATTCTGCCTTGTTCGATGACCTAGGACCGTTCATCGGAGATATTCTGTGTATCGTAGCTTGCTGGTCGGTAAATTTGTCGCTGTGACCGGAAATCGATCCTTCGTAAGGCGGAAAAGACGTTGCGTGTTGGTAAACGCGAGCTGAGGTTTGTTGAACGTTCTTGTCGAATTCTGTGGTGTCCACGGCGTCTGTGGACGCCGAGAAAGCATATGGATAGGGATGCTGACGATCAAGTGGACAGGAAAAGGAAGAAGGATGAGAGCTGTCCGAGTAACGTTGTCTACGAGACTCTTGGAATCGACGTCGAGCTGATTTCCGGTCACAGGTGAGAGATCGTCCGAGTTGGCTGAGAACAGTGTGGTTTGGTGACTCGTCTGGCGAGGTGGAATCTACTTCTTGTCGCGTTCGAACTACGTCTTTTCCTCCGAAAGGATCGCCAGGACAAACTTCTTGTATTGGACTCGCAAAGATAAGAGTTCTGTGGGGGAAAATTTTTAATTCGTGAAAGGATTCTTTGAACTTTGCTTCGTTGGCTCGCTTTGTTTAACCAGCTTTGGTTTAACCAAATAAATTATAAATAAAGCCTTGGTACTAAACCATTAAGCAATTTTCTTTGCAATTTGAAACAAATTTCTTAATCAAAAACTTACCTGTTGTTTTCACGTTTCGATCCATCTTCATTCTTATCCGTGGATATATTCTCCAATAACTGTTTCTTCTTCCTTCCAGAAGCTGCATCCAAGCTTTCTCTCGATCTTGAGAACAGATCGAATTTTTCTTCAGCACTGTTCCTCGAAGCAGAACCCGGAATACAGCCCTCGTGATACGACGATCGATTCTCCAAACGTCTGATCACATCGTCATCCTCCCTGTCCGAGAAATTCTGAAGCTCCCTTGCGGTAATCAGAGTGTATCTCCGTTTATTCTGTTTAAGAATCGACTTGAGACAAAAATACGTTGTCGAATCGGGCAGTCCGCAAGTCTCGTTCGACATGGGATTCGCGATTACTCTGCTTCTGCTGGCTATCCTTTTCGGTATCGCGCCTCTACTCGCGTCTACAGCCACTGTAGACCTGGAATTGGCTTCATCGAGGAAACAAAGGGATAACCTGAAGTTTCTTCCTCTTTCTGGCTCGCTCATCTTATCTTCACTAATCTCTTCCACTCTATCCTCGATACCAAATTCTTCTTCCTGCTCGCTCTCTAAAATGTTCCTCAAGCTTTGTCCGTTTAATCGAAGGAACCTCGTGTCAACTTCCATCAATTCCGATCTGGACCTAAGATTCGGTTCAGACATGTCTCTAGGCATCATACTAATCCTCGGTCCTCTTCTAAAGTTCTGCAACCTCGTCATCGAACTTGTCTCAGGATTTTCTACGTTACACTCGCCTCTCGACATCTCTAAGCTCTCCAGCTGTGCCTCGACCAAGAATTTCCCGCAGCTTCCACACTTCCCAGTCTCTGTCTCGCTGACCAATGTGCAATTCGAAGGGTGTACTTCGATCGCGGTTTCTATCAATGGCTGTCTGGCCTGATCCACCGATTGACCGTGTTCTTCGTCTTGTCTGGATCCTTCTTCCTGCGCGTTCATTTCGAAGGTAGAGGAGACGGCGTGGCAGGGACAGGTACATTCGCGCGGCGTTACTCGACGGTTCGAATCCTCGTTCACTTCCTGTGTTACGATGCAGCCTTGCTCCGCTCGCTGATAGAGTAACGCTTCCGAGTAACTCGGCACCATTTCCATTCTACTTGCGTCTTGGGACTCGGCTGGTCGTTGGTCCGGTGCTGGGTCCATGAGAAGCGCTTCGCTGTAACTCGGTGCCAGCATGTACGAGCCGGGCTGGTTGATAGTTTGCTGGCTCATGGATGCGTGTATTGGCTCGCTTCCGCTTGGTGTGTCGTAGTTGATTCCGAAGAGTTTGGTGATCTGAGAATTGTAATGCCATTTTTGTTACTCGGCAACTCGATGATATTTGGAATTTAAATTAGATTCAGATCAGACGAACTACGACTATAGGTAGTAGTTGATGGAGTAGCTTTTCACCTGATAGTCAGCATACTGCGATTTGTACTCTATGATCACTCTCAAAGGCCAGCTGAGCAATAGAGCGCTCAAGCACCAGTAGACGTAGCGATTGGTGAACCAAGGGTTGCCAAGAACAGCCACCAGCGTCGTGGGGTTTGAATTATATCCGAGATCTAGACCTTCTTTCATCTCCATGTAATCGTCTCTCAGTTCCTTCGAACAATATAATATCTTAATTCGTTGAATTGCACACGTTCACTGGATAATTGTCAATCAAGAGAATCATTCATGGACCGTGGATTCCTACGAAAATCTGTCTACCATAGGCTAAATTAGAAAAATAGAAATTGGATAAAGATTCGTTTCATTTAATGTAAAACTCGAGTACCATATTCTAGACTCTACTTTCGAAATTTCAAATTTCGCATAAATGAAGATAAAAACAAAAATCCACGATCCAATCGGTTCATTCCAATCTATCGAATACTTGTTCCGCGAAGAATCTCGACCTAGCCTCTTCAAACTCTGTCGCCGATCTCATGTTCGAAAAGGCGAATCCTTTGCTGAGATTGATCTTCGTGATCGGCACTTTTGGATTCAGGATCAACTCTTTGCTGATGTCCTTTACGCCACAGTAGTCGTAATAATAGAAAGATGTGGCGGCGTGGGTGTTTACCCTTTCGTAGTAGACCTGGAAGACGAAGAGCGTCAGAAAGAGGGATAAATCGGGGATAGATGGGCCATTGGGCAAAAGTATAGATCGCCGAATCACTCCTTTGATGCCAATGAATTTTCGCTTGAAACATTTTTTCGTCGAATTATTATCCGAACCAGCCCAAGTGTCAGTGGCTGATCCGTAAGAAATTCTTTGCACCTTAAATTATGAATTTGTAATGACTGTAGAGTTGATATCGTATAAAGTTACTGGTAATATCAAATGAAATAAATATTAAGCAAGAATTTTAGTAAACAAAGAAGGCGAAAGAGTGAATGGTCCATCTGTCCTCGCAACAAGGTTCGGCGAGGCTCGCGCGAAGCGTATCAACGATTTACCATCCCGCGACTTCCTTTCGTCTGGATCACGAGATATGCGTTGCACGTTGCGCATTATGCGTTACCTGCGTCGTCGTGTAATTGTCTCCGTTTCTGTACCGGGTAATTTGACGTTTACGTCGCACGTAATGGTACGAGACAGCTTTCCACCAGATGGTCGGTTGTGCCGACTTTAGTTGCAAGATCTTCAATAGCACGCTATCCTGGCTCTCCGCGTGTAACAGATCGATCCTGATCGGTGAATGGTAACATTCCACCAAATAGACTAAATACAGCATCCCCATGAATGCCACCTGCGATAGAATAAAATATTTCGTGTAAATTCTCGTCCTGTCGCCTTCCCTTCTCGTAATTTCCATTTTACGATACTTTCTGGATTTTAATCCGTCAAGTTATCTTTTGATAAAAAGTCCGTAAAAGATGCTGCAGAGTTTAATGGCCAAACTTTAACTTTATAGAACGTTATATAAATATAGATTGTTATAAGAAAAATGTATCAACAATTATGAGAAAAAATGTGAAATACACAGCGGTTATTATATTGTAACGCGAATATAAGTTTACGTCGAATATAATCCTTGACTGGTCGTATTCCATTCCAAAATGTTCGCCGTTTCTGTCGATACGAAACTGACAACGATAAAAGATTCAATTTACTGGTTTATACGTATTTATATAGACGGAATATATCGACAAAGTTTGGCTAGGGAAACTTGGAATAGCCAGTATAAAGATTTTGAAAAATTCAAAGTTAAGATTAAGAAAAATTCATGGAATTCAAAGTTGATGAAGACAAATTAATTTTAGTCAGATGGACTTTAATCTCTGCGAATGAAGATTTACTATGTTCGCTGGTTAACAGATTACAAAAAATTGCTCGTTCAGATTATTTCAAGGGGAAACAATTAATTTGAACGAATTTTAAATGAAAATCCACGTTTCGATTTCGAATTTTCTAGGGTTGATTAAATTTATTTTTATGGCAAACTAATTTAAAAAGTTCGATTTTTCTGTGATAAATATGGATGTTTCGAATTGATTTTCCTATATACTTACGAGAATGTATATGTAGCTATCGTCACAGGGAGACACGTGTCTCGTGCTTTTAATTGGGTACCTCGAGAAATTGATTATCACCTACGAACAATTACCACTCAAAGTCCCTTCTTTTCTTAATTTACGAACGGTCAAGTGAATCGAATTGTTAAGTTTTCGTAGTACAATGCTCGGATTGGATTTCCGTAATGCAGAGGAAGTGACGTACCTTGGTGACATTCGCGCATCTACACCACGTCACTGCGGCAAGGCATCCGTATATTAACACGGACAGAACCAAACATTTGCAACTTGGTTCTTTTTGCAAAACTCCGCAAAGCGTTTGCGAGACTGGTCGCTGCTACAGAGACATTATCATTCAGACAATTATTTCTAAAACCTTCCGAACGTGAATTAGATATTATCCATTAATTTCGTATAAATATCTCGTCAATTTTTCATTTTTCTTTTTCTTTTCTAAATAATGACAAAGTAAAAAATTAAACGTTGTAAAAATTCATAACCTCGTTCAAAGTGATAAAATTATCGAGAATTTGGAGGGAAAACAAAGCAAAGAAGAGTTAAGAGAGGGACGTTTAAAAGGAACGAAATTCGAATGCTCGTTCTGCCAAGTATTTCTTGAAATTAGAAGTTTAAACGTACTTCCTCGTTTTCTCGATTCATCGTTGAGACAATCGAGCCAGGATACTTTCGAACGTGTTCTTCGATCAAAGTTGGAATATTCCCATTTCACGAGTGCTCCTCGATCTTCCTTATTTTCCCGATGCTGGTCTTTGCGCTGCAAGAATTTAATTGTTTGCTTCGACGGGGAAACGTGATTCGATGATCGATTCTAGATCGTAACGATCAAAAACAGAATTTTTCTTTCGTTCGTATTTCCAGAAGAATACGACTCGGAAAATATACATTTCCGAAGGGAACAGAAACTGCCATTCTCCGAGAGAATCTTCCGTCTCGAACGAGTACGCGAATCAAAAATTCAAAAACTGCTCGCTACTTCACCGAATTCCCGGCAGAAAGCCACGGCATCCTCCTAATTACAATAAACCGCGACACACGTTCCTCGATTCGCCGATGTTTTCTACGCTCGCGGCTGCTTTCCAGCATCGTCGTTCCCGCCTTTTAACTTTGCGAGTTATAGCAGTTTCTGGCTATACGTACACCCGATTACTCCCCCAAGCAGTCGACGTACCAAATAATCAACGGATCAACCGATCGATCACGATCAGCCATCTCGATCAGCGAAACGAGGCTAAAACCATTTTTCATCGCCCTTAACCGAGTCTGTTTAATCAGAAACTAGGAACAACAAGAAGAGTGGCACTTTTGAAGCGTTTAAAAAATCGTCGCCCGCAGTAACGATGTTTACCTTGCTGTTAGCCGCGCTCAAAGGTTAGCCATCAGTCGCTCGTGCACGAAGAATCGTTCATCCCAAGGCGAGGAATAAAATCGATCGCGTTCGGGGGATAGAAAGAAGGGACGCGTAGGGTGATCGTCGCCGAACGGCGTCTACTTATCGTACGTTTCTCTCCTTTTATCTCTGAATTCTTCCTCCACATCGTTCCTGGCATTCTGGTCTCTCATCTCACTCGTTTCTTCTTGATCCTTAATTTTTCTTCTCGATGAACAAAATTCTTCGAAACAATCGAACGAGAATGACTCGTTAAACGTGTCGTGTTTACGACAATCGAACGATTCGATGGACAAATTGGATGGAATAGAAGAAGAACTCGGTGAAAATGGGTTCGAATCGGTCGAAGCGGAAGTCGCAGGACGCTCGGTCGGTCGCGTGAGCGTCAGCCGCGTCCTGACGCGCCCCTCGCCGTACTTTCGCCTGGAACCACCCCGATGCTACTCTGTCGGGCTAACTGACACCGTCGTCGATACGCGTTGCTCGCGGACGCGGCATCTCTACTGACATCCCCGCGTCGCCACGGCGTCCACGGCGTCGCCCTCGCCGGCGTCGGCGCTCATCGCGCTCAACTTACCCGCGGCTGCGCCCGCTTCCGCGTTCCTGCGTCCTCGAGTGGCCCGCCTTTGTCTTCGTGCCCATTCACCTCCCATCCTACCTAGCCAGGACGACGATCGTGGCGAGGTGCTTTGCATCCACGATGACGTGAAGGGTTGAAAATATTTTTCATTTCCATTTCATTCATTTTATTTGCTATGGCTAGCGACGTTAGCAGAGTTTGAAATTTGAATAGGTAGCTTTGGCAGGGAAGGATTATTGGAATATATATATATATATAGGAAGCAACGATTTATTTATTTTTGTCTGCATTTGATCAGGCGAAAGGAGGATTGAAGTCAAATAGAATTCCTTCCGATGGCCAGCGCAGGATCGACCATTGTATGTAACATGTAATGTCTTTACGTTAGAAGATCGATACATGATCGATGTACGTTGTCATGCGTATAGCGATTGGGTACAAGAAGAATTAGTCTATTAAGAGCCAGGCAGTGAAATAATGCGTAAAAATTATGTAAACGCGTCGATATTGGAAAACGTGAATATTAGATTGTCCGAAATATTTCTTTCGTTTTGTGAGCAAATAATAGACGCACAATGTATCTTGTTTTATATTAGTTTATTGAATTATGCACGAATATAATAATAGAAATAGAACGAAATGGATCACACATAATTCAATACAATAATATAAAACAGAAATAGTTGTTCACCTATTATCGCCTTATGAAACGAAAGAAACTTTTCGGACATCCTAATACAGTAATTTGGTGTTCTATCAAGAAGACCATTGTATCAATGGAGGATAGAAAAATGAAGAATATCCTCGATTTGAAAAATTTGGTTTGCCATGACGGCTCAAGTATTATAATTAAAATAATTTATCGTAGTACTATAAGTGCTTCAATTGATAATTTCATAAAATTGTTAGATTCAGGTAAATGAGGAAATAACGAGAAAAGATATTAGATGAATCTTTAAAAGTTTCTTCCGTGATTACGATGGTTAAAGCCAGAATTGAACAATGCGAATTAAATAGATAGAAATTGCAAATAAAAAATTCTATTAATACCACACTGGTATTTAATGGCTTAGGGCAGCAAAGAATTGAAGAAAGTTTGCAACGTGAAAGTTAGATAGGGTTGGCAAGGTTCTCCCGTAGGGTGAAATTGATCGGAATTGCTGGTAGGAAAATGTTTACTTTTGTAGTAGTCTCGATTACGTAGTATATACTTTAGCAAATTGTCCTTTTCGCTATGTCTTAAGTATAATATGACATAATATTTGTTAACATATCTGTATTTCCTAACGTACCATATAACTAACACATATATCCTAGATATATTTTTTCCAAGAAAAAGCAGAAATAAAATTTTGCGTCGTACGATTAATTTTCGAATTTATCCTTCCATTTCCTATTTATGCGCTCGTCATTGTAAATTTCTAAATAATTGCGCCTCTAATTAAACACGTCGTTAACAAAGTTCGTCTATCGTATCGCGAAGCCGTGAAAATATTCTTTGATACTCCCCTATCCTTTTTTTAACAAAACATTCCTCCACGACAGTACAAAAGAAATCCGGTGTAGGGTATTTAAATCACCTCCTACTCTCATTAATCCTCCTCCTCTGCCTCCTCGTCTCTGTTACCCTATTCGATCGCGTTTCACACGAGGGGACAACTGTTTATCGAAGTAATTAAAGAGGCGAGAAATACAGAGAGCCTACCGGTCGTTACGACGAAGAAAATTACAGCTGGTGTTCTCGCGCCGTTCACACAAATTTAAAAGCCCCCGAGATATTACGTCGCGTCGTTCGCATTTTGTTATTTGCCTGAGAATCCGCGCCGTCGCAAAATGAATTCATAAAGACCGACAATAAGTTTTCCACAGCGACACTGGAATTATATCAGTGTTAATTTCACGGTGGAAAATGCGAATACTTTGAAACATCGTTGACTATTACCAAGCTGTCCGTACGATATAAAAAAAAAACGAATTTTCTCTTGCGAATAAGAGAACCTTTCATTCAAATTACATCGATCGATGCTTCATGAAAATGTTTCGGGACATTTGCCTAAAATCATAACGCCTTTGATAATATCTGTATAGAGGCACGTGTTTATGAAATAATAGATCGACGGCTATCTTTGGAAAAAAGTGACGAAATTAACGACTAATGGTTTTTTAACGATTTATTTAAAGCCATAGCCTTTACAACGATATTTTTATGAGAAAATATCGTGAGTTTATTAATTAAAAGATTGATGACTATCTATAACGCAAAGCAACGAAATTTGTATGTGTAGGTACTTACAAGGAGATTTTATTAAACATTTTATGTTTACCGTTCGAACGAGCAAAGAGTTTTAATACCGTGAGAAGGCTATTATCATAAAAAGACGAGGTATTATCGATGCATTATGCGTTAGACGGTGGATGGTTTCTAATTTTTTAAGAGTACAAATTATATCCCTTTGTATAGTATGGCATGTTTTCCGAAGATAGTTAGAGAGTGAGAAAATGCTGTAAAATTTCTTACAAAGAGATTCAGCTGGATATAACATCTCGAGCAATTGAGAACAACTTCTTTAAAGCAGCCTCAGTGAGACGGAATCAATCAGAAATCTTTAGTCAAAGCGTCGATAGCAGTAACGTACAGATTTAGTGTCTGGCTAGGTTCGATTTAATATTATTTATTCTGGAGAAAAAATTTCTTTACTCTTCAATCCGCAAGGTATATTAAAAAAACCTCTTTTTCTTCATAAGGCGATATTGGGTAAAAAAATTGACAAAAGTGTGCTCATCATATCTTCTTCCTTCGATTTTTGTATATTTATAAATTTCAAAACGTGACAAATTCACGATCGTCAAATGTTAGTATCTAAAAATACGAAAGAACTTATTATTTCAATTATATTTCCGCGTTCGATTTGATCACAAAAATCAGTCCTTACCGTAAACGTGATATCTAAATTTAAAAACTTGAAAATTGCCACTTTCTTATTTGGATATGTCTTTTCTCTATACCTAAATACAGACATCTAAATACATCGATCTTTATTCCTCAAACACCGGATATTATAAATCGAGGAAATTAAAGATCGATCTCTCGTTATTTAAATAATATCCTTTCTCGATATCGAAATACAAAGAACGGGAGGTCTCTTAAAACTTTCATAAATGCCAATATTCCTGTAATTATCGTTTGAAAAATGTTTGTTCAAAATATCCGTTACAAATTTCGTTGAATTTATCAAGCAGAAATTGTCAAATAAAAATCTGATCGACGTTGTCACGAAGTTTCACCACCGAATACCTCGGTTCGAATCAATTTAAAACATCGAACAACCCGCTCGTAGGAAAGTCAAACATTCGAGTGGTTGAGCAAACATATCCGCGTTAGCATTGTATGGTAGCGAAAGTGACATCGGTTCGAACAACAGGACGTGGGAGTTCGCGCGATCCTGTCGTATGACTTTTAGGACACCCTCTATTTGTATTCTGACCATGTTGGATAAAGACACGTTTCGGCGCCGTCTCGTCGCCTATCTATTGATTGCAATTTGAGATGATGGGAGACGAGCGAACACGCGTTTATCCGAAAGTGTGTGCCCGTGTCAAGTTCTATTCGGACAGCAATGAAATCCCCTTTTCTACCGGACGATCAAATCCCCTGGATTACCCTGACATCGAGTAGGCTTGTACTCACGCGTTACATTATCACCTAGAAATTTGCAGTCATTTTTTCGTATGTTCCGCATTGTTGATTTTGTTATTAATTTGAAATCAGTGTCATAGTATAAGTACGACGACAGTTTCCTTTAACGCGACAGATTTTTAATTTCCGAAAGAGTCTTTTAAAGCAAGAGAATATCGAGCTGAGATTTGTTCAAATTCTTGTGTTTTAGGAAACGCGTAGCGATTCCAGAGTTTCGGCCGTTAAGTGTAAACGCACACGCGCTTAATAAACGACACAGGTTTGTTAAAAGAGCGACGCAAGTAACGCAAGTAAATGTTTCAGAATATGCGTTCGAAATAGAAAATGACTTAGCGATGAAAACGTGTTGAGATCGTACGTAAGCGTAATATCGTAGAATCAAAGTCACTGGCATTTGATTATACTTTCGTGTCGAATCTTTGTATTATTTTGAAAGTATACGTCGAATTTAATGGTAGAATCTAAGTTTTGGAGGAGTGCGTCAGACGTCCACGTGGGTTTCTTGTTTGATCGTCAAAGTATCCTTGAACGTCGGGAAGTAGGTTCCTAGGCGCCATTTAGCCGGCATAAGAAACACAATCCCAAGCTCCGTGGGAGAACAGAGACCATCCAAACGGGAAAAACAGAATAGAAATCGTCGACCAGAGGGGTGTTCGGTTGACATGACTTTCAATCTTCGAAACATGGTTTTTGGGGACAAATAAATCAAATTGGATAAAGATGTTGCTATACAGAAAATTGGAAATTCTTTAAAAATTGTATCGAATTGAAATGGAAGATTTACTGGACTTTTGGTTTCGGGTCAATTCACAGTATCATCGTTATTGAATTATTTACGTTACTTTTTGAATATTCTGTTTGATAAAAAAATTGATATTGCTTAAAAAATAATTGTATCTCTTTTCTAAAATATTCAAAATTCTCCTGTGGTTCAGGTGAAATAGAATCTCGAATTCTTAATGAGGAACGGTAGTTTTGCTTGATCTATGCGCTATCAAATAGAACGTCATCCGTGTCGAAATAATTTTCATGTTTTTGAGTCTCTTGGGAATAGTATTCAGCGGAAGAAGATAATTTACTCGACTCGATAGATATCGAAAGTCGAACTACTTTTTCTCGTATTTCATTAGATTCATAAATAAACATTAGATTTCACTTTTAATAATATTTCAAAATCGCCTTTCCCTAATGTTGCAACTTGTTTTCAAGTATGTAAGAAGCCGACTGCTCTCTGTGTGAAGAATTGTTCCGCGCTCTTAAGCCTTTCGAGGGTGCAGGCCAGTTTCCAAGAACGAAAAGTCTGGTAGAAAGTTGCCGCGCTCGTGGAAGAACGTGTACGACTCTTTAAGTAGAAAAGAGCATTGCAGGAGAAAAACGTGTCTCACTGCGTAATAAACGGCAAGTGTCGCCTATAAAGAAACATCACATGGCAATTAACCTTGCTTACCATCCAATGTCGTAAAATAACATTTCCATTCTTCTATTTTCCTTCTGTAAGAGTTATGTTTCTACTGCAAATGGAAAGCTTATGATATTTTGCCAAGAACAGATTGCGATTTAAATCAAAATTACGCTATTGGAATAAAGAAAAAAATCCGAATTAAACGTTACTTCAATTTCGTAATTTGGTATTTAGATTTAATATGTAGAATATTAGCTGTTTAAATTAAGCATAATCGATACTTCTACGCGAGAATTATAATTATATAACGAACAAGAAATTCGAAACAAAGTTTTGTTATTCTCTGTAAAGCGAATTCTTTAGTTACGTTTCTCTTAAAAATGTAATTATACATAATTGGTGATTTTATAAGAAGAAGACTCGCACTTTTACGATAAACAGGATGTTACTTTCCTAGAAATTTAATCTTCACATTAGCCATACGTAATTTCACAGCAGTAATTGTAATTAACGATTCTACACGATAAATCCGAACGTTTTCACTGAATGAAAGCGTCCTACAGTATGTACCAGGAAACGAGCTATGTTTCGCGATATCACGCGTGTTACATCCCACTCAAATACACACGTATTTAAACGTCACCCGACGTGATACAATCCCATTTTTTGGATGCTGGCCAAAACCGCATTTTCTCTATAGCACGAATCCTCGAACGTATAGCGATCGGTATCAAGGATTCTGAATACGTCGCAGGACCATTGACGTATCATCTCAACATTAGCATATTATATACACCTCGCGAAATTCATTCAGTTTCATCGATTCGAACAAATAGTACACTGTTCTTTCTCCTCTTGTCTTTCGCGAAAAACATCCAACAGCAGATTATAAAAGCTGTCGTTAATTATCTAGTTTCGACTGACGACGTATTCAGGCCAGTTCCCTGTTATTTTTGCAGCCGGCGACATTGTCTAAACTGCTCGGCATCTAGTGTCGGCAGGTTGATTAAAATCAAGCAAGACTTAATTAGGCCGGTATCATTAGGAGAGAAGCAGCGCTCTACTCGATCTCGATAACACGCCTCTGCTTGGTCAAGAACTCATTTACGTAACAAATTCTTCGTCCCTTCGCAGATAACTATGTACGATATATCCCGTGAACTTAGTCTCGTGCAAGATATTTCGCGACTCGGTGAAAACTCTCTTTCTCAGACATTAGTGAAGGGGGGGGGGGGAATATTTCATTTATCGAAAGGAAAAAAAATTCGAAAAAGATTATATATATATAATAAGAAAATATACATGCATAGGAAGAAATATTAATATACGAAATTTTGTTGAGTTCATTGTGCCTTTTGGGTAGTATCACTTTGTACGTACGTAGACTATGAATATTTTACGATCAATTCGGTATTATCGATTAGGGGTGTGAATTATTGAAACCGATTCTGGCAGTGATAAAGGGGAATTTCGTGCTTCGTTTTCCGGCTAAAACTACGTCGAATATTTTGCGAATATTTTCTGGCGTTTATTAATGTATCAATTCGTTTCCTTTAGCAGAAAGTACCGTACATGATGTTTTTACCAATTATTTCGCCTAAGAATGATAATTATTTAATCGAGAATTCTTTTAATTATTCAACACCATACATCGTTAATATTCAGTATACATGCACTGAATGAAGAGGTAACTGGCTAGACTTCATTAAATATTTCATTGCTCTTTGGTAGGAAGAAAAGGTTGTTAAAAATCTACACGACCTTTTTCTTTGTAATATCAAGTTTCTTCCAAAACCGTCGTTAAAATTTTGTTCCAGCGCGCAGCGATTAGCGATTAAAATAAAACGAAAAGAAGACCAGCCTGTTGCCTGTTTTTGTAAACAACGGGTGTTGATGCACTCTTTCGCGGCTCGTGCGAGAAAGACTGCACTCTGATATTGTGCAACGGAGCTCAATCGAACGGAAAGAGCCGATGATCGGTGTACTGTGACTAATCATTGCTCGGTAGCCTTGTCCATGAAAAGGTAGTGCAAGTTGGAGCGCGAATAATGCGCATGCATGCACTTTGTATTTATAGCCGCGATCCTATCGTGCAGCGAAAATTTAAGTGGCTCGAGTCTATCCACCTTGCAAACCTTTCTAGTCGATGTTGTTGCAGAATCTCGTTCGTTTGACAGAACGCGATGTCAGAAAATTTTTATCAATTTAATTACCAACTCTCGTCAGCTTTTTCCGTCGGATCCAAACAGTTAAATCGAAAATGATGAAGGCTTATAAAGGGAGAAATATGTTAAGGTTGATGAGATACTGGAAACCACCGTGAAGTTACTCAGTGATATCGGTGTTACGAGTTTCTAGCTCCAACGACTATACATAGTCTTCGGCTAAAGATAGCAATAGGGATAGAAGCTGAAGGCTTTAGCTTCAGTGGAAAGATAATATTGATATCGATCGGTTCGCAAGTAATCTGGTCTTCTATTTGTCATCCTATGATTTTGTAAAAATTATCGTTGAACGATGCTTTGGTTATTAGTTAATTATTGATCGGTTTAACTTTAGACCGAAGTTAATTGTAGCTTAACGAAAAATACATCAATTTCTTTCTAATGCGTAATGGCTCGTATAGACTGAGATACAGTTGCTAGAAACGCTGTATCCCAACAATTGGCCAATCGTATAGATACAAGATACTTCCTCGTTTTATGTTAAAAATCGATTGATTTGAATCCGGATACGGTATTTCTGGTAATCGTATTTCTGTTTGTACGAGGCTTGACTGGATGGGATTCGTAAAGACGAGAAAGAAAAGTCTGAAAGCGTTCGATTGAAATGTAATTTTATTTTCATTAAATATATAATCATGTTACGCGATCCGAAGTATTGCCTTTCACATTCCACCCGACAATTACAAAAAAAAGTCTGATCACGATGGTCAGACATAATTAGAAGAGAACGCCTGGTAGAATTAGAGTAGAACGAGTTAGTGTGTTTAATTACGTGTACGTGTGAGTGTGAATGAATCGACATTGCAATTGACAGAGAGATTCGGCCTCCAAAGAGCTTTCGATAAGTCTGTTCGTGGTATTTACACAGATCCGTACGGATCTGAACGTTAGAAAATGCGCGAAAGGATGTGTAATGTGTATATTGCTGTTCGATCATAACCGCCAATGATCCTCTAAAGGAGCAATCGAATTATCGAGACGAGTTTTAAATCACCACATCGAACGAACATTTTTGAAGAGTGATTTCGAATTTTGAGACTTTGGTTCCTGACTAAAGTACATTTAAAAATGGTACAAAAATCGTTGGTTCGCGTTAAACATGGCAATGTAGAGGGGTCAGATCTATACGAGGGGGAAGAAAGATCAAAAGGAACCGTTTGGAATGCCTCAAAATGTCGATTATATCGTATCAACGTAATTGTCTTAACGCATTACATTCTGAGGATATTAATTAGAGTAAAATCAATGATTACTTATCGCCACTGGTTTCTGAATGATTCATGTTACGTATCAAATTGAGAAAAAGGCAGACGAATTTTGTCGTGTCCGATGCGGCTCTGCCAGAACTAGCACGTTCACAAATACGGACATACAATATCGATAAATATAACGTTATGTATTCTTGTATATATAATATATAATATATAATATATTAGTATATAAATAGCACGATCCTTTACACTAGAATACAGGGTGTATATACATATTACACGATGGATGGAGTCTTTCGTAAATAGTTTCAACGAAGTACCGAGGAGTTCTCCTTAAAATTCTAAATTTTTATGTTTCGATCACGGGAACCATTCTCCAATATTGTCCTTGCTCGTCGTTCATAAAATGCTTTCTTAATTGCAAAAGTAGGAAAATAGCGAGGGAGGTTCACCATGGATCGTGCTCAGATCTTTCGCTAAAGTCAGAGAGACCGGGAAGGCCTGTCTTTGGTGAAGAGGACGGAGAAACGATAAGCAAGTTGTCGAAAGTCGAATTCAACTGATGAAATCTGTCTCGAGAAGTTAGCAGCTCGCTGACCATTTCGATGTCGACATAATGAAATGCTTTCTTTCGTACATCGTCTAAACATTTTCCCTAATAGTACGAATCGTCTAATCGATTAAGTACGAAACTCTATTCGCCTGAACAGAGAATAAGAAACTCAACTTTATCCTTTTTCAAATAGCACACGACCGCTTGTTTTATCTTGATGCTATCACAAGAAATAGAAATGAAATCAAAAGAATGTTTCATCAATGTTGCACTGTTCTAAAAATGTTCGTAGCGACTAGATTCTTTCAGTGAAATCGTACGGGGTTCTTTCGTTCTAGTTTCATTCTTTAAGGGGGAGAATCGAACGATGGAACACGTTTTTCCTTTCAATGGATTTCGCGCAGTAGTTCACTTTCAATGAAATTGAACTCGATCGTTGAACTAATCGTTGGATCCATGTTCGTGACCGTAACTGTAAGTCGAATCACGCCAGACACGATCAGCTCGTTCACTGTTGATAACCGTTCACCTGGGCTTGGCCTTCTTGACTATCTATACTGTAACCGGTTATGCTATCCGGACTCTGCAGAGACGCCGCGTACAGTGGATTCACCGGTGTGGAGTTTGTGTCGAACTGGGTCGAGTCATAGACACTGTGATTCTGCGAACAAAAGAACAGTTCTCGTTGCACTGTTTAACAAAGCTGTGAGAAGCGGCAGCAGGCAATATAGAACGTTTCGTCGTAAACAAAATTTGGATGATCGTAGAAAATCTAGAAACTTTAAAAATGTTTAAAATTGATAAAAGTTTGATTTCGTGCAAAAACATTATACAGTGAAAATTTCCACTACTATACATAGCATAAGGTTCGTGTACTTTCAAGCTGAGTGCGAATAATTCATATATCCCACTTTTCTTTTGTGTTTTTGTCTTTTCTGTTTTTTTTCTTCTTTGGAAGTAAAAAAAAAAAGCGAACGATAACCATATCGTTGATGTGAGGAATATGGTGGTTGCAACACAAAACAAAAACATTAGCGTTATCCACTGCCAAGTTAGTGTAAATAAATAAAACCAAGTGCATCAGCTACATTAATGAGTTTAATTAAATCTAGACATGCTATATATGTACACATAATAAAGCATCTTGTGCGCACCTCTATTTTACACTATGATACATCTATATTGTTATTTAACAAATACGCGTTATAATTCTTCCATGTCAAGGGATAATTCACTTTGTTCCAATTAATAGAACAAATTGAATTTGAAAAATTAAGATTCTCTTATATAAAACTAGTGACTTAGACTTTACATCGATTACTAAAACAAATATTTACAGCAATTCATTCTGCATATAAGATTTAGTGTAATGAGGGGGAAGAAGGACTAGGATTTACTTCGATATTTTTCTTGTTGTTCTGAGTGTTCGAAGTTGTCAGAGATAATAAATAATCACTCAGTCCACCGGACTCCTTTTTCTTTATATTTTGCTTCCTTTGTTTTTCGTATACCTCTTCGTTTGTTGAAGAAACAGGCTTAGATAATAAATGTTGCGTGACGGTTGAGGTATCTGCTGAATCAGACAATGTGTCTTCAACATCGACTTCAGATTCAGCAGTGCCAATGTACTGCTTCAAAGGACTCGATTCTTTCTTTTGTATATTTTGCAAATCTTGCGCAGTAGTATTGCCTCTCGTCAAAAACTCTTGATGAGGCGTATTACTATCCAGAATGGATTGCAACGTATTTTCTAGCGGTGGAATTTCAAAAAATTGACCGGATACGTTACTTTCAGATCTCTGTCGTTCGTGCGTCAAGCTACCCTTTCTCGTTAAGGAGAATAAATTAGTGTTGCTATCATTTAACCGAGGCTTGTACAAGAAGCTGCTAGCGGTGTTTGGCGCGAAAAGCAAATTTGAGACGCTACTAGGCCCACCGTACTTGAATTGTGATGTAGATCTGCTCTCCCAAGTATGGTGAGTCAATTTTAGATCTAGCGAGCTCTTTTTGGAATCGATGAAATTATCGGATTTCGTTAGAGGATAGTTCTTGAGGTCGGAAGTGCTTTTTTCTGTGCTCAGGCGTCTGGAAAAGCTTTTGATGCCGGATGTGGATCGATATAAAGCGGCTGGGGAATCGTAGATACGTCCGCTACCACTTCTAGAGTCTTTGGTGGACGCTAAGGAGTGCAGGGAGGTTTCATGTTTTGAGCTGGATGATTTTAACACTTGCGAACCATACAAGGGCATGTGAATAGATGGAGTATGGACCTGATAAATATAATCGCTGTCTGTTTTTAACGAGGAGAAGCTCTGTTGATGCGGCAACGACACCGTGTCTTCATCCATTGCATCGTCTACTTGTGCCTTGTATGAAAACATTATCGAAGGTTGTGAAACTCTGTAACAAAATTTCTCATTTGTCCCTGTCCGCAATTTCTCGGATATTAAATTATTTTTGGACATACGTAGTAACTTACCCAAAAAATTCAGACAGGAATGTATGATAAACCAAAGGTGTAAAAAGTGTCAAATAAACTGCAGCAGTGAAATCCACGACACATAATCCTACCGGATTTTGTGTGTAGTTTAAAAAGCCTGCACCAATTGATTGTACTAAGTCCAGCATAGCTAACGTACCAGCATAAATGTAAAAACTTTTCTTTGCTGCAAAGGAAAAAGATACTTTGTAACATATAGATACATATAAAGCACTAAATATGATGAGATTGATCAACGTACTTGGAAGGGTTAAACGGTCTCGTAACCGTGTCCATGGCAGTATTAATATAAAAAGATATATCTGTAACAAGATTGTAATAGTAACTAGGGTTGTTTGCAGTGATGCTTATATGCATCGATGTATGTATGTTATTTCATTGTAGATTTACCATTGTGAAAACAAGACTGCTGCAAAACCAAAACATCATTCCCCCATGACCAAACACATAAAAATCTCTACTAGGGATATGGAATGTATCATCTGGTAAAACTAGCTCCAAGGTTCCTTGGGTTATGGTAAAAGCCAATGCTATAAATGACGTGGCAAGTAATACCCTACGAATACTTGAGCGACTATCCAAATGTCCTACAAATAAATAGTTATGTATTTGGAGTTTTTTAAATAAGCAATCTTAAATAACAAAAGCAAAATCAACTCACCAAAAGCCAAACCAAATATAACCACGCTCATCTCTGTGGACAACAGGAAAAATCTCACTGTTACCCACAGTATTTTGTCTGCCTTGCCACCAACAGTGGCTGCTGCATTTACAGTCATTGAAACGATACATCTTATCACTGAAATCACTACATTACAAATGACAAGTCCGTAAAATGCTAAAAATATTGGACTACTCGTTGCTCGTAATTTAAGCCGTGCTCTATTAAATCTCACTGTGATAAATAAAAGAAACAAGAGGTTTGGTATCAATATGACAATGTCCCATATTCGTACTCTGGAAAACAAAAAATAAATTGGTACAGGAGATCTGTAAAAACATCCCTAAATTAACACTTACCTTGAATCTTTGATTTCTTTATACAGGATCATCTTGCAAAAATGCTCCTCATCATCCATTGGTGAACTAACATTAGGAATCATTGTACTGCTCAGATCATACGTGTGTAACCAACTTTCAGAGACCTCTTCGCGCACTGCACCATACATATTTCTTGTTTTGTTGCACACTTTACATCAGAATCATCTCTCAATTTTACACTGGTAAACAAAGAAGTGACAGTATGTGTCATCCTAATGTAAAGTACAACAAATAACGTCTATAACGTAAAAACACATCGCGCTTGCGAAATCGTATGTTTATTCAATCGAAAAGAAGGTATAAACTAGAAATTCCTATCTATCTCATCAAAGCATTCAAACTAACTTTTCTAAAGCATTGCTTGCTAATTAAGGTGACATAATAAACATAACCTAAAATACTTGGCAATATTCCCAAGTGACGACCTTCGAACTTGCTAGAAACCGATGACCGACCAAAATAACGACATATAAACATTGAACTAACCCCGAAACTGTTCCCGCGAAATAAATGCTCTTTCTTATTGTTTAATCAGCGGAAAATCGATAAACGGTAAGTCTATTGTGTATCTGTCAAATTGACACTATGCTACCGCGTATAAAATCAAGAAATTACATTCGAATAGATTAGCGCTAATTGAATAAGGTTCACGGGCAAGATTTACGCGACTTACCCATTAGGTGCATAATATTATCGCTCTCATCTTCCCCGGAGGTAAATTATAACTCGCCCCTAGCACCGCACAGTTTCGAATTTTTGTTCGGCGTGTATAATTTCGCGCAGTTATTTTACGCTGCTACCGCACTTATTTGTCCGTTTGTCTTATCCACACACGGTCGTCTGATCTGATTGGCATTTTGCTATGAAATCCCAGTGTTCATTCTATCGGTCAGCTTCACGCCGATCACTCTGTCCCTCTCTTTTTTTTGTTCGCAGTAACGCCACACGGAGCTACCAAGAACCGTGTATTTGATAACCAGTAAGAGGAACGCGTAACGAAGTGCGCGTGACCGCGTAGTACGTGATTTCACGTCCGTATCAAATATACGTTTATACGAGGAGAACGGCGATAGTAGACGAGAAACGAGAGAAGGTATTCGCAGGTGACGCCACGACTTAACGCCTATCATAAAGGCAGCGCTTCCTCTTCTGCTCGTGAAACAACGACTTTCGAACAACGATGCGAACGCGTAGATCGTAGATTACGAAAGGTTTTCTCGATCGTCAGTCGCTTTCACTGAATCATTATTGCAACGATGACGGTACGGTGAGCAAGTTAGTTGGATAGGTTAGGTTGTTGAAGGAAAAATACGCGGAATGGCCGCGAATTACTGCTGAACCGGGAAATACGAAGCTTCGCGCTCTATTTACCATTCCGTACGAACCACGGTCTGTTTAAGGATTTTTCGAAGCGGTTACGACAGACGCGAAAGTAGAGTGGCTTTACGTGGCTCGTTGGATGGAACGAAACGGGTAATTGTCCAATGATTTTCGTGAGATAACGATGACCGTCGATTATTCGAGCGATTTATTGAGAAACGTTCATTGTGATATCCCTGCGCCGGAAGTCGGTCAAAGTTTCTTCGTTCAAGGGGATTACGAGTATTGGCACTATGGTTGTGATGGTTTTAACGATAAGGTCTGTAATTTGAAATTATTTTTGGGGGAGAATATCAACGGAGAAAGGAGAAAAACGATGAAATATTGAATTTAGGGTTGGGGATGTGGATATAGAACTCTGCAAACAATATGCTCGTGGGTTATAAGGAATCGGAACTTGGACCAATCCGTCCCAAATATCAGACGTATACAAGAAGCACTCGTCACGCTGGATGATAAGGAACAATCATTTATTGGATCGAGGGAGTGGATAGGGAGTTTCGAAGTAAGCCAATGTGCGAAGAATTACCGAAAAAATATCTTGGAAGAATAATTATATATATAATAATTATACAGTCTGTATCATAAATTTTGATGAAATAAGAGAGACATTGATTTTACTTGCAGAAGTAATTCGAATTTTTATATTCAAAAATTCTGTTAGATACAAATTTATCCATTCCACTGAAAAACATTTTTTTATTCCTACTGAATATTCATCAAGTGATACACGCGCACTTGACTTACCTTTTATTCATAAGAAACAGCTAAAAAGATAATACTAATTTCACAGATCTTTCACCCGTACTTGCAGGAAAATATCTTCTTTTTGTTCGTACCACGATTTCTGATATACTCTATAGCGTTGTAAACTGTTCTAAACACAATTTCCAAGAACTTTATTTTAACATTTATGTTCATTAGCGATACGGCCGATAAGCAGTATCTACACTTTTACCAAAAATAGAAGTAAACAAGCTAATTTCAGTTATCTTGTAGGTATGCCTTGTATTGAATCACTTGTACGAGGTTCTTAGTAAAATCGTGCATGTTCCAAATGGTAGAGCGTTGCGGGATCAAGTTCCAGTTATCAAGGATCACTTCGAGGAATTCGGTAGTCCAATCATGATGGGAGGAGATAGGGATTGTTCAAGTAAGTGCGTTGTAGGAATCCACGAGGGTGCAAACAACACCTATTTGTTAATCGTGGATCCGCATTTCGTTGGCCGAGCAACAGGAACAGAACAATTAGAGAATTACCGTTGGGTGAAATGGCAACGTTTGGATGATTTCGTTGGCAGCTCCTTTTACAATCTCTGTTTGCCTCAGATCAAGTTCATAAGTGCATACAATAAATAATATACTGTATATACATGTAAATACATCTGCATTTTCCATAATTATTTATCGCGTACTTTAATTCTATTGAAGGATTATTTTTGTAAAAAAAAAAAAAAAAAAAAAATTGGTGTATGGGATATTTTAAATAAGAAAAAAAAATTACAAAGTTACATAAACATAATGTGATGGTTGATATTTTTAGAAAGATTTCTTTTAATATATTTAGAAATATATTCACTGTACATGGGACGTCTTTGTATATTGCGTTTCTTATAAAATAATAATTATTACTGTAATCGTATATAATTCTTAGTCATTTAATCGGTATTTAACACTAAACAAACTCCTTGCAATACCCAGTGAGATATGTGTTCCGTGGTGGCGAGGTTTGCCTCGAAAACCAGACCTACCCCCATGGCGTTCCTTCGGTTAGACGTAGTGTACACTGGCGTTCTGAAAGTATTCTATAATTCACAAAATTACATATTAATTATTTAAACAATTTCAATCAATTAATTTACGCAAATTAAAATCATTTCATTACCTGAAGTCTGAGTCTATGAGCTTCTACTGGAATGATGATGAGAATTGGTAATTCTTCTATCAGGATTTTTGGATGTGATCTTTTAAGACATTGTTCTTGTAGATCCCATCTAGCCCCTTCCAAATATAATCCACTCACGTAACAACCCTACGGCATTTAATTATTATTTATCTGTATAGTTTGGCAAAATTCAAATACCATTACTATAAATCAATCAAAATATCAATCGGAATGCTTATGAACGCTTGTCTGTCTGTATTTCTGTTCGTTCAACTTTTGAAAACGAAATCAGGATGGTGATGTATGATGAATTATTGGTTACCTGGTCGGGTCTTTCCTCTACTTTCTCAGGTCTTGTAAATCTCGATACTGCCGTGTATGTGAGAGAACGATCCAAGGACCAACTATTTCTGCGACAAGCCATTTGCACGAGAGCTGCTAAGTAAGTTTCCGGGATGTGTAGCCCGGCTAACCAAAGAACTATAGGCTCGCTCGTCGAAGACTAAAAATTTTGAAAAAATCCATTAGGAACGGTTCTTCTAACTTTGATACAAGATTTCAATATTTTATTTAATGTCGAAATCTTTTGCCAAGCGAATTTTGTTTTCGACTGAATACTTAACGAAGAAGAAGAAGATAATTTTCAATGTTTTTGATAAATCAATAAATCATGAAATCTGTGCTGACTGTAATATCTCACCCAATTAGTGTACTGTTGTATCCTCTTCTCGAAATGTTCGATCCATCCACCAAGATTTTTCCTCGTGTCTGGCGCTAGTATGGCCCATTCTTGCGGCAATACGCCATTGTATAATGCCGCGGATATATTTTCGAGGGTCGTGTCCATTCCGATTTCTCCAGCGATAGCCTAACGGTATATAAATATATCTGATAAAAATATGCAATCCTTAAAAGATTATCAAAGGAAATCACATTTAGCCTATCACAGGAGAAATTTCACTCTAGCGCGTCTCTTTTATTTCGGAAATCAATAAAGTCGTACACTCGTGGAAGATTTGAAATGTTGAAAGTTGATTTACGCTTGTATGAGAGGGAAGGAAGTACAGACCTTTCTCAACTGCGTTAATGTCCTCTTCATTACTCTAATCAGCGTATTAAATCTCTCCAATTCTTGAAAAAGAACAATCGTGGTTGGAGTTATCGTTGGACCAAAATGTTTCCTCACTTTAACGAGATCATACTCGACAGGAACTTTATTCAATATGTCTTTCGCAATGTTGTCAATAAATTCATCTTTACTTATTCCAACCCCGCTGACCTCTAAATAATAAAACAATGTTTCTCGTAATTCGGACAGAAAGAGAATTATTTATAGACAGTTATTCGTAGAAAAAACTTACTCCTTTTATCCAGGCGTACTAGAGAGAAATATATTTTTATAGCACGATATCAGAACGATAAATTGGAGAATTGGACAATTTGAGACGAAAGCTTGTCAAATTTTTCAATTTTATAATATTAATGCAACTCGAACGTAGCTCGTACAAAAATTTATCTTAATCGAAAGATCTACAATTTCATGATTCTGCTCTACGATATACAGGTAATTTACATTGTAACATAAAGTAGGATTATTCGAGACATCTACAATATTCTTTTACTCGCTCGAAAATAAAAAAGAAAAAAAAGAAAAAATAACAAAGCTTGTTATGAACTCTTCAATTATTCAGACGACAAACCGATTAGTCCCATTATCAAACTACCTTGGTCACGTGCTTACCAGTTTGCGGCTGCAGTTCTATAAGATTGTTCCACATTTCTTTCGCAGCTTGAGTGAAGTAGCCAATTTCGGCATTTGGGTGCAGTCCAAAGACATCTGGACTGTTCACCAGAGGTAATCCCTCGATGAACTCGAGATAATCTTCTAATTCGCCTTCCGGAGGGATCACGTAATCGACTTCCTCGTCGTGATAAAAGTGGAAGGGTTGGAAGCTGTCGAAAAGGAAATCTCCGAAGTATTCGTCCATGTAGGTTTCGGATACTCGACGATCGTAGCTGTCTATCACTCGTCCACCGTACATTACCTAAGTTTCGTAAAATTTAGAATTTCTTAGCTGAAGATTGGAAAAATAGATGTTTAGAGCAGAGCTTTTCGTAGACAATTACCTGAATTCGTATAATAAAATTCAAATTTTTGAATTTAATCATTGAGAAGTTGTAAAGAAGAAGAAGTTCTGCTTAAAACTGTCAAATGTTTCAAAGTTCGGCAAATATCTAAGAACTGCAGATTCGTTTACTCGGAAAGTTTTAAAATCCGTGTCATATTCGGGATGTTTTACGACAGGTGATAAAACAAGATAATCTCGTTTAAAACTAAACTACCTTTCTTAAATATCGTAAAAGACAAAGCTATGGCTAGTCATGCATAAAACATACTTCTCCTATTAAATATTTCAAGCTGTTCCAAGGGAGCCTGGGATCTTTCGCTGTGAACGCCTTGGTCAAATAAGTATTCAGAATAATACAGCATACATTGAAATCCGATTCATTGAAATCGTAATTTATATTCCAGCCAATCTTGTCGTATCTCCTTCTCTCCTACCGAGCGTAATCAAACAGTCAATTCATCGTAATATACGAGACTTCGCTTTTACTCGGTTAAGCAATACTTGGGTTAATTCTGGTCTGACTCACTTGAATAACCGCGTGATAGAAAGCTAATACGTAAATTAAATGTTTATAGGCAGGATGTGCACAACTTTCAAGCATTCGAGGCCTGATTTTTAAATAAGTGTTCTGGAGATTTAATTTCAATCCACTAGGTGGCTCCGTCACCACTAAAAGCAGAAATTGAACATTATTTCATGAAAGCTTATCTAAAGGAAGAAATGGCAAAGAATTTGTTTACTCTGAAGTAACCTTTCAAAGATTGCTGCAATATTCCGATAGGAAAAGTGGGAGTTGGATCAGTCGTGAGCCACAACCGGAAATCGGGATGAGGCTTTCCAACCTCGTCCAACAGTTTCTCTAGTTCTCTGGTGAAACTTAACAGTAAATGGCAATTTTGGAACATTAGCCATTGTCCTCTAGACACTGCAACTTCTAACAACTCTATCGCAGTCTGAAACGTCAAATTGAAGAAAGTATGCATCAATTTTTCTCAAAGTCTAAAGAACTTCGGTCCTACAGGGGTCAGTTAAATGATTAACAAATTAAATGATCTACCTTCTCCTGGCCCTGTCCAAGGGACAAATATTTGAATCTGCCGCCTCCACAACCGTGTTTGTCTGCCAATTTCATTAGTTCCGAGGAAGGATCAGATCCAGGGCTTAGAATGAAAATAACAGGCATTGTAGGCGTGCTTTGTTCCAAGATTAATTCGAGACTAATATGTGGGGGTGTGATGTATTCTTCTCCCATGATCTCGCTGATGTAATCGATCACACTGCGATAAACTCGATCGACGCGGAAACAGCGTATCAACATAAGCTTTTCGAAGGGTTTTAATTTGGCTGAGTAGCCCAGAGGAAAGTCCACAGCCTCTGGGGCGTCCATGTCGTACCACTGAAAGATTTTTATTTAATATCTACATGTCCTTTAAAATGGCAACACTTAGTTTATTGCATCTGAAATCAATTTGTAATATTGAAATTTTCGTATCTAGTAGCAACGCCGTATTAATTAATCGGAGAATTTTTACGATTCTGTCGAATGACTCAATGAAAATTATAACAATAAACGTTCGAAGGATCAGTTTTGGTCGCCACTTACAGCTTGCCAGTCATCCGCGTGTGAAGCCAGTTCGTCCGCAATGTTTCCAAACTTGTCTGGAAAATCGTTACTCAGTTTCAACAAATCCGCCCATCCAGCAGCTGGTAACCATTCCGTAGGATTAATTTTTGGCGATTTTTCCAAAGTGATACTTCCTTTAATGAAAAAGTCCAATTCCCGTTGACTGACGTTCCCTATACTTTGCTCCAGTTTCGTGCAAATTTGAAACGAGAACAGTAATTTATGCCTTTCGAAAATTCCCGTACAACCATAGTCGTACACGTTCTTCGTCAGCATTGGGATAATATTCTGCAGACGACGTTGTAACGTTGGATCCGGCAGCGCTTTCCTCAGCGAATAAATGAACACCTCCACGTAGCTGATCAGAGAATACTGATACATCGGATTTACCATGGCCATGTCGGCCAAAACGAAGAACAATAACGCTCCTCTTTTTGCCACTGATCGATATCCATCTCGGAGCTTGTTCACGTCAGAAGCTGTCACTTCAGCTAGATACAACTTCCTCATTACTTCTGCAGCGCTAGATTTCGTGCTTTCTAGAGTTTCGATCAGCTCGATATTATCTAACATATTGCCTTTATTCGTAGCAATTTCGAGAAGTAAACTGTCTTCTAAGTGTTTCAGGAGGTTCTTGTTCTCGCTGGTCTCGATGATCAAGTTTTCTCGTTGTTCCTCGATGTCTGGTCTCTCTGTTCGAACGACCACTGATAGTAGTTGATCCTCCAGTCCCTAGAATTTAATAGTTTCATTTATTTAATTCTTTTATTTGCATACGTACAATTCCTTAGTAGTCAGATATTTGTTTTCTAGTAGAGAGATTCTTTTAAATCGTGGTAACCATTGTTTCATTTCGTACTCTTTTCAGCAAAGGTTCTCCTTTTATTGAATGTTTTACTAGTCTTTTGAAAAGTGATTTTTCCAAGCTATCCGAACTATCGTTTCGCTTTAATTTAAGATGGATGGAAAGTATCATTCGTGGATTGAGCGGAGTATTTATTTAAATTTGCAATTATATTATAGGGATAATTGAAATGAAAGACAAATTTTCAGAACGAACCCCTAGGGTCACCATGTAATTGATCACGGTGGTCTTGGCATATACAGCAGGATCGAATATGGGATTCGACATCTTCGTTGTGAGGTACATCCTGAATTTCGGATCATAATCCACTTCCTTATCACCGAGGAGCACGAACATTCTACCTCCCACATCTGCAATAAAATTTTATCTCCCATATCCATTTATATTTAAACATAAAATACACATGAAATACTTTGTATGTTCTTCGATAGGACGTTATCTAAAACAGGATCAATTTCATCGACGTCCTGGAATAGAACTGGAAGACCGTATTTTATTGCAAGTTCCACTTGCTTCAAAAAGTCTGGATCAGTGAACGATAGGATCTTTAAATTCTTCTTCTGTTCTTTCTTTTTGATCCAATTCAGAGCTTGTTGCTGAGGATCGATGCAAACAGGGAATCTCGATGCTCTCGTAGTTAGAATTCCGTTTTGCACGGATAGTTCATCAGGTGGTAGGCCCTCGGATGTCCATCTTAAATAAATCGTCTAATGAATTTTTTTATTATTTATGAAAATAAAAAGACGGGAGAAAAGAGTAGAATAAAAAATAGCAAAAAGGCAGAATAAAAGTATCTTGCTAACGTGCTGATTTCAACGTCACTGCTTAGCTCCGTCTGGATCTTGAACGTATCCGTGAATGGAATTCCTTTTTGCACTATACTGTTCCACCAATCGTCGTATACCATCTGATTCCTATACTCGTAAGAAAATGGTCCACAATATGCGAGAAATCCAGCGGAAAGCAAACAATTGCCAGTAATTTTCTCTATCTGGCCATGCAGCGTCTCCAAATCTTTTTTCCATCGTTCATTTTCAGAAGACAATCCGCTAATTAATTTATCAGCAGCTATTAAACGCCTCTGAAGCAAGTCTGTCTCTTCTTGCAATTTTTGTCTTTCTTCCATAGCATTCTCATATTTTGTATTCAAATCGGCAATGGCTCTCTCGAGCCTCCTTAACTCTCGTTCTTCCCTTTCCAAGGCTTTTCGTGCTCGTTCCGATTCAGCTTCTAATTCCTTAACGCGTTCTATCTTTGGTTTCACCTAAGGAAATACGACGGATTCAACGTCGAGATAAAATTTTCACTTTTACTTTACTTCGTTCCATTCAAATTTGGAACTTTGGATATTAACTCTGTTTCATTAAAGTTACGAGTTTCAGACATTTATTTCGTTTGTTCATTCTAATTTACAGTGTTCCTTTTCTCAAAATTCTGTGTTTCATCTGTGCTTTGTTAGAATTACGCGTTAGAGAAATTTATCTCGCTGCGACAACACGTTGAAATTTAAATATCGTACCTCTCTGAAAACGGCACAGTAGTCCAGCACAGCGAGTACGAATCTGTATAATCCGTACCCAGCCTTGCTGATATGCTGCATTTGATCCAACTTAGTAGTTTTCTTTAAATGAGCTTTGACTGTTTGTTGTTGTTTCAACGTGATTTTATCGCAGTTCATCTCTTGCAATTGTCGTAGAAATGCTGGGTCGCTCATCATTCCCTTTGCACCTTTCCAAGAGATGTCCTTTATGCCTCGCAGCATCGCCACGCATTCCGAGACGATTTGCACAGGTTCCGGCGGAGTTGCAAACGATCTAAAAATATTTTTAATATTTTGTACATTTTTTACGCGTTTAATATTTTTCACATGTTTTTATATTTATTTCGATGTTCCAAAGAAATGAATTTCTGCTAGAAATTTTATTCGAGAGCCGTGTTTTCCCAAGGGAAATTAAAGTTAGTAACGACGTTTACTCAAGTTTCTCTAATGTTTTTCCAACAGTGCAAAAAATTAAATTTCTGTTATATCTTTTTTATATATATTTTTTATATATTTGCAAAACAGAAAGAAAAGTTAACAAACCTTATTTCAGTAATGTCGGCTTTCTCGAGTTCCCCAAGGGCCGCTCTGGCTGCATCTAAGGCAGGTTGCGCGTCAGCCAACGCCTGTTTAGCTTCCGTTTCCTCCTTGTCGATAATCTTCCTCTGTTCTTCTATCGCTTGTCTTTCCTGCTCGCTCAGCTGTTTCTTTTCCATCGCAATATTCGTACTTTCTCCTATGGAAGCCAATAGTCGCTCGCAGTTTCTCGTCTGATCAGCTACTTTTACCCTTTGCACGGCCAGAATTTGATTTAACTCGTTCAAAGTCACCGATGCCTCCGCGATCTTCTGCAGACCTTTAAAATTCAAAAAAATACAATTTCACATTTTATTAGAATATTCCCTTGAAGATACTTTACGATGTAATTGCGATCAATTAATTTCTCCGACTATTTCCAGCGTCGATTTTTAATTTTTAAATTCAATCCTTCAGCGAACAGATAATAAACGCGGTGCAAAGGTTGAAAGCCTTCGCTACGAACCTCCGGAAAGTCGATCACATTGTGAATTTATGTAATCCCTTGTTTCTACCAACAGATGCAGATAACTGTTTATAAAATCTAAATAATGTTTGGGAGTCACGTAATTTCTTCTCCGTAGTATAGTTTGAAATTCCACCGTGTAGTCGCAGACAGTCTTATGAGTGAACACCATATGTTCTACTAGGGCATCTCTGTAAGTTTGTGATACGTTTGGGTGCTGAAAAAGATTATACAATTCATACGTTCTAGATAATACTGTGGATTGTTTTGCATTTATGAATAAAAGATCTTTCGAATTGGATCGTTCAAAATTGACCAAACAATTACATACGTCTCTAAGAGTGGCGTTAGCCACGGAAACTAAAGCCTGTTCAGGCCAAGGGAACATCCAGTCTATGGTGGTACTGTTCACCAGACCAGGGTAACTTCGACATCTTGTCCTTAATAAATCTCCCGATGGACTCATCGACAACGCTATCCGTAAATTTTGAAGACTGGTTTTCACGAAATATGACCATACACTTTCTCTAAAGCATAGCAAGAATACCTCTGTTATTTGTCTTTTCACTATCGAGGAGCTAAAGTAATTAATACGAAATTATTTCATTCTTTTCGTATCAATCTCTGTTCCATAAACTTTCTCGTCAATGAATTCAACTGGAAAAACTGTAAGCAAACCTGGTGACACCGAAGCCAGCATTTACAGCCTGATTTCTGCAAGAATTGACGATTTCGTCCTTATCTTCGTCGGTGAACAGCGCTGGTACGACACCAGTCATCAACATATTGTTTACCAACTCCAGAAAACTTTCGTCGATAACATGAGCAGATGTAAATAAGAAGACGATTCTCTGATTGTCTACGCCAACCTTGTTGTACAGTGTTTTCATATCATCGCGAAAAGAAGCTTCGTTGTAGCCTCGAGATAGACTAATTTCGAAAATTTGGAAGTTGGCTGCGTAAGCTGCTAATTTGATCACCGATTTCTTCCCACTTCCACCGATGCCAATCACCAAAACGTGCCCTCTGTGCATTCTGAGTGCACGGTGAACTCTAGTCAAGTGCTGGAGCGCATCGTTGAAGAGGACCATTTGCAACGTGGTCACGCTTCTCTCGTTATAATCTTCGTAGATCTGAAAAGTCAATTTTGTGGAAAATAGTTTAATACAAGGTGGAGTGGAAATAATAGTACGACCGAGAAACGAGGTGATTTTCTGCGAAAACGTAAGCAAAAGGTGCGGTATAAGGCTCTTCTTGTATCTGGTTTCACCCAAATAACAGTAAGTGATCAAAATTTTTGTTCTTTACCAAGGAATGTTAATTACCTCTAGGAACAAACTGTAGACAGCCTCGTAGTCCAACAAATCTTCGTAGAATCGTGGTTCCCCCTCGTTAATCGCGTTTCTAAAATCGCCAAATAGCAGAGGATCCCTCATTACATATTTGATAACGTCAGGTTCTTCCTCCCAATATTCTTCGATCTTCTCTTTCACGTATGTAGCTACGATACTCTCGTCCTACGATCGAATTCTAATTTACATACAAAGATTTCCTTTCTTTCCTCTATTACTTACGTCTTCGTTTATCAAACGATCGCATATAATTCTGGCGAACTCGTTCCTCCAAAGTCTAACGATCTGTTTCACTTTTGGAAGATAATCAGGATGGCTTTGAAGAAGTCCAGCCGTGATTCTCGACAAATCTCGCATATTAAAAATGTAATGGAATTTATTCGGTGTGGGTAATAATTCCGCAGTAACTTTCTGAAGAAATAGGAAGGTGAGAAATTATGTCTGGTTAAATTTTAAGAATCGAGAAAGGAGCAAAGGGCTAGGAGATCAGTCAGTGTAAGTTAGTCTTTCGTTAAAGGAGAAATACCTGATAGAGGTTCAGAGTAATTTGCACCAGAGTTTCTGCAATTGCTTGCACTTCCTCTGAAAATGTTTGCAAGTGTCCGCTGAGTATGCTTGTGTAAATGTAACAAAGCGTCTCATTTGCTGGAAATATAACGTTATAGACGGAGAACATGGAGATGAATCTTGGATCCACTTCGTTCCTTCCTCCACCGGGCTTTCCCATTGCCGCTAAATAACCTTGTAAAATAATAAACCCTTCATAATCCGAATTTTAAATCGATATAATGTTGAAAGAGAAAATTCGATAAATCAACTTACACATATCTTTCATGTACATTAAAGAAAGGTCCTTTCCACGATCGTAGAATCCACCCTTTTCGAACAAAAACTTGAGAAGCGCGATAGGTTGCTGGGTACCATAAGTGTCCACCAGTGGCATATTCATGTCGTCGATGAAGAGTAACAACTTTTTACCAGGAGGTGGCCCATAAGTTTCCCTCGTTCTCTTTTCCACAACAGCCTCTATATTTTTTTGCACGTCCATCGAAGTTGTCCTCGATGAGAAATTGATGAGAAGTTGATTCTAATGGAAATAGCATCAGAGATCGGAGAAGTGAAACGATGAGGCAATATATGTATACTTGATATTGGATTTTTTACAATAAACTTCTTCTTTCCTCTGTATTGTTTCTTTCGCGTTAAATTGATTAATTTTTTGCCGACCACATTCATGACAGGGTTATTCGTTTTTAAATCCTACGTATATCCTAAAACTTACGTATTTCTCGATGCTCAGATTTCGAAGAAATTCTTGAATTATAGCGGTTTTCGAAGTACCAGTTTCGCCAACTAAAAGAGCTGGCCGATCTCGTTCGTTCATCATGTTAACGAACCACGTAGTTCTTAGAGTGTCTATGGTAGGAACCAAAATATCGGAGAAATTTTTCTCCCTGTCATGGACATAATTAGGGACCAGAGCTCTCCATGGGATCCATATATTCTTTTCCAAATCCAAGAAATAATCGTACAACAACTTCTCCGTCACGGGTATGTATCCTGGTGATAATTCGAGAATTTATTCATTTTATATTTATTTATTTTAGTTAAACGAAAAAGATGATAAATTACGATAGCATCGAGTTCAAAGTATCTTAGATTGTCCAATGAGTACTCTGCTCGTTTTTCATAGTTTCAAACAAATTGCCAGGAATTCGAACACAAATTGACTGGCTGACGATGCATATGTATAGAAATAAAAATATCTCTAATATAAAAATAGTTTGCGAAACTCACGCACAGTAGCTCGTTTTTCAACGGTATCTTGGACAAGCATAAATCCAGAAGTTCTCTTTATGTAATCGTCAAAGTCAGGCCTGTTTTCAGTCACCAGGGAGGCTCCTAAGGACCAGTAGCAAGCTTGAATGTACATCGCCTCGAGAATTTCCCCTCTAGAGAATAACGCTTCTGCCCTTATTTCTTCCTCTTCCTCGGTCTTGGTAGTAGGAGTTGGTCGAGTATCCAAAGAAGCGAGCAGACCGTCGAATACGTAACAAAGTTGTATTACCTGAACGAAAGACGTTCGTTAGTAATTCTATACTTGATTTTTGACATAATTTGAAGTAATTAAGCGAAGAAATTGTATATTGTCAACGTGAACCAGGTAGGAATCTTTTGGATAAAGAATTAAAAAATTGTAGCAAATTTAAGTTAAATTTTTTGAAATTATTCAGAACGATTCTTCGATTCATTTTCGAATACTACATATTCTTAAATCTTGCGATCCAAATTTTCCTTCTTTTTTCATATTAATCGTAACGCTCGATCAAAGTCCGTTAATACTCGATCTTGAATCGTACGAATTCTTTCCCTGATAAGTTACAAACGGCTAGATCACAGTTTCTTTTTCGACATTCTGCATTCACATAAAAGGACGAATTAATTAGCGTATAAAAGTTTAATTGCTACCATGTTCAGTCCGGTTTGTGGTATGATCATCTTAAGCGGTGTAACTTGTTGTAACCCGAGCATTCCTTCTATAATGAGAGCTATCCCGCCGTGCACGTATTTCTCGCACATTCCGCTCAGTAGCTCCTGGTCCGATTCGCTCTTGCTCCGTATCCATTTGTCCATGTAAGGCTGATAACCCAAGTTTTTTGGGTCTACGTACACCATGCCTGCTCTGGATACAGTCGCTGGTGAGGCGTACTGCAGGTCGCCTACCTTTTATAAAAAAAACTTCAGTGAAAATCGTTATTCAGGCAAACCAACGAGTTCTCTCTTTCTGTATCCTATTTAATTTAAATCGTGTCACGTAAAAGTAATACACGATCGACCGATTTAGTTACAATCACCTCGAACAGTAGACTGCAATGATTCTGCATCTTGATTCTTTCTTGATTGGCCAGAGTCAATAATTTGTTATCGTCCATCACGGAATTCATATTCTCGATCCATTGTGGATCTACGTCACCGTCGAACAAAATATATTTTTTCTCATCCATGTTCGAGTTCAATGGTCTGTTCACTTCCCGAAAAATACAACTTAGGAGACCGTCTGTCCAATCGCGCGTCGCTGGATCCAGCACACCATAAAGTTCGTTCACGGTGCACGCCTGAGTACAATGTTATTTATTACGTAGAAAATAAAATGACAGGTGTATCGATTTTGATCCTAAATATATCACGGACTTGTACAAATGGCATATTTCTATTACGTGTTCGTGTTATGATTGTGAGCATTGAAGAGTTAATTATAGCGATGCAGTACCTTTGGATTTAAAATATAGAGTTTGGTAGGTTTGTCGAGACGAGTTTGAGCTTTGCAAAGAGTTTCGATCACGACGGTCTTCCCGCCTCCTGTCGGTCCTACCACCATTGTCGAGTGTCTAGTCATCATTACTTCGTATAGTTGCACCACTTTGTCAATCTGCGTAGTTGGGACACTTTCATGAATGTTTGTTATTCGCTATATTACGTAATTGGAATATTTACGATACTGATGGAATAATACGCTCGATGGTAATTTTTAAGAAGACGATTGTAAGTGTTCAATGATTTATATCTACATCTATATATATCGAGAACTTTTTATTTTTTTAATTTTCAAACCGTAACGTATCTTTGCATATAGCAGATCGTCTTCTTTGTTCGACTATGTAAAATACTCTTTTACTCTCATGACAAATATAAATTTATTACTTTTCTTACTCGTGTGCTTTTCAAATGAAATTGTTCGAAAGCAAAAAATACTACCTGTTCAGACAAGATAATATATCGTTGCTCCTCCAGTACTTGATTAACAGCGTTGTTAAAATCAGGATAATGAACCCTCGGACAATCGAGGTTTGGAAAGAGGTCAGCGATTAATCCCAGAAACAATGGGACGTCGTCGAAAATAAATTTCGGCAAATTCATGTCTCGAAGCGCCCTCATGAGTACCACGTCTTCAGCCAGGTCACCGGAAGTCCTCTTCAAGTGGCCGGCCATATTGAGCACGGATTTGAGTGCTCTCAGACCGAAGTCGTAGTGGTTCTGCTTGCTCAGTTGTTCGCGTGCCAATTTGTACAGAACAGTCATCTTCTTGGCTAGAACTTTGGCGGTCAAGAAGCCGGAGCTGAACAGCTTTATCTGGCAAATCAGCTCGTTATCCGGAACTATGCACACCACTGGCCTGAACAGCGCTTTCACCGATTCCGGAAGTTCCGTTCGACCCGCGTACCCTGGATTCATTGTGATGAATATGCCCACTTTCGAGTCGAGCACTATGTCTTGCCCCTCGAACTGCCGTTGCAGAGAGTGGTTAAATTTAATTAGACGTAAATTTGGCTTATTGGTACTGGTGACGAGAGGTGACAACGAAAGGATGGTGATAAATATCAAAATACATAGTCATGAAATTTTTAGACTGTGACTAATCGAGTTTGATGTACGCGCTAATCTACATACCGTGATAATCATTGCGGTAAATAGGGGCATATCGATTCAATAAATTTAATTCGATTTATCTCTCGTGTCGTAGGACACGCGCCACGAATAAAAGATACCGTGCAAACTTATTATTTGTTACCAATTTTGCATAGAAATATTCGAGACGAATTATTGTTCGAATATACTTGTCATACGTATCGTTGAATTTATCTCGAAATGTGGCATAAAGTAGCGACAGTAAAAACATACGATTCAATTAAAAAAAATTAAATTGATATTGATACGTTAGAGAGAATAAGATGATTTATTGTGCATGATTTATACGTAAAAAGATAGATACATGATGGAAACACCGAACTTCTTAAAATACTTAAAAAACTTGATAAGAAGTTTCGGAGAAGTTCCTTTATATTTTCTTACCATAAATCTTGATGCTTTTGCCATCAAAGCGGAGCGTATAGTTTGAAGCTGAGTAGAGATAACCGATAGGACAGAAATATCGATGCGATTAAATTCGTCAAAGCAACCCCATACTCCGCACTGTGCCAGGCCACTCAGTGTGTTTCCTATCGCCACATAATCCATCCCTTCACCGCAATTTGTGACGATGCACAGTAATCCTAACGCCTTCGCCAAGTCTTTCGTGGTCTCCGTTTTTCCCGTTCCAGCAGGACCTGAGGAAATAAAAGAACATCTACACTCTTGGTATTTTTTAAAGTAAATACCAATATGTACTTGATTCCCCATGCTTACTAGAAAAAATTAAATCTGTTAGTAATAATAATAATTATATCTATGAAATAAAAATTTGGTAAGTTAGATCAAGATTGTTAACAACCGCTAAGAAATAATTTCGTAAGTAGATATTTTTAGAAACCACTGTGTCCTCTACAATGTACCTGAAAGAATTTTTCAAAGTCTTTCACCTCGAGTTCTGTTTTATAAATTGTTCCTGACTGATTAATTAATTTTCAACTATATTTTCCAATCTTAATGTCATCGTTTTTCTTAATTTCATCGCGTGAATCGCTATACCTGCAGGAGCACCACCCAAGTGCATCGAGAGAGCTTGTGTGATGGTCAAGTATATTCTGTCTGTCAAAGGTGTAACAACGAGTCTTCCATTGAGCCCCATGTACTCGTAGCCGTATTCGAATGTTCCAGTGCACTGGTACATCCAAACATTATCCAGATCGTGAACCCAGTAAAACCTTTGCAAGAAATTTACACTTACGTATGAAATATATCGTATCTCTTTTCTGATACACGATAAAAATTTGTACAGATATTAAGCGTCGTAATTGGTACTTAATAGGAACAGAGAAAATAGAAAGGATAACGAATAAAAATAAATAAGAAAAATAGGAACGAATAAGAAGGAACCTTAATTGACTTTCCCACTCGAATTCCGAAGGATCCATGATACTGTCTCTGACGAAACCTTCCACGATATCTCTCATATGAACATCGAGTGTTAATACCATGTCAAATTTTTTTCTATCGTTGTTCGTCAACGTAGCACCACCCATCAGTGTTACCACTTCGTTTAGTTGGTTGTTCAGTTGCTTCAAATACTGCAAACGAGACGATCGATGTATCCGAGTCCTCCGTATACGGGAATCTTATTAATTTAATTCAAAGAGAAGCGTACATCTTTCATTGCACGCATCTGTCCTTGAGACATTTTCTCGAACACGTTCTCCACCTCCGCTGTCCACCATATTTGATCAGCTGCCAGGATCATCATTCCTTGGAAGTCTAGCATCCATTGTGTCCTAGGTCTTCTGACCTGGAGAATTCCAATCGATTTTCTTAAATCGACGTTATAGTATGGTAATTGTATAGAAAATGGTACACCTCGTGGATTTCAATAATTTTGTAATATTGATAACACTAAATCATACGGAATTTAATGTACTTGGATGTGATTAATTGGTACCTGAATACCATAATAAATACAATGTGTATAAATACTTTAAGTAGCCACTGTATAACTGTAGCTTAGTTTTCATTTCAGGGAAGTAGAAAAAAATATTTTCAATACAATAATATTTCTACTACTCGTATTTCCAAAGCTTGTAGCAAGCTTGGTACATGTATAAAAATTAAGTATAAAAGACTCACCTTCCCATAATCGTAGATAGCCTTTTTCGTCAAGAATCGGTTCGATCTCTTCATCTCTTCCAATGCAAGCACCATCCATTCTTCGATTTTTCCTTCGGCTAGAACCACGTTTCTGAAGTCCATTACCTCTTTCTCGCAAGATATCAAGCCAGTGGCTATCACGCGTTCGGTATTGTTTATTTCGAAACGGAATTTGTCCAAATTATCGAACATCTTGCCCACGTGTTCTTGAATGGCGATGGGTTCACCGCTCCCAAGGATACTCAGTAGATCGTCGTCACTGAGGAAAGTAAATCGCGGGAAAACTGCTCGTTTGCTGTTCAAGTAATTTGTCAGCGACTTCTGACATTTGTCCAGTGCAAGAATCATCGATTCGAACTCTTCTTGTCGACCTGGATCACGGATATAATTTATTTAAACTAATTTTTATATAATTTTATATTTGATAAAGATAAAAGCATTGAAATTATGTATTTTAATTTCTTGAGAATTTTAATTCGTTTACATAATTTATGTATGCAGAATTTTCTATCAAACCAAATAATCTAATTACAATTAATCTAAGCAGTTTGTTTCAAAATCATAAAACAATTCAAATCAATTTCCCCTAATTTTACCTTTAATCATGCAACATTGGAGAACGTTCAGCCTCTTCGACGTGTCTGTCATAATTTTCTTAAAAGATTTGTCAATTTCGTCGAACTTCTTCGCTTCGTCTGGCAATTGGAGTCTTATGTCACCGCCTACGAAAATGCCCTCGAGGTATAGCCATTTTTTCTGCAGTTGTACCCATAATTCGATAACTTCGGAGATCGTGTGCATCGTGACTTCCCAGTTTTGCACTGTACTGAGAAAAGGGCCGATGAATTGAGAGGCTGCCATGCCATTCACGTTCATCATGTTGTCTTCTAGAGTCTGATTTAATTCGTCTATTGGTCCCAAAATGAATCCCCGATCCTCGGTACCTAAAAATCGTGCATTTCGTATCACTTCATTCAAATTTAGTCCTCATATTACCCTCGAAGTTTCGTACAAAGCACGATTTTATGTCGTTATAATTTTTCAATTTTCTTTTTTAATTTTCTTACTTTATTTATTTTTCTAACGCTCGCTATAGTATTGAAAGCAAAGATGCAAAAGCAAAAGCGTACCTTTGTAATGTTTCAGTACAGTGAATTCCATGTTTTTCCAGACTTCAGCCAAATCTTTTAAACCTCTTTCTATGGCGAGCTCTTTCACGGCATTCGTCACGATCTCTTTGGCTATTTCTTGGTATTTTCCTAATTCCATAGCGAACATGTTCTTCAGAGTGAATCTTAAACGTAAATACGCAAATTAAAATTTTACATTATCGCTACACTTATGAGCCAACAGTGAGCAAAAATTCCCTTCGATCGGAACATCATTGGGGATGAACTCACCCTTTCAGTATCTCTATTTCCTTTTCCCCCATGTTTTAAAAGATTCACATATATTTTATCAAGAACACTAGGTCTTATGTTACTATGAACAGTTAGCAAAACAAAAATTCTGTAAAAAAGAAACGAATTAAGCGTCGTTTTAAGCTTCTTTACCACACAAATTTCAGAATAATACTTCTAATCCTACGGTTGTAATACATAACACGATACTCAAAATATAATTATGGTTGATCATATAAAATGATCTTAATATTAAACTATTTCCTAAACCTAATTATAAAACCTTCCTTATATCTCTTTCTAAAAAATGCACAAAAGAGCCAAAAGTTGTCTGATTTCCTATTTTATCTATCTGATCCAAAATTTCCTTCTATTTCTAAATTCCTCTAAAAACACTTAATAACTTAAAACACACACACACACACACACGCACACACACGCACGAATCCACTTTGAAAGCATCATAAATATTTCGCACAAATTGAACACTTGTCCATCCACAATTTTGTCATTTATTTTTCACCACCATCGCACCTGTCTGGGTCCATATCGAAATATCGTCCAGTTTTCTCCATTAATTGCTTCCAGTGTCTCTCCCTCATCGCCTCGTTCTTCAATTCGATGAACAGTGGCACAGAGTTCTTGAAGCTCTTCATATTCGCATCTAAGGCCTGTCCAACGCTGAGATTCTTCACGAATTTCGAAAGTTTGCGAAATTCCCTGATAAAATGGTCCATCCCATCCATCAGCTGTTGAGGATTCAGGTTCACCCAAAGCGTCTGCGCCCACACGTCCCTCTTACTTTTCTGTTTCTGGTACAATTCGAATAATAATTCCATGCCCTCGTAGTTCTTTTTGATTTTTAAGAAAACCGAATAGTCAGTCGCTGGCAGATCGAACAGTATTTCCGAGTTGATCAGGTTAAGACGTCGTTCTTCGTATTTTGCGATCAGTTTCCCGTATTCCTGGGCAATTCGGGAATAGAAATTTTAAAACGGAAGAGTGCAAATCGATGAAAATTGGACGCGCAAAGAGTTTGGTTGAACGATCTATGTCAAATATATTATTTTCATCTTGCAAGTAATAATTAGTTTTAAGACCGAATAAAATAATTTTCAAATAATTTTCTATTGGTTAGCTCTTTCAAATAAAATAATACGCGATTTAGATTTTATATACATTTGAGTTATAAATGACACGATCGGACTGTTTTACAGTGTAAAGAAAAGAAAAATATTAGAATATCGAATCGATTTAGTAGTACTATGAAATTTACTTTCTTTTCTGTTTTTAATTAATACGAAACAGAAGCTGTCGATAAGAACAAAAAGGAAAAATATGAAACTCACGTCCATCTTGAGCAGTCCAAGTTCGAGATCCTCACCGACACTGCCAGGGCCATTGGCCTCGAAGTCTGCTGCGAACTCTTCGAGTTCTTTCACGAATGCATTAATCTGCTCTTGCGTCATGTCAGAAAATCTATCAGAAGTACTTGCTAAAGTGGAAGCTCTGTATAAAGCGCCCAAATATAGAGACTCCCAGTCACGTTGCAAAGTGTAAGCCAATTGTTCGTCTTCCTCGGGGAAAGATATCCCGTGACTGCGCAAAGTTCGAAAAGTTTCCTGAAAATGATTACAATCATAAAATATAACACAGTCGGTTTTTGATTTAATATGGTTTTTATAAAATCACCAGTCAGATAGTACACGATCACACTCGAGAACGTTCTCTTATTTCTTCAGATATCTTTGTTTCTACATTTCTCAGAAATCTAATTAGCATGCAAAAGCAGAACCAAATTGCATATTGAAATTTTACTGCTTCTTTCTATCTTGAAATTTTGTAGTGGCACTTTTATAAAACAAACCTGATAGGTCGTATAACGAACTTCTGCTTGAATCGCTGTCTTTTTTATGTCGGAGATTGCTTGCATGACAGATGTGAAACGATCTAATCCAGTGATTACAAGCTCGACCTCGCTTCGGTAATTTTCGATTATCAGATGTAAACTGTTCATATCGTGAACCGTTTGGTGGAGCAGAAAATGACCGAGAACGTGCTTCCATTCATTAGCGTGTTGTTTGATACCAGAAAGCAGGAAATCAAGATTGATGCTAATTAACAGAAATTATTATCAAGTACGTTAATGCTTCTAATTAGATTGCTCGTGTTTATGCGCTTTTAGGAAATTTATCTATATAAATATAGAGAATGCAGATACATAATATGCGAAAGTACATCTTTCCTGACGTACCAAGTTAGTATGAGAATTTATCCTTTGACTTTTTAAGAATTAAAGTAATCTATTATGAGGCAGATATTACCGTACGCAATAAAGATCGTAATAAAGATCCATTTCGGTCAATTCCTGGAGAATATTGTCGTAGAAAGAGAACTTATCATCATATTGGTGGAGTGTAGGTTCGGTCGCTGCGAACTTTTCAGCAGCTAAGTTCTTGTCGAAAGACCATAGATTACTATACTTCTTCCACCTGTGCAAATAGTGCCAAGCTTCCAACGCTATTTTATGCGCCGACCTTTGAACCATTAGTATATTATCATTCACTACCTACGCAGACGTATTCACAAGATTATACACTCGACACAAACAACAAAAATGTTAGTTCCTACATTGGCAAATTTTAATCCGTAAAATAGATAATCACAAATGTATAATCGTAATTATAAAGTTATGAAGTCAGAGAGTCAACAAAAATCGGCTTATCGTACTTTTGCCGCGTATTCTTCAATTACTTCAAGAATAGAAACGATCATAATCGTAGAGAATATAATCATTGGAGGAGACTGAATCAAATGAAAATTATCCACAACATGTAGGGGACATTATGTTCTTAAATATCTGCATTTATATGTTTTGTTATCTGTACTGATTTTACTTTGTCGGATTTTTATCTGCTCTGACCTCTTTTGATTCTATTAAATTTCATTGATTAAATTTTACGAATAATTTACTTTAATACTCATGACGTCCTCAAAGAATGTCACTGTAGCGAAATTTTCGTACTCGTTCTTCGTTTGCGGTTTGCACTCTAAACAGGTCCCGTTCATCCATCTGGGAAATAATTTCAGCTTCTCCAATAAATTCTTCACGTTCTGTAGTATTGTAGCATAAATTTCGCCAGGAGATGGTCTTAGAACAGCTTCTGAAGCTATTAAAATGGCGTCCACTTGAAACATCGGCTTGTATTCCATTAGACTTCTGTTGAAAATCTCTATGTTCTTCAGTATACATCTGTACAATTTATAATATTGTTATAGGATCATTTCTCATGATTCATTACACTCTAGACGATATTCTATAAGATTGTGTACCATTAACTTAGTACTTGACTCAACAATTTTTAAGATAATTTTTGTTCATTGATAAGAAATTAATTTTCTATTGCGAGTTCCACATCGTGATTGTCATATATTAGGTTGTCCCAAAAGTTTCTTTCGCTTCACAGATGAAATAATAGAACATTTTTTATTTTATATTATTTTATGGATTTATGTATAATCCATTTTGTAGTAATAGAATAAAATGGATCAAACGTAATTCAATAAAATAACATAAAACAAAAAATGTTGTGCATCTACTATTTCTTTATAAAACGAAAAGAACATTTCGGACAACCTAATACACGTAACCAAAATTGAGAAAATTTTATTCGAAGCAAAGCAAAGAAGTAACAATATGAAACAACGAATTACTTTGCTACTTAATTACTTTTATCGTAGAAATAACATAGGGAACGTAACTTTGTTTTGTGTTAAGATGAAACAAATCATTTTTAAATAATTTTCTATTTTAATTCGTTCTTTCAAGTAAAAACCGGTTGAATCGGTTTACAAAGGCTTACGTGATAAAAGAGCAAAATATTTTCTTTTCGTATTTCTCGTAAAGCAGTTGCATAGATGGGCTTTTTCCAGTGTACGTTTCCAATACCAGACTTTCCAATTTTATCAGTATCGGACTCGTTGACTGATATATCGTGGACATCGCGGCAATTAATTCGATTCTTCGATTTTCTATCTCTTGGAAATAAACCTTCGAAAAATAGGAAAAAGAGAAACGTTTTCAATATTTCGCTTTCCTATTTACTTTATTTGTACCTTGAATGGCAAAGTGTTTCGTGCCGAGAGGAATATCGGGCGCGATGAATAAAATTCTAGGGCGACGATTTGAAAAATAAATGGAAGGAGATATAAGAAAATACCTTGCAAGGCATCAATATTTCGCTTTCGTAGAGTCTCAGAGGAAGAGAAAAGAGATTGTAACTCTGAAGATCGTTATTTATTCTGCTATCAAGATCGCTCTTCATGTGGTTCACCTGATCCACGATCGAGTTTAGATTTTTCAATAATTTTTCACAATCATGAGCGTAGTCAGAGATATTTAAAGAGTTCCAATTAAAACGCATTACTCCAGGCTGAATATGTTTCTCAACATCTAGTAACGTGTTTCTCAATAATTGTATCTGCGATGATAAATAATTCGTTCGTGAATTCTTGCAAGTTATTTCTGCCTTTCTTAGTTAAAAGATCCTATCTACTTCGAAATCGAAGAAAATCAGAATTTTATCATCTTCCGTGTGCCATCTTTGTTTTTCTTTATTCAATTTAAAATATTTAATCCATATATTTCAATATTTCAATATATCTGTAAATACGAAAGAATCCTAAGTAGGATATTTTAACTAAGTGGGACAGATTCATTGAATTTAGCGAATATGAATTAATCTGTATTATTTTGTACATCAGCTTTGTCCATTTTGTTGATCATCCCATTGTACTGGTGGGTGACTTTTTCCATCAATTCGAGGTCGTTCCTTAGTCGATTTTTCTGAATACTGGCATCTTTCACTATGGGGATTAGTTCGAAACCTAATTGCTCCATCAACTCAGCCTGCAATCGAAAATATAAAATATCAAATATCGATTAACAGGAAGCGAAGAAAAATTTTCTCAGTGTACCTCGTGAATAATTTCGAAGAACTCCCAATCGAAATTCACTTGGAAACGAAGCTGACACTCGACGAGAATCGATCCGCTCATAAATTCCATCCAAGTAATCTTTTGCGCTTGGACAACCTGCTTTTCCGAAGAAGATGTCCACGATTTTTGATCTTTGTGGGATTGAAGCGATGCTTTCACCTCGGCTCTCGTGTCTGACTTAACCTGTCCTTTGGTTCCCACAGAACTAGCCGTCTCTGTCAGGATGATTCATAAACTGTTAGAAAATCATCGACAGATGGCCTAATATTAAAAAGATTCTGTCACCGATGCTTGGTTTCGACATCACAGGTTCGGCCTTTTGAAGAGATCCCTGAGGAGTTGATCCAGGTGATCCAAAATCTTTGCTCTTTTGCCCTTTTGGCAAGTGAATTGTCTGCAGATTCTTTGTGCCTTTCTCGATATTTGGGAATGTTAATACACCTGTAACAAATTTTTCCCTTCTTTTAAATTGATTTGAAAATACAGAATAATAAAATGTTTCGTAGTAAAATTAGCAATTGCTGGAACAAGGTTTAACTCCTGACTCATTTGCATATTAACTTTTTCGCGCTGAATGTTTCTGCGCGTAATCATTATTTTTCAATCAAAATTGTCTCGTCTGTATTTCTCGTTTAGGGTTTCGTTATTTCTCTTCGTTATTACGAATTAATTGTTAACCTTGTTCCGGTTCAGAACGTTCCATCCTCAGGATACTCCTCTTCATGGTGTCCAGCACAACGTACTGGGCCTTATCTGCCCACGATTGGTATTTTGATTCCTCGTACGCTTTCATTTGTTTGGCCACCTCGTAGTATTGACTGAAAGCTAGAATCTTCAGCTTGCTGTGTTTCAACTCCTCAATGTTTTGGATGATCAAGACTGGTCTTCTTAGACGGTGAAATAACTGTCTCACCCAGTATATAGCGCCAGCCATTGGGGGATGGTACGTTAATAATGGAGGATTTTGTTTCCCTAAACATAATACGATACGATCCACTGTTAAAAATATTTCATACAAAGTAAAGAATTTTTATTCGAATAATTTAGCAATAATTTAGAAATAATTTGCTAATGATTCAATTTCCTGTATCTCCGTATCTTCCTTGTAGCTGTTAATTTGGGACGATTAACCCTTTGACAATGTATCTTTGTTATAAAATGACAAAGAATCAGATACGAAAAATATAACTGCAACTCTTTATAGCAAATAAATTTTAGTTTGCATTAGATAGAATGATATTAGGTTGTCCGAAAAGTGTCTTTCTTTTACAGACACGTCTTTTACAACAACGCATCTTTATACAAACATGAAAACTAATCTGTCGAACGTTGTGATTTTTATCTCGATAAAACAAAATGGATCGTACGAAATTCGATAAAATAATATGAAACGAAAAATGTTCTGTATCCATTATTTCCTTATAAAACGAAAGAAACTTTTCAGACGACCTAATATTTAAAATATCACACTTATAATACCTAACATATTTACTGTATAGCCTTTAAGTATAAAGAAAGTTCATAAAGTACATTACAGCATTCCTATTATCCAGATTATGTTAGCTACAAAATTTGATAGAACGCCTACAAATTAATTTTCTAGTAATATACTTCAAGATTTGTCAAAACCAAAATAAATATCTTGCCTCTATTGAATATCCCCTCAACGATATTGATTTCCTTGCTGAATTGTTGCATGATAACGTCAAACTTTCTCAACAGCTGCTGATGAATTGTGTCTCTAGTCTTGGTGTCCTTGAATCTGAGCAACATATGAAGCGCATCTTCCGCGCTTCTCAATACCAGGAAGCACTCGTCGATAAAGAACTTAGCCTCGTTCTCCAGGAAATGTACCTCTTCGTAAAACAAAGACATAGTAGCTTCCCAATTTTCTTTGTTATATTCGTCGAAAATATTGAAGTCTGCGTCCAATATTAGGACGATCAATCTATCAACACGTTTTATTATAGTGTCGATTTGAGCTGGATCACTGATGATCGATTTTAAATCAGGTCCGAAGATATTGTGAAAGTCTCGAAGAACGTTCGCAACCTGGTTCAAACCATCGCAAACGGAGGCAATGTATTCAGTTCCTTTAAACAATCGATTTTGATCGAATTCCCAGCGCATTCCTCTGCCAGAGATTTCGATGTCTTCTCGATTCTTCAAGTAAGCTTCTTTCCAACTCTTCAGCATCGCGCCAGCGTCTTCCGTCTGTTGTAGAATCACTTTCTGAGGTTTTCTATATTAAGAGCGCAATTTCAACATCGTGTCTGTGTTATGGAACAAAATTAATTAAATCAAAGTAGACGCGACGACGAGACATTTTTATCTACTGGACAAGAAAAAAAGAAAGAAAATTTGTAAACAAGTATCTCTGTATATACAGAAAATAGAATATAGCAATAAGAATTAAACGTATAAATAATCCACAGAGTATTGTTCGTCGAAATACGGTAAAATGTTGAAAATCATTTGAAAAGTTCGTTGAAGCGGAACTTACTCGAATAGATCTTTGATGGATAAATGCTTTATGACAGTCTGACAGAGTTGCCATGAAATTCTTTCCATTAGACCAACCATTTTCTCTTCGGAGGAGTAATAACTCGAGAGAATCCAAATCATTCTTATTCCTTCCATTAGCTGAGGAATGGCTTGATTGATTGTTTTGAAACAATCCGACTCTGTCATCAACTACGATACATCTTAGTTATTATATTAGTTATCGAATGAATCTTTAATCAAAATTGCACGATAATGCTTTTCACCTTGAAGTGTCTTAAAATAGTCTGCAAGAATCGATTATTATCCCTGGCTTCGGTGTAACATCTCCATAAGTCTGAATAAAAATAATCAAAGTTCGAGGCGATCGGCGAAAGGACATTGCTCAATAAGCTCAACATTCTTTTGGCCATAGGAGTTTTTAATTGCTCCACCAGCATTAACAATCCTACTTCTCGATCCTTCCAGTAATCACACTCTGCTAGTGGATCTCTACCTTGTGGCACTTTTTGTTGGAACGATTCCAACACCTGTATATTAAATAACGTGATATAGACGTTGAAAAGGTGTCTAATTCTCTTGAAATCAATGCCTG